>NC_069660.1:296616362-296940112 GCF_027244095.1 Hemicordylus capensis | reverse complement strand
GTATTACTGCACTGAGTCTGCCTAATGATAATAGTTTCCCAGCCTAATGAGATCTCCTAAGTTAAAAGCAATAAATGCAAATGCAGAGTGGGGGGAGAATAAACGCAATGAGAATTTGAGCTGAAAATCTAGATTTGAAAACTCCCTTGCTTCTAATTGCAATTGAATAACCTACTGAATTCTGTGAATTCTATTTATTCTACCATGAAATTCAAAGCTTCCCCTGGAGGAATAGGAATAATCACACCTCTTTTTGCTGGCTGTATCCCTCATTCCTGCGAAAGAAAGAAGGAAAGAAAGAAAAAGAAAGAAAGAAAGAAAGAAAGAAAGAAAGAAACCCTTAGAATTTCACATCCATTATCCCAGTAATCCTTACACCATGGCTAAATCTCTTGCAAAAGTTTGACTAGAAGCAGAACAGCTTGAGTAATGAAAACACAACTTCTAGTAGGGAAGAAGAATGTTATACATGCTGGATGGACCCTCTTAACAGCTGAATCTGCTCAATTAATCCCTGTTTGCACATTATGTTCAACACATGTACAATTTGTATATAGTGAACACACATACAGCTCTTGCTGTCCCAGCTTTAAATACTCTTCAAACCTAGCTGTATTCACATCTTATGTTCAACACTGATATATACAGTGCTTTACACAGGTACAGTTATTCACTTGATATGTTCAATGCATGCACAGTAGTACATTTCATTGAAGTAACAAGCTATGAAAGGGTCTGCAAGAAATGAAGATGAGCCCCATCAGATAATTTCCTCATGAGGAGGAAATGGGCAGAAAAAACTCTGAAATGTTTCTGGGCAGAAAGCTCTGAATTTCACATGGCGTTAAATTAAAAAGAATCCCAATTTATGAAATTACAAATGTATATTAATATGAGTAAAAAGTTAATACAAATAACCCAATAAAAGCAGTAAGTAACTCCTTCAGTATGAGTTATCATCACATGAGCTAACATCACATGATGATAGCATTAAGTGTGAGGATTTTCAAGGATATTGGTTCATTCATTGATTTTTAATGAATTTTTAAAACAAGTCTCTAAAACTGTTAAGTGTCATAACTGCTTTGCTTCATGGCAGAAAATTATAAAAAGTTCTGGAATTGAATTCTCCACTCTGTCCATCATTCAAGCCTCATTTGGAGGAAATAGCTCCTTGCCGTTATATAAAAGTAGTACCCCTATTTTTTGCACCCCATGTTATAACTTCAGAATGGCTAGACAAAAAGTTCTCAAAATTAATATGGGAGTAGCACATGATGATAGCATTAAATGTGTAAATGTTCAAGGAGATCAGTCCACCCATTGATTATCTATCTATCTATCTATCTATCTATCTATCTATCTATCTATCTATTTGATTTATATACCGCCCTTCCAAAATGGCTCAGGGCGGTTTACAATTAAAACAAACCACTAAAACAATAAAGAGCTAAAAACAAATCAAAAACAATATAACAACAATTAACAATTCAAAAACATTTTAAAACAACAATTAAACAATTACAGTGATTAAAAGCCCCATACAAACAATTACAGTGATTAAAAGCCCTTTATATATATATAAAGGTAAAACCTTTTAAATTTGTTTTAAAAAAGGAATTTAAAATCAATGGGTGTTCTTGAATGTCCACAAGTTTAATATTATAATCATGCAGAAACACCATATGAAATTTCAGAGCTTTCTGCCCAGCTATCTATCTATATATTTAATTCTCCTGGTGGTGCCTTTGGAACGTGCGTCCCGGCAGCCCAGCTGATTGGCTGGGCTGCGGGGAGCCTGATTGGTCCTGGTGCACCCAGGAGAATTGCCTGGCTGTGTGGCTGCGGAGGCAAGGCGGCGGGCCAGGCCGCGCCGCAGGCCAGGCGGCGGCGGGCCAGGTGGCGGCAGCAATTGGGGCCCGGCGGCGGCAGCACTCTCGGGCCTGGCCGCGGTAGTGGCAGCACTCTCGGGTCCGGCAGTGGCGGCGGCGGCACTCTCGGGCCCGGCGGCGGCACTCTTGGGCCTGGCCGCGCCGGTGGCGGCACTCTTGGGCCCGGCTGAGCTGGCGGTGGCGCTACTAGGGGCGCAGATGCTATGCGCCCGGTCAGCTAGTATATATATAATTCTCCTAAATGTACCCACCGCTAATTCCATGTGTGGCAGTTCTCGAGAGAGTTTGTGAGCAGCTGTCTGGGGGATAGTGATGGGGATAGGGGAGGAAAAGACAGTGGCAGCTGGCCGGCCGGAGGGAAAGTGCCGGCTGGTCGGCTGGAGGGAAAATGCCAGGCTGGCCGGTGCGGATGGGAAAGGGAAGCTCCAGCCAGGCTGGCCAGCCGGAGAGAAAAAGCGCTGCAGGTGGGGAGGGAGGCCAGGCCGGCGGGTGGGTGGGGAAGAGAAGTGAAGTGAAGTGCTGGCCAGGCTGGCTGGCAAGAGAAAGCGCTTCTTGCAGGGAGGCAGGGAGGGAGGGAGGGAGGGAGGGAAAGCACCGGCCATGCCAGCAAGCGAGGGAAGGTGCCCCCAGAGGGAAACCAGCCTTGGAGGAGGAGAACGGACTGGGGCTGAAGGGGGGCAAATGAATTAGGGGTGCAGATGCTCTGCATTGGATCAGCTAGTTATTAATATTTTCCCATTGATCCCTATGATTAGGTCATACATTTGGGTACAACTCTGCCTAGTGGCAGTCCATGTTCATTGCACATGTTTGCTCATTTGTAAATCCACCCTGGTGGAGTTGATCCTTCAATCCCATCTCCCCACCTCACGGTTTGCCACACACATTTCCCCCCTTCCAGCATTCAGCTCTGCCCCTGAGGAAGGGCTCTGGCATCCTGTGTATTGAAAATCACAAGTTCTGCATCTTAACTGAAATTGATATTTTATTATCTCAAGAGATACGGTGACCAAAGCTGTACACAGTACTCCAGATGTGGCCGCACCATAGATTTGTATGAGGGCATGGATTTAGCCTTTTTCACAGCTGCCGCACACTGAGTTGACACTTTCAATGAGCTGTCCACTACAACCCCTTGATCTCTCTTCTGGTCAGTCACCAACAGCTCAGATCCCATCAGTGTATGTGTGAAGTTTGGGTTTTTTTGCTCTAATATGCATCACTTTACACTCACCAACACTGAACCGCATTTGCCATTTTGTTGCCCCCTCCCCCAGATAGGAAAGCTCTTTCAGAGCTCCTCACAATCTTGTGGATTTCACTACCCTAATAGTTTAATGCCATCTGCAAATTTGGCCACTTACCCCACCCAGCTTCTAGATCATTTATGAACAAGCTAAAGAGCACTGGTCCCAAAACCAATACCGGGGGACCCCACTTCCTACCTACCTCCATTGTGAAAATTGTCCCTTTATTCCTACTCTCTGTTTCCTGTCCTTCAACCAGTTATTGATCCACACATGAACTTGTCCCCTTATCCCATGACTGCTAAATTTACTCAAGAGCCTTTGGTGGAGAACTTTGTCCAAAAATAATTGGAAGTCCAAGTATGCTATGTCAACTGGATCATCTCTATCCACATGCCTGTTGACATTCTCAAAGAACTTCAAAAGGTTAGTGAGGCAAGACTTGCCCTTGCAGAAACCATGCTGGTTCTCCTTCAGCAAGGCCTTTTCTTCTATATGTTTAACAATTTTGTCCTTAAGTATTCTTTCCATCAATTTACCCGGCACCAAAGTTAAGCTGACCAGCCTGTAATTTCCAGGATCCCCCCTGGATCCCTTTTTGAAAACCAGAGATACATTGGCTACTTTCCAGTCTCTGGTACAGATCCTGATTGTAGGTACAAGTTACATATTTTAGCTAGGAGATAGGAAATTTCATATTTGAGTTCCTTCAGAACTTGGGTGCATGCCATCTGGCCCTGGTGATTTATTAATTTTTAGTTTTTAAAGACAGTTTAGAACATCTTCCCTTGTCACTTCAAACTGGCCCAGTTCTGAATTTATCACCTCAAATTCAGCCGCTAAACCTGAAAAGCTCAGTTCCAGATAGGGTATATGGTCAGTATCCTCTGCCATGAAGATGGCAGCAAAGAACTCATTCAGCTTCTCTGTAATCTCTTCATCGTCCTTAATAATCCCTTACACACCCAAATCATCTAAGGGGCCAACCACCTCCCTGGAGTCATCTAGAAAAGCTAGGAAAACCAAGTTTAAGAAAATAAACTCATGATAAAAATTGTGATGCAAGGTAAGGAACCTAATTTTTTGCACTATTTCCGAAAAAGGGAAGTGAAAAGAGCGGGATAGAAATGCAAAAATCAGTCAATCAATCAATCACCAACCAACACACAGTAAGTGCTTTACTGCTAAAGAAAGCAGCCATTTGTTTCCCCCCCTAGAGAATGAAAGGCAACGCCATCACAACATGTTTTATTACAAGGAAAAGGCTTGGCTTGAAATGAATGGATTCAAATTAAGCCATTCAGTGCTGGTTCACTTCCTATCTGTACTCTGTATTTGAGGGGCCTGTACCCAGGTTCACTTTTTAAATGAGCAGATGTACAACTCAGTCACACTAAAACACGGACAAGTGTACAGACATCAGTATCCACATACATTTTAATGAGGCTGTTCACATAAGCACCACTACCTAGGCTTGGGAAGTTCTGGGAATGAGGCTACTACTTGGAAGTAACAAAACAACTATGGCTGTGCTTTATATCCCCTTTGAACATATCCAAAGCTGCCTCATAAGTCAGAGCATTGTTCTATCAAGATTAATAGTCTCTACACTGGCTGCTAGCACTTCGAGGGTGACAGACAGGGGTTTTTCCCAACCCTCCCAGTCGTGAGGGTTGATCTGGGGCCATTCTGCACTTAAAGCATGCGCTCTACCACTGATTTACAATCAGCACAGCTACGAAAGATAAGCCAACAGCACCACAAGATTGTGTTGTTGCTTGAAAAAATAAATAAATTAAATTACATTAGTTCAAATTTAATTTGAAAAACAAATTAAAATCACAGATCGATGAGGCTCAGGCAAATACAGAGGCATAACACGGATTCACTGCCTAGCAATACACATATCAGGCAGTATATAACTATGATAAATAAACAAGATTAGTACCAAGCAAGCCACTCTGGGGAAAGCATATCATGTGCTGGGAGAACACATCACCTGACTCCCTTGCTGTCAGAGCTGAAATGTAGGCAGGCTTTGAGTGGGAGGAGTTAGGAGTTAGGAATTGGACCAGAGTTCAGAGGGTCTTCTGTGGGATGCTGTTTTTGACATCAGCCAGTACATGAGTCCCCCTGCAGCTATCAGAGGGGCACCTAAGTAATTTTCGAGCCTGGTGCTAAAGGGAGGCCCCCCGCCCCCCGCCCCGACTGCAAGTTTAGCAGCATCCCTCTACACACAAAAACACCCTGTGACACACAGTATTTTTAACAAATGGGTTTTTGAGGGCACAAATAGCAGCTGAACTCACAAGAATGTTATAATATAAAACAGGTATATGTTGGCAAATATGCATTAACAGAATCATTTCAACACACAACTTAACATATTCCCATCCCAGATATTTCTTTCCCTATTCCCCACTCTGTCTCTAAAGCAGAGGTCATGCTTGGCCACCTGGCGCATCTGGTGAACACACCACCTGGGACAAACTGAATGGGATTTGTGGGCCCACAGGGGGTGTGGAGGCCCTAGACTTTGGCCCAGAAGTCCAGAGGTGCACCTTTGGCTAAAGTCCCACAAACATCTCCACCTATATAATATGCCATTTAATTATTATTTAAACTGTACTACACTGTGGGAACATGTCCAGGACAAAAGGCTGAGTATCAATAAATATAAACATATTATACATTTTGGAAATGGCAAACTTGTGTTGAGGTGCCCTCTTCTCATAACATTTATTTAAAGAAACTTGTGACATAAAGTAATCACATTGGGCATTTCTCCATTCAGGTTTCATTATAATTGGTTGCTGTCAAGAAGGATAAGAAGAAAGTCCAACATGATAATGTCATGCTACACGGTTGCTTAAATAAACTTTACAAAGAGAACATAGGAACATAGGCAGCTGCCATATACAGAGTGAGACCATTGGTCCATTTAGCTCAGTATTGTCTACCCAGACTGGCAGCAGCTTCTCCAAGGTTGCAGGCAGGAATCTCTCTCAGCCCTATCTTGGAGATGCCAGGGAGGGAACTTGGAACCTTCTGCTCTTCCCAGAGCAGCTCCATCCCCTAAGGGGACTATTTTCCAGTGCTCACACATCTAGTCTCCCATTCATATGCAACCAGGGCAGACCCTGCTTAGCTACGAGGACAAGTTGTGCTTGCTACCACAAGACCAGCTCTCCTCAGGGAGATCCTGACATCTAGCCACCATTTAATTATTTATTTTGGCAGCAGCCTTGCGATTGCAGTTATATCTACATAACTGCAAGGGAGGAGAGCTGGTATTGTGGGAGCAGGCATGACTAGTCCCCTTTGCTACTCTGGTTGACATTTGATTGGGACAGTGCTATATGTGTGAGCACTGTAACATCTTCCCCTTAGGGGATGGAGCCACTCTGGGAGGAGTATCTAGGTTCCAAATTCCCTCCCTGTCATCTCCATGATAGGGCTGAGAGAGACTCCTGCCTGCAACCTTGGAGAAGCTGCTGCCAGTCTGTATAGACAATACTAAGCTAGATGGACCAATGGTCTGACTCTGTATAAGGCAACGTCCTGTGTTCCCATGTCTAGTTCCCACTTACACACAGTAGTATAAACAAATGGTTATCTTCCAGCTGTGAAAAATATCTCCCCTTCACAATATTTATCACACTCTAAATTGGTCAATTAGGCTTCATATATGCTATAGGATTATGCAGTGAACCCTTGGGCAAACCAAGCAGAGATAAGTAACCAGCCAAATTTTGCAAAGGGTGAAGGCCTCTGGGGAAAAAACGTAGAAAAGTGAAATGAAATGCAATGTGGAAATACATGCAAGTAATATCATTCGTTGCCAGCCTGCTGTGCATCTGGTGCTATTTAAACTCCTTTTCTGTGAAAAGACCAGCTCCAGGAACTGTATTTTTGCAAATAAAGATAGGTGAGGAGATTATTAACCTAGTGGCTGCTGTCCCCTCATTTTCTGTAACAAAGGAAATAAGCGGCTTCTCAAGTAGCAGGCTGTTTGCAGTTCAGTACTGTGACAGTTTTCAGGGAGGAAAACATTAGTCACTGCAAAAGAACCATAGGAGAGGGCAACAACTGTCCAATGGGGCAATTTCATTGCGTGTCGGTGTGTTTTCAAAAGAAAAACACATTAGCAGTTGAAACAGACCCTAGGAGAGAGTAATGGTGGTGTAGCGTGGTCATTTATTCTTTGTTAGTCTTTCAAAGGAGAAAAAGACATATTAGTCATTTAGAAACCCTCAGAAAAGAACAGTTTTGACCAACAGAGCAATTACTTCTTTGATGTGTCTATGAGGGTGAAGGAAAGGGTCAGCCAGTAAGAAAAACCTCCTTGAGGGCAGTTTAAGCGAAATGGTGGGATAGAAATTATAAACCATTTTTTAAAAGGAAAACTGACCTGCAATTTCAGTAGAAAGACAAAGGAACAACCAAAACAACCAAATATTGGATTTCCAAACAGAAATATTAGCTGATATCCAGACCAAGGAATGGCATGAGAAATTAGCACCGTTGCACTAGCGCAAGATGATGCGCTAAAAACATCACTAAAAACAGTGATTGCACAAGAGCACTAACATGCTATAGCACTTTTTTCTTGCAACCCCCCCCCCCAACAAAAACAAAAAACCCCATTGAAATAAATGAGGCGTTCTGCAACTGTGCAACTGTTGTGCAACTGCAGATAGGGCAGCACTAGTCTGAAATGGTAGCTCCAGATTTAGCACCACTAATTAGCATAACTGTTTTATATGAGCATAACGTCCTTCTGAAAGTTCCAGGAATCAGAAACTGAATTATTATTTATGTTCTTCCTCAGTGTACTGCTGAGAGATTGCCATAGCAGCCTCATTCTAGTTGTTTCATCTTTCCTTATGAGGCAAGGCTACAGCAACTGGGGCTTTTTCTTTGGAAAAGAGTCAACTATCAGGAGACATGATAGAGGTGTATAAAATTATGCATGGAGTAGAGAAGGAGGACAGAGATAAATTATTCTCACTCTCTCTCAACACTAGAAGCAGGGGTCATCCCACACAGTGCATAATCTATGGAATTTTCTGCCACAGAATATGGTGATGACCACTACCTTGGATGGCTTTAAAAAGGGCTTGGACAAATTCATGGAGGACAGGTCTATCAATGGCTGCTAGTCTGGTGGCTATAGGCCACCTCCAGCCTGAGAGGCAAGATGCCTCTAAATACCAGTTGCAACAGCAAGAGAGAGGGCATGCCTTCACCTCTTGCTTGTGGGCTTCTCAGAGGCAGCTGGTGGGCCACTGTGTGAAACAGGATGCTGGATGGGCCTTGGGCCTGATCCAGCAGGGCTGTTCTTATGTTTGTATTTCTTTTAATAGTTGAATTCACCATTTTCATATTCCAGTGGAAAAAGAAAATCAAACTTTGCTATGGTTTTTCAGGTGTACTTTGACATTCAACAAAGATATACTTTGATTTGACTAAGGGTGCATTCAACATGTCAGGTGCATGTCCAGACAGACTACTACTACTCCGACTACTACTACTACTAACTCCTCCTCCTCCTCCTCCTCCTCCTCTTCTTCTTCTCCCCCCCTCCCCCCCTTATATTTATATACTGCCCAAAACTGTCTCTTGGTGGTCTACAATACAAACAATACAAATTAAAACAAAATTAAAACAGTAAAACTATTTAAAATATAACACAATGTTAAAACTATTTTGAAAACCCTGAAAAAAACTGTAACTCTAATTAAAAGCCTGGGTGAACAAATGTGTCTTGACTGCCTTTTAAAAAGTGGTCAGAGATGGGGAGGCTCTTATTTTAACCGGCAGTGCATTCCAAAACTTCAGGGCAGCAACGGAGAAGGCCCGTCCCTGAGTGGCCACCAGATGAGCTGGTGGCAACTGCAGACGAACCTCTCCTGATGTTCTCAATGGGCAGTGGGGCTCATGGTGAAGAAGATGTTCTCTTAAATGCCCAGGCCTAAGCTTTTTAGGGTTTTATAGGTTATATCCAGCACATTGTATTTTGCATGGAAACTTATTGGTTTCCAGTATAGGAGTAATATGGTCTCTTGGAGATGACCCAGAGACCAATCTGGCTGTCACATTCTGTACCAACTGCAGTTTCCAGACTACATACAAAGGCAACCTCCCATAGAGGACACTGCAGTAGTCCAGTCAAGAGGTTACCAGCATATGTACCACTGTTCTGAAGTAATTTATCTCAAGGAACTGACACAGCTGGAGTATCAGCCAAAACTGATGAAAAGCACCTCTGGCCACCTCCTCAACCTGGGACACCAGGGAGAGGTTTGGATCCAGAAGCACGCCCAGACTGCGTACCTGTTTCTTCAGTGGAAGTGTGACCCCATCCAGAACCAGCAAATCAATCGTCTCCCGAGTTCCGACCCCACAAAATAAGTACCTCCATGTTATCTGGATTCATTCTCAGTTTCTTATCCCTCATTCAGCCCATCAGTGCCTCCAGGCAGGCATTTAGGGAGGTTATGCCTTCTCCTGATGATGTTGACATGGAGAAATAGATTTGGGTGTCATCAGCATACTGATAACACCCCACACAAAATCTCCTGGCATGACATTTAAAAGGGGTTAGTGGGTGTGGTTCAGATTGCAGGCTACAGGGAAGGACCGTGGCTCAGTGGCAGAGCATTCACTTTACATACAGATGGTCCCAGTTGAATCCCCGGCACCTCCAGGTAGGGCTGGGAGAGACTCCTGACTGAAACCTTGGAGACATTGCTGCCATGTGCCGACTAGGGTTGCCAAAGCCCTCCAGCTGCTCTTGGCCTACAGCTCCCATCACCCCTGGCAACTGGCCACTGTGACTGAGGATGATGGGAGTTGTAGGCCAACAGCAGCTGGAAGGCCTCAGTTGACATCCCTGGAATACTGAGTGAGATGGAGCAATGGTCTGACTAGGTATAAGGCAACTTCCTATATTCCTCTATGCATGGTGGCAAGGGGAGTAGTGTGGCTTTTGTACCATGTAACTGTAGGCTACTAAGTCAAAGCAGGAACCAGGACTCAAAGGCAGACTCCTTCCTCCTCATCTCCTGATGATCATAACATCAGTAAGTGAGGTTATTCATGCATGTGTTCACAGTAATTTGCCAGAGTGTAAATACCAGCAGTGTGATGTTATTTGTCACTTCAAACTGAGCAGGGCAGTTGCTTCATTTGCTGGCCTGGCAGCTTCCTGATATGCTCAACTGATGCTATTTCCACACACATCAGGGAATCAGTTTGTATTAGCCGACAAATAAGCCAGGATTGCTGGTATTTAAGCTCAGGCATATTACTGTGCAAAGAGACACAAGTGACCATGCTTCTCTGGTATTGCCTGAAACTGACAACAATGGGGATTCTCTTTGGCTTTTTTAGATTCTTAGCAGAATCTTTCCACTCACCTTAATTGGCTGTATTTGAAAATGTGTAGTGACCTTTTCCAGTGGTCCATTGCCATCAGCCTGTTTATACCCTCCAAGGATGAAACTTGTACATCTCACTAACAGGGTGGCCTGTTGGAACAGCACAGACGTGCGCTGTAATTAAGCAAATGCAGAAATGCAGGCATCTGCTTCAGCCTTGCTAAGAGCCAGATCAACAAAATACTCCCTATGAAAATAAATGATATAGCTCTGCTAAGGGAGACCCTTGCATCTCACTTAAATTCCCTTGAAGGCTCTAAGTGGTGCATTTATGAATAAGGTATGATACTCATTTGGGATGTGAATTGGTGTGTACAGATTGGCAGCAGAGGCTGCCATACAGTGGAGTGTTCCATCTGCCTTGTAATGGAACGTTCACTCTGTTATGCATGAATGCACTTGTGCAAAATGCAAGAATTGCGCATATGCAGTTGTGCATTTCCAATGGCCATCCATCATGCCATGTGTTTGTCCATTTCTTCATGCCAGGGCTTCATCAGCTGCACTGGCTCCAGGTCTGTTTCCAGGCCCAGTTCAAAGTGCTGGTTTTAACCTTTAAAGCCCTAAACAGCTTGGGACCAGGTTAACCGAGAGAGTGCCTTGCCCCATATGTCTTTACCTGGACCTTGAGATCTTCTTCAGAGGCCCTGCTCCGCGTACCCCTGCCAAATGAGGTGCAGCAGGTGACTTTGAGGGAGAGGGCCTTTTTGGTGGTGGCACCCTGTTTATGGAATAGACTCACCAGTGAGGCTCACCTGGCATCATCACTTGGATCTTTTAGATGCTAAGTGAAGACCTTTCTGTTCATCCAGGTCTTCTATGAAGATTTTGAAAAGTTTGTTTATTTGTTTGGTATTTTGTTGCTTTTTTGTTTTGTTTTAATGTATTTTAATTGCATTTTTTATTCAATTGTTCTATTGTTTTACTTTGTGAGCTGCCCAGACAATTAGTATTATGAGGCGATCAACATATAAAATTGTTGTTTTTGTTGTTGCATCTTGCACAAGAGTTCTCATGCACAAATGAGTGCATGTTCTACTGTGAGGCTGATGGAACTCTGTGCAGTATGTGCAGCCGCCACCACCATCATGGGGGAAGGATCCTGCTCCGCTCGGCTCACCCTACACCTCCCGGGGGTGAAGATGACAAATATCGGTGCAGCAGAGCAGCGGCGGACACACAGAAGCAGCACTAAGTGCACCTCTGCCTTCTAAATCGCTGGGGGATTTGGGAACAGGTGGCACTGCTTTGCTGTGGTTCAATTCCTATCTCTCTGGTAGATTCCAGATGGTGTCACTCAGAGATAGTTGCTCTCTGAAATGAGAGCTTTTGTATGGTGTCCCTCAGGGCTCCGTCCTGTCTCTGATGCTTTTTAACGTCTACACGAAACCGCTGAGCGAGCTCATGAGGAGATTTGGAGTAGGGCATTAGCAATATGCTGATGACACCCAAATATTTTTCTCCATGACATCATCATCAGGAAATGGCATAGCCCCACTAATTGCCTGCCTATAGGCAGTAATGGATTGGATGAGGGATAATAAATTGAAGCTGAATCCAAGCTAGATGGAGGTACTCATGGTGATGGGTCATTCCTTGAGGGATGTGGTAAATCTTCCTGTTCTGAATGGGGTTGCGCTCCCCATGAAGGAACAGGAACGTTGCTTCTGGACCCAGGCCTCACTCTAGTTTCTCAGGTTGAGGCTATGGCCAGGAGCTTTTTCTATCAACTTCAGTTGATATGACAGCTCTGTCTGTTCCTTGAGGATAATGATCTCAGAACTGTGGTGCACTCTCTGGTAACCTCTAGGCTTGACTACTACAATGCACTCTACTTGGGGCTGCCTTTTAATGTGATTTGGAAACTTCAGTTGGTTCAAAATGCAGCAGCTAGGCTAGTCTCTGAGGTGTCTTGGAGAGATCATATTATGCCTATTTTAAAGCAATTGTGTTGGCTGGCAATAGGTTTCTGGGCAAGATACAAAGTGCTGATAATTACCTTAAAGTCTGAAATAGCTTAGGACCTGGTTACCTGGAAGAGTGCCTCCTTCTGCATGATCCCCACCGCACATTAAGATAATCAAGAGAGGTCTGTCTTCATATACTGCCAACTCGTTTGGTGGACATTCTGGAGTGGGCCTTCTTTGTAGTCTCTGCTAGGCTGTGGAATGCGCTTCCTATAGACATTCATGGTTTAACATCTTTACCAGCCTTCAAAAGAGCCCTTAAGACACATTTTTAAAGTCAGCCTTTTAGCAATTTCTGAATTTTTAAATTTTTAATTGCTGTATATCTATTTTTTAATTACTGTAATTTCTTAATGTGACTTTTTAAAAAGTTCTCATTTTAATAGCTGGTCTTGTTTTTTGTTTTATTTTTGTGAACTGTCTGGAGCCTCTGGAATCAGGCAGTATACAACTCAAATTAAATGAATGAATGAATGAATGATAAACTAAAGCAACTTCAGCCACATTTTGACTTAGTAGACCTTGCAATAAAGATTGCAGAGCAGACCAGAGCAGTGAGTGAAGCACAAGTTAATCTCAGGGCTAGACATGGAGCTCATCACAGCAATCATGGAGACATATTATACACACACACACACACACACACACACACACACACACACAGAGCTGCCACTGTCCATCTCCCACCACAACACTATCTCAAAACAAAACAAAACACAACTCAAGGAAGGCAGACACCTAAGTTCTGCCTTTACAATCTGAGGTCCAGCAAACCTAGATAGTTATAGCAGCAATAGCAGAGCATGTTAATGCTCAGAAAACTAGGGATGCGCATGAATAGATTTTTTAGATTCGATTTGAGCTTGAATCAAATCAGCCAGATTCATTTTGAGCCTGAATCTGACCCCTTTCAAATCACCCTGATTCAATTTGGATTCATATTAATCTGAATCTGAATTGATTAGGAGGAAAAAGGGGTTCTGGGGGCGGAAGAGTAGGTTGGGTGGTAGTGCCCAATGGGTGGAAGTTACCATCCAAATTTCAAAGAAATTGGCTAAAGGGGTGATTTTTTGATTTTTTTTTTAAGTTTGTGCATTTTATTTTCTCCTCACAGGGAATAATGGGGATCCCAGTGGCTCCATAATTCTGCATGGGTGGCACCAGTGTAGCCCAAAGTGGGTTGTGGTGTAGTGCACATGGGGTGCCAACGACCCCCCAACCCCCCCATGGGGTACTGGGTTTATTTTCAATTTTTGAAGTGTTCTGAGTGGATTATTTGGTGCAAAATGATCCTGAGTGGATTCTTTGGTCATTCATCATTCATTTTGCACCAAAGAATCCACCCAGAACACCTCAAAAATTGAAAATAAGTACAAAACCCAGTATCCCATGGGCTTGTGGTTTGCCGGGTGGTTGGCACCCCATGTGCACTACACCACAACACACTTTGGGCCACACTGGTGCCACCCATGAGGAGTTATGGGGCTACTGAAATGCCCATTATTCCCTATGGGGGAAAATGTGCAAACTTTAAAAAATTGTTAACCCCCCCCTCCCTTTAGCCAATTTCTTTGGAATTTGGGTGGTCATCGCTACTCATTGGGCACTACCACCCAACCCACTGTGGTACTCCTAAGAGGCACCCACAGGCAGAAAATGGGCACTCGTGTCTCCATTGTCCCCTATGGGTGGTGCAGTGCACATCATAAACAACAACAAATATTTACATACCACTTTTCAACAAAAGTTTCCAAAGATCACACACCACATCCACTATGTCCCTCCCCCAACATAAATGCGATTAATCGACACAACAGTGTGAAACAACAAAATGCACTGCCAATGCCCCCACTCCCACAAATGCAGGATAATGCCAGCAAGCAAGTGTGATAGCACAGACTACTAGGACCAACATCAAATACGCTCCCTCCCCCAAGCATTTCATCAGCCAGAACACAACACCACTACACATACGCAAAGCTGAGAACTATGTGTGGTGCTTTGGCACCCAGCCTTAAGCAGATGAAGTTCAGATCCATGGGCTCAAAAACAGGGCTGGCAGTGGCACAGCAAGGTATTTGCCCCTCTTCCCACCCACACAAGTGTAAGAGAGTGATGAGACAATGGCATGCATTTTACAAAAATAATTCTGCAATGGAATGGAGCTGAGGGCTGCATGAGAAGGAAGTATAATGCTCTGACACAGGATGAATTTTTAAATAAAACAAAGCTTATTTATGTACAAGCAGCTTAGAGGTTTCTCTCTGACAAAGCAGGGCTCCACACTCGTAATGCTTTCTATAACAACAATAATAAGTGTATAGGAACATAGGAAGCTGCCATATACTGAGTCAGACCATAGGTCCATCTAGTAGTTCAGTATTGTCTACACAGACTGGCAGTGGCTTTTCCAAGCTTGCAGGCAGGAATCTCTCTCAGCCCTATCTTGGAGAAGCCAGGGAGGGAACTTGGAACCTTCTGCTCTTCCCAGAGGGGATCCTAAGCTAAGGGGACAAGTTATGCTTGCTACTACAAGACCAGCTCTCTTCTTACTATACACTTATTATAAGTGTAAAGATGGTATGATGTAAGATTTGTGACACACAAACTTCACCCACAGGCAGATGATCTACACAGTGTACTTGGATAGAAAGATCACAAATCTGATTGAGGTATCCACAGTTGGATCTCCTATCACCTATAGACACAGATCCTGTCCTACTCAGTTCCTCTCTGGAACCCCACCAGTCCCAGAACATACCTTATCTCTCTAGAGATTGACTCTCTAGCCCTGTCTGTCCCTATCTTCTGGCTCCTCTAAGCCTATCTGAACATCTGAGCTTCCAGTAAGACAGTTTAACAGCCACTCAGTGCTCGATTCTAAAGTCCCTCCCTTAGGAATCCCACTTGGAGGGCAGTTCCTTGGGCTTTAAATGGTGATTGATAGGACCAGGGCTGCTGCCAACCATCACACACAGAGAGACAGGAGGACAGAACAGTCAAGGCCTGGGCAGCTCAGCTCTGAGCTTAGCTTTCTGAAGACTCTGAACAGAATGGAAGGAGAAGGAAGAAATGTGAGCAGTACTCTAAGATATTCCTTCCCTCCTCCCACCCCCCAAACAATGGGGCACAGTTGTCCATGACGATTTGTATGATAACAAGCCAACCAAGAAGCAAGGAGATCTCAAGTCAATCAGAAGCCAGTGCCAGAAAACCAATCAGCAAGGGGGAAAACAGGCCTCCCAAATGGCACTTGCAATGTTGACATGTTCTGAATTGGAAACAGGATTGTATGTTTTGTTCCAAGCTCAATACAGGCCCTTTATTTAAAGGGTGTTTTGTTTTGAGGCCATCTAATGGTGCAGTGGGGAAGTAACCTGCCTAGAGAGCAGGAGGCTGTTGGTTTGAACCCCCGCTGGTGTGTTTCCTGGAATATGGGAAACTCCTTTAGCAATATAAGAAGGTGCTGAAAGGCATCGTCATAATCTCGTACTGTGTGAGAGATGGCAATGGTAAACCCCTCCTATATTCTACCAAACCACATGGCTCTGTGGTCGCCAGGAAACCAACTTGACAGCACAACTATTTTTGTTTCGAGCTTGAGACATTTGAAATGGCCTGCTTCAAGTCAAAATATTTCAACATTGAAACTGACCATTTGTTCAACACACTGACCGTTTGTTTAACATTAGTTAGATCTTTAAGAGGAAGAGGCGTGTTAGAGGAAAAGTATAGGAAAAAATATTCTGATTAAGGGATACTCAACAGCACTTCTTATTTTTCTTATGTGCATCAATATTTCTCTGATTAAACAAATTTCAGTATGAAATTACATCATCTCTGAAACTGCACTTTTACAAGGGGATCATTATTGCCAATGAAAATGTGACACGTGGGTGAACAGTAAAATCTTTGAAGAGGTCTGGGGCCTATGACAAACGATATATTTTGCTAAAATGCATATTTGTATCCTTTTGGGTTACTCACTTTACAATATGAAGTAAGGACTTCAAAGAAAGTTGGAGTGGGCAAAAAGAGCCTTTGAAGTTGTCTGGAGGTAATGATTTAGAATTAACATTTCAAAGAGGCTTTATCAATGCAGATAAAACTGAACAATTCCTTCAAAACCAGATGATCCACTCCTTAATCAAGTAAGTGGAAAAAGCTCCAAGGGATAAACAGAATCAAGTGATATAATTTCACAGTGTTCCCTAAGGAATAATTATGTCATATGGGCCAACAATTATTTGAGCAATGTTTAGGTACCAAATAACATAAAAATTATATATAATTGTCAGTAGTTAGGATGTCATCATATCTCTGAGGGAGATTAGCTCTCGTGAAAAATCTCATTGAAGGATAAACATCTCAATGGCTTGTAGGCTTAACTTTACCACCTCTTTTCTTCATGACAGCAAGATATATATATAAACTAGCCGACCCCGCACAAAGCATCTGTGCACTCTTTGGGGCCGGCGGTTACCTCTTTCCACCCCTTCTGCCCCAGTCTCTGCTTCCTAACCATGGCCAGCCCGTACCAGACCCAGCCGCCTCTCCTCCCCACCATCAATTCTCCCCCCCCCTTTCTTTCACTCCTCCTGGGCCTTGCCTCCGCGGCCGGGCTGGGCCTGCCGCCACCTCTGTCCTCCGCAGCCAGCTGCTGCCACCACGGCAACCAACCCTCCTGGGTGCGCCTCAGCCAATCAGGCACCTCCGCCACCCAGCCAAAGCTGGGTGCTGGGACGCACATTCCAAGGCACACCCAGGAGAATTTTATATATATTATATATATATATATATATATATATAGAGAGAGAGAGAGAGAGAGAGAGAGAGAGAGAGAGAGAGAGAGAGAGAGAGAGAGAGAGAGAGAGAGATCCTGACTAACACTGTGTTAGGGATGTGTGAACTGGCTTGACCTCAAAGTTAAGTGGGTCTGGTGCGGTCTGAGGTCAAACCAAACTAGTTCAGGCCTGTTTGGGCTGGCTTGAAGCCCTACAGACAAAGGGGAATCTGGTGAGGATTCCCCTTTACTGGTAAAGGATTTCCCTTTACTGGCAGCAGAAGTGGAGGGCTTCTCTAACTTTGGCCGTGGCAGCAGCAGTTCCCCTGACCTCTGCCGACCTCCCCCTGAGCTTCCTGGGCCAGTGGCAGGCTGGTTCAGGTCTGTTTTGGGCCTACCTGGGCCCAAACTGGGCCATCGCCAGTCCAGGAGACTTGTAGGGAGGACAGCAAGGGTGAATCCTTACCAGATTCCCCTTTGCCGGTAGGACTTCCAGCTGGCCTGAACCAGTTTGAATTTGAACCGACCTGAGGGGCAGGGACCAGCTCAGAGGGTCAAAACCAAACTGATCCAGTCCTGGGGAAACTGGTCCATGCAGTAAAAGAATGCCTGGCAACAGTGATCATGTCAGGGACACATTTCCCTGCAAAAAGTGCATCCAGGGAGAGGGGAGATTGGTGAAAATTGCCCTCCACCAGAATGTCTACACTTCTGAGATGGGAACACTAGTGATGTAGTTGGGCATTCTTTTCTGCACCTATGCAGTGTTTGTCAAGATGTCAGGCAAAGAAAAATCCAATTTAAAAAAACCACTTAAGTCCATAATATCTGATCAAGATTTTTTTGCGTCAACTTTGTATATCAACGATTAGTATAATAAACTGAGTCTTGATACAACTGATATTGTGGTTGTCAACAAAAACACCATTGTTGGGTGTTTTTTTAATAGGTTCTTGGCAAATATATGTTTCTCCGTTGATCATCAGTGACAGTGTCAGCATATTGTGTAGCTTCTGAGCTATTAGAGCCCAAGAAGGGCAGACTGCTGGTGCTTGTTCTAGCTCCTAAGGAAGGATTTAGCCCAGCCAGCCACCCAGCGGCCAGATGGGTGAAACACTTTCCCCTTTACTGATGAAGCAGCAGGCAGTTACTGGCCAAAATTTGATCACGGCTGCTGGCCGACCAAGACTGACAGAAGCCTGTGTCTGCTTCCACAGAAAGGAGAGGGCATTTATGCCAGTACGAGGGTCTGTGGGTCCACTAGTGGTCACTCTACTGAGGGTCCCCTCAAATTTGAAGCTTGCCCTGTTTATCATTATGCTTATTCTTCAATTTTTGTAGATACTGTATGTAGGTTTTTCTTAAGGCCCTGAAAAATCTGGTGCTTTACGTTCATCTGAGCTCCTCCCGCCATCCTGTTTAGATGACATTTTTTGCTCAGCTGGAAAACCACACACCCTTTGATATGCATATAACCTTTTCAAAAAGCCATCTATATTGGTCATCAGAATTTTATACAGTAGCATGTTAGACTTTTATGTCTTGAAAATTGAAAGGCCAAAAAAAGAAAAGAAAAAAAGAACACCTTTTATAGGATTCACCTGCAAAATTCAAAATTCAGCACTCCTCTTGTCCTGCATATGGGGTCCTATTTCCATGTTTCATCAATTAATATACACATCCAATGCAAAATTAAAGTCTGTGGCTAAGCCAGTAAATGTCCCTTGCTATTGGCTGTGGTGATGATTCTATTGTTCTGCCTTCCACCCAGGCTATTAGTCTGCCTAAGAGTGTGGAGGAGGAGAAGGAAAGGAGTTAATGGCAGGGGTAGAGCAAGGTTGGGGCGAGCCCTGGGACAAGAAGTGAAGATGGGCCCCTGCCCTCTGGCCCCCCGCCTTCTTCTCCCCTCAGGTATCTTTGCTGAAGAAGAACAGTAATGACATGGTGAAAAACATTCTTAGCACACTTTTTCTCTCTCTCCTATGCAAATAGTGTAACATATTCCCCATGCAGCAGAGGCTCTCCTCCCTCCGGGCCCTAGGGACATTTGCCCAACCTTGTTCAATTATAGCTATGCCTCTGTCTGGCCGCTCTGGGTTAGAAAATACTGAGCTAGATGAACCAATGGTCTGACTCAGTATATGGCAGCTTCCTATGTTCCTAATTGGTAGGCTAAATAACAGGACAGGAAGGGTAGATTCTTCTTCTGGAGCCAATGGCCAAGAAAGTGAAGGCCAGGGCAAATGTGAAGTATGCCTGGCCCTTGGATTACAGTTTCATTGGCTTGTGTTTTTGCCTTGAATGGAAAACTGTCTGGTCATTTCAACAACTGAAACACACACTTTCTGTTAATGTTGAGAGGGTTCCCTCCATATGTGAGGCCCAAATTGCACCCCTCCCCCATGAAAGACCTGAAATAAATGTTACAAATTCACAAGATGGGTACTAATCAGCTTTCCAACATACATAATCACAGCAAAACTGCATATTCTGTGTCTATTCTGTTGTGATTATTCATGGTGGAAAGCGGATCAGTGACCATCATGTGCATTTGTGACACATCGAGACATTTGTGGGTTATTTGCACATGGCATCATACACATTTTTCTCTTTTGCGGACATTTTTACTATGTAAGAATAATGTCTTTAATGTGGCCCTTATTTGGAAGGTGACATTACGCAGTTGTCATTGGATTTCCCTCACCATCATGGATTTTTTTCCTCATTCCTTATGTTATGATTTTTTAAAAACTTTATTTCTAACGTTTCTAAAAATAATCTTTTTCCACATTTCCTTATGTTGTGATTTTTAAAAAACTTTATTTCTAACATTTCTAAAAATAAACTCATTTTGTGTATTTGAATTCAGATTAAAATGTGTCCCACGGTTAATTTGCATTTGAACTGAGATTCCTCTTGGTTAGTTGCCATGCCTGTAATAAGCAGGGCTTTGACAGCAGCTCTTGAATGAAGAAGCACATTAGTCAGGTTGGGCACTTTCAGATTTTTATTCCAATGAACAAGGAGCTCTGAACTTTTAGAACTTCCATTCGGCTCTGGGAGTTGATGCAAAAGGTGTTCCCTGTGGATTTTGCTGCTGTTGGTAGCTATAGTGGCAGGAAAGAATTCAGAGCAACAAGAGTGTCACACATTCCTCAGTTACTCTCTTTAGAAAATTTAGTTCTTCTACAAATAGATTATATTCTTTGGCTGACATCCTAACTAACGAAGCATCCTTGCTTCAAGCAGCTGTGAAGATGCAGTGAGAACCTACATGCAGCTCTGTTGCATTATAAATTATGAGCGCAACTGCACAAGAGTGCTCAAGCAGTGATATTTCAGAGTGCTCTCCTGTGCTCCAAAAGCAAAGACACATCTCTCTCTGGGAGAAAAGCTGGTCTTGTGCTAGCGAGCATGAATTGTCCCCTTTGCTAAGCAGGGTCCACTTTGGTTTGCATTTGGAAGGGAGACTTAATTGAATGCTGTAAAATATTCCCCTTAGGAGATGGGGCCATAGCTTAGTGGAAGAGCATCTCCAGCAGAAGCTCCTGGGTTCATTCCCTGCCATCTCTAGGTAGGGCTGAGAAAAATGCCTGCCTGAAACCTTGAAGATTTGCTGCCAGTCAGTGTAGACCACTGAACTAAATGGACCAATGGTGTGAATCAGTATAAAGCAGCGTCCCATCTTCACAGATGCTTCATTAGTCAGATTGTCAGTCTTTGTCGTTACGGGTCCAGTGCAAGCAAGAGCATTTTGTATATGCCTGGTGGGATAAAGCTGTCCCTTTTGCCTCTCTATAGTTCTACATACTGAGGTCGTTCTCATGAGCAGCTCTATCTGGGCTAGTGCAGCCCTATCCAGGTAGAGCTGTGAGAACTGCCTGGATCAGTAGAGCGCCTTGGCCAGGTAGCCTGGGCTTTTACCTGGGCTAAAAGTGAGGTAGGAGTGTACATGTGCACCCCCTTCCATTTAGAGGTTGGGGGAAGGAGCAGCCTGGCCTCTAATATTTCTACTGCTTGTGTGGTGCATTGTGGGATTTCTAGAGGACAGGCCTCATTTCCTTGCCCTCCGGACTGCCACACCACTCACTGCAGCAGTGATAGTCTGAGCGGACAAGCAGCACAGCTGGGAAGGAAAGGAGGTTGTGCAGGTAAAGATTGGTGTGATCCTGCCTTCCCACCCACCCTCCGCATCCCCAGCTGCATTGGCTGTGTGAACGACCCTACAGCTTACTATTTATATTGCAATACTCTCTCTTCCTAGATACCAACCTCCTTCACTAAAGGACATTCCAGGGCAGCACTGCAGCATGTAAACATTAAACAAGACAAGATCGCATTGGTGCTAAGGCACAGGACTGAGGATGAGCGATATATAGTTCAGTGGTTACATGTGATTCACATTGAGACGGTCCAAGGTTCAGTCCCTGGCATCCCCGAGTAAATCTCTAGCATCCCTAGCACAGGAAGTGAGGGAAAAGATTCAGTGGGGTCAGAGGTGTAAGTAAGGTTGGGTGGACCCTGAGACAAGATATGAAAATGCCCTCCTAAAGATGCCTCCCCTGCTTTCCTGTCCTGCCCCCACCCCCTGCCATGTCCTTACTGAAAAACAAATAAAAATATTTATAATAACATAAGAACAGCCCTGCTGGATCAGGCCCAAGACCCATCTAGTCCAGCATCCTGTTTCACACAGTGGCCCACCAGATGCTGCTTGAAGCCTACAGGTAGGAGTAGAAGGCATGCCCTCTCTCCTGCTGTTACTCCCCTGAAACTGGTACTCAGAGGCATCCTGCCTTTGAAGCTGAAGATGGCCCTCTGACTAGAGCCATTGATAGACCTCTCCTCCATGAACTTATCCAAGCCCCTCTTAAAGCCATCCAGGTTGTTGGCTGTCACCACAAGTGGATTATGTGTGGTGTGAAAAAATACTTCCGTTTGCTGGTCCTAAATTTCCCGGCAATCAATTTATCAAAAAGAACTTTAAAAATTACACCTATCCCAACTATGATGCTACCACTCATGCTTTAATGCAATGGCCTCTTACATGGAGTGATTTGATGGGAGGCGGTGAAGGGGTGTGGACAGAACAAGGCAAGAAAAGCAGGCAAGAGAGCAGTCACACACACACACCCCCATCAGCTCAGAGTTGATACGAGGAAGAATGCTAGGGGACACTGGACATCAACAGACAGGAAGATCAGCAATCGTGCAAGAACCCCCCCTTAGGTGAGTAGAGGAGGTGGAATGCAGTGCCAAATCACTGGAGGCCCCTGAACATTTGCCCCGCCCCCATTCTATGATTGGATTGTAAAAAAGAAAAAAGGAGGATACAAAGCTTCATCAGCTTTAACTTTATTTAGTGTCTGTTGTACTCTAGTACACTTTGGCAGGGACATAGCAAGGTTGTAGTGGGCCCATAGACAAGATTTTAAAATGCTCCCCCTTCACTGAAGCTCAGCTCATGAAGTAAAGAAATCTTAAATGAAGCTGAATAGTGGTAACAAAAAGCATAGTAAAATTTATATATATAAATTATATATATATATAAAATTTAGATATCTATATATCTATATATCTATATCCTATGTGCCACAATAGAACATCATACTAAATTAATTTTTAAAAGGTTTTGTAAATTGTGGACAATGCAAGTCATTTAATGGTACTAGAGAAAGACATGCTGTTCTGGTAGCTCCAGGTCTTAACACTCACATCAGTTTCAGAGGATGAATACAACTGAAGGAAGCCCGGGCGGGTGCGTGGCTGGGGGAGTCAGTCATTTGACATGCTTCTGGGGGGAAGGCCAAGGCAGTGGGCCCCCAGACAACTGTCTCCCCTTGCCCTGTTTCAGTTATGCCCCTGCACTTTGGACAAACTGAGCAAATGGCTCAAACTGGATACAGCAGAGATTACTCCTCCCATCAACTCTGTTTCTTAAAGGAACATACACAATGGGGCCATTCACATAACCTACCAGGCGGACAGGCAGGTGGATGGGTGGGGGGCGGGAAGGCTTTACAAACCTAGTGTTCCCCCCAGATGATGGTCCTATGCTTGGTTGGAGAATGTAGCACTCTCAGATATGGTCCATGCTGCTCCGTGTGATGCAGAGCGGGGTGAATCGCTCTGAGGCCAGGACTCATTATCCCGGCCTCCAGGTATCCCACAGTGCACTGTGTGTCAAGTACAGTGCACTGGTGGATTCCCCCAGGGAATGGGAGCTCTAGGCGCCCATCTCTGTGTCATCCTGGCTGCCAGGTTAAGAACTGGGCTTCAGTGCTGGGTTTTGGCACCACAGCACTGCTGGGATCTGTGCGGATCTCAGCGGTTCTCATCAGCAGCCAAGCCCAGGCTTGGCTGCTTGTGAGAACAGCTTCAGTGACTTATTCAACAAATAGACACCCATGATTGGAGCATAAGTGCTGTAAACGTCCTCTGGACCCGTGTGCTGAAAGTTGAACTGAAAAAAGCTGCTCGTGGTTCTGATGATTTGTTAAAAATAGGGACCTCTCAACAAAACAAAACAAAACAAAACAAAACATTCAAGCTGATATTCAGAAATGGTCTGAATTTCTCCAAGCCAGATTCTATCAATATCGTAATAGTTTATGCAAATGTCAGCAATGGAATCTGCATATTAGCAGAGCTGTGCTCAAGATGGTAAGTGCCATCACTTTATTTTCTGCGCTCTGTATATGTTTATGATTGATAGCCCATTTGCAGATGTGCTGTTACATTTTTCTATTTTTAAAGACTCCTGTCTGCAAAGAAGTACATTTAGACAGCTAGGATGAACAGAGATGTTTCTTTAAGCAAGCCAACCGTTTGAATCTAAAAGAAGAAGAAGAAGAAGAAAGAAATTGCCAAGCAGCAGCTTTTTAAAATTTCATTTTGCAGCCCAAAGAGGACAAATTATCCACAAAAGACCATGTAGCCAAGTACATAATCTTTCATTTGTAACAGTGAGGCAGCCAAATTGTCTTCTTTTTCTGGGCTACACAGCAGTTGAACAAATGATTTTGGTTTCCAATTGGATAAATTCATATACATTTCTAACTTAAAGTGCGTAGAGTCATTGCCTGACTATTCTGACAGCATCAGGTTGATAGACCAACGGTCTGACTGGTTCATATGTGATGGTGAAGGTGATGAAAACACCACAATTGGGAAGTTAAATAGGTGCATACATAACTTAGTGCAAGGTACATACATAACTTATATTGGCTAGAATGACTTGCACTTGCCAGCTTGACAAAGTTAGCTCCCATTCTTGAACAAAGGCCTAACCTTCACTTGAAGTTTGCAAATAGCTTGTTTATCCTGTAATGTGTGATCCTGCCTGCTGCCCCCACAACTGCCTGTCACCTTGGCAACTAAAGCTCTGTTCTTCTGGAAATGACATACCTGTCACTGTTGCTAAGTAGAATAAAGGTGATTCTCCTCAGGAAAATGAAGTAATTCCTCTCCAGGGTGACCTGGAAGTGACAATTCAGTATCCTTCCTGCTGCCTTCATTATCACGGGAAAGCAGAAACTCTTTAATGGCTTGTCCAAAAGTGCCTTCTTTTCCAGCCCATATTGGCCAGGGACCTGCAGAGGTAGAAGTCTGATCCTATTACGGGACGAATTTTGGAAGAAAGAGCTTTTCAAAGAAAGGAGGCAGTCCTGACTCTTTTGCACCATCTTTCTCTCTTCATTTTTCATTTTCTCAGTGGCTTAATAAATTCATATGGCCAGACTCCAGTGCTTAGCCACCACCATTTTGAAATCAACTGAAGCAAAGTAACTAATGTAGTTTCTGGGGTCTTGCTAGTAATACCATCTCAGCCAAGTAGTCTAGAAAGGCAGTCTGTTGAAGTGAGCCTGTATATTACTCCCTTCACACTGTCTTTGTGTCTTTTATTACTTAGAAGGGTTGTTAGGATGTTCTGCTCATGGCTAATCAATGTGCATAAGTGGGCGAACCCTCCTCACACTCAGAACTGCACATTTTAATTAATTAATTAATTAATGTATTTATATACTGCCTGACTCCGAGGGCTCTTGGAGGATCACAAACCATAAATACAATAAAACAAACTATTAAAACAACCATGAGTAAAATAATTTAAAACATTCGAGGATTACTAAAAGCTAGGCTAAAAAAAGGGGTTCTTGAGGGCTCTTTTAAAGGCTGATAAAGATATTATGTCACAGATATCTATAGAGAGCAAATTCCACAGCCCAGGAGCGACTACAGAGAAGGCCCGCTCCCGAGTCGCCACCAGACAAGCTGGTGGCATCTGGAGACAGACCTCGCTCAATGACCTTAATGTGCAGTGGGGATCATGCAGAAGTAGGTGGTGTCCTGGGTAACCTGGTCCTAAACCTTTGAAGGCAAGCAAAGGAATGCACAAAGGCCCAGGGTGTGTAGTCAGTGAGTGTGTTGGCATGGGATGTGTGGCTAGGAAGCATAATCCCACTGCCAATCTCTTGTGTTCTACCTAAAAGCCATAATGTTTGAAGTGGGCTTGAATGGAACTTCCATGTGTAAAGGCAGATAGCTTTGAAAGCAAGATTCTGGGAACATACAATGGGGAGGGATGTCGTCTGAACTCTCTGTTAGGAAGCTTCCAGAAGACATCTGGCTGTCCCCTGCCAAAAGAGGATGCCAGACTAGCTAGAAAAAGCATGTATGTTCTTAACCTTTTTTATTGTGAGGCTGAGCCATAGGCAGCTACCTGAAGTTGGTGCCAGTCTTGAAGCCAAAGCCAGGAGAATCAGCAAATTGGTAATCAGGAATGAGGCAAAGGTCAAGCCAAGCAGATGAGCCAGGAACCAGGGATCAAACAGCAAGCTGGGCTTTCTGAATGGGGGCCAGGAGGGCAGTCACACAATCTCCCATGCCTGCAGGGGGTGGGGAGGACACTGTAGCACAGCAACAGAGACTCTTCTAGTTCTGGTAGGGCTGGAACAACATTGCTTCATCATGTGTGTGGCGGGGTACAAACTATTTTTTCTCTGGGCCTTGCAAAAGCTAGAAGTCAGGATTGGAGTGAAGTGTCAGATAGGCCAGATAAGTTAAGGGTTGAGCAACAAGCCAGAAGTCAGGAAGCCAAATAGAACAGGAGAAGCAGACACACCACATCAGGATGAAAGAGCCCTTGAAACTGAGGCAAGGCCTGACTCAGACCAGAAGCTTATTACACCTTTCCTGTTTGCAGAGAGCTAAGGTGTGCTCACAGGGTCTGTCATAGGGTCTGTCCAGGAACTGGAGCTTGCTGTGACGCAGCAAGCCATTACAGGAGGCAATGATAAGTCATGTCTCAGGCCAAGCTTGGGTAGCTCCTGACAGTTATAAGGCTTGTGCCCACGTAGCTCCCATAGCCCAATTTCAAGTTTCTGTGCCAGTGATTCCCCAAGTACTATACTGCTGCTTCACCACTGCCATTGATCTATGGAGTTTGCATGGCTTCTAAGCTTGGTAGTTTGTTGTTCTTGGTTCCCAAATTCTCTTTGTCTATCCCTGCCCTGTGGCCTCCTATCTACATATGTCTGTGCAGTGAGCTGAGCATTCTTATGCATCCATCTTTCGATTATTTTAATGCATTGGTTATCCTTGAGGTCACTGCGATAAATGAAATAGCTCTGTGGCTCAATTGACTTTAATGGAGTTGCTACTACGCAGTTTGACAGTGCAGTAACCAACGGCAGCATTTGAGCCAGTCTCAACATTATCCAAGAATTAGGCTAATTGAAAAAGCCAAATAAAGTTAACAATCAACAATTATCCAATTAAAGCAGGACAAGATCAAATGAATAAATAAGATTAAAGCTCCACTGGCTATTATTAGAGTGCTGGCATAATTGAATTGCAATATTCATCCACATCAGAGACTACAAACTGATAAGGGCTTCTGGCAGGCAGGCAGGCAGACAAGCAAAGACCAAGCACATATTTCAGTTCATCACCACCCTCTGGGAAAAAAGACTCTGTCCCATTTAAATGTATACCTTGGTTTTAGAAAGACAATCAATTCATTAGTTTTAGAAAGAAATATTCTCTTTTCAGTTCTCTAGGCTTGAGGCCACTTTCTCTAAATAATCCATAAGAACAAAAGGAAAGCCATGCTGGATCAGGCCAAAGGCCCCTTCTAGTCTATTACCCTACTTCACACAGTGGCCAGCCTGGTGCATATGGGAAGCCATCAAGTGGGGGAAAGAGGGCAACTGCCTACTCCCACTGGTGTTCACTAGCACTTGGTGTTCAGGGGCATGCCCCCTGTGATTCTGATAGAAATATGCAGCTATCTAGGCCATTGATAGCTCTATCCTCCATGAATGTGCCTAGTCCCTTTTTAAAACTGTCTAGTTTGGTGGCCATTACCACATTAAGAAAGCATGTTTAATTGGGAAGGAAAACTTCCTAAGTTTGTGTGTGGAGGGGGGAACACCAATAGGACAAAGTATCTGAGGAGGCTGATCAATATTTTTCCTGCTTTTTTGATGCATAAATAAAATGCCTAAACTCACTTGATGCTGTACCAAAATTAGTAAGAACACAGACCCTCCCTTCAAACTTACAGTCTAAAGTAGGGATGGCCAACTTGAGGCTTTCCAGCTGTTGCTGGACTTCAGCTCCCATCACCCTCAGCCACAATAAACTGTGACTGGGGAATGACAGGGAGTTATAGTCCAACAATAGCTGAAAAGCCTCAGGTTGGCCACCCCTGGTCTAAAGAAAGACAGAAAACATTGGGAAGAAAGGAGATTCATAGTGGTGGTGCCAGAATATATTGTGTGGGGGTGGAGCAGAGATGGACCCAAATACATTTCTGTTAGGGAAACAAGCTTTGCCTCACATGTTAGAGTTCTGAAATACAAATCACTAGCCAACCCTGCACAGAGCATCTGTGCAGCACTTTGGGGCCGGCTGTTTCCCAACTCCCTCTTCCTCCTGCCCTCTCCTCTCTTCCCCTTCCCTCCGGCCCACGCTGTCCAGCCCCGCTCCCCTCCTGTTCCTCCCCCCACACATAGCCTCGGCGGGCGGCCAAGAATGGCCCCGCTACCGCCACTTTTCTCTCGCCCACCCGCCGCCACCACCTTTTTCTCCCCCCTGCCCATTGCCGCTTTTCTCTCCTCGCCGCCGCTTTTCTCTCCCCCCTTCTCTGCCCGCCGGCTGGCTAGCCGGCTGGCCACCGCCGGCACTTTCTTGCTCCTCTCCTCCTCACTCCGCCGGAACTCTTGCAGCGTGTCGCGAGAGTTCTGCCACCAAATCCTGGACACACACCGGCTAAGTTGTGCATGGTCTATTTTGCCTTAATGCCAAACATATATTTACTGATGTAGGTCCTATTAATGTTGATCACTTTCATGTGAGCATGCATAAGTTTGCAGTCTTATTGTAATGTCCAGTTTGTGATTCAGTTTCAGATTCCCAAGTACTGGCAGAATGTGAGTGGTAAATAATAATGGAATTAATGATAATAAATGAAAGCACTATGAGTATGCGAAAAGTACCGATCCTCCCAATAATCACGGAGGTTGAGCAATGAGGGTGGGAGCCAAGTTAATTGTTGGGGGGTGGGCAGATCCCTGTTGTCCACCTCTGGGGCCACCTATGAAGACTCGGTTGGGGAAATCTGGGTGAATCACTGCTCAGGATGATATTCATGAGCACTGAGTGCAAGACGTTGGACTTTTCCCAACCTAGAAAGCAGGTGAAAGGATAGTGTGAGAGGTTGTCTACCATTGGCCAAGAACATAAATGAATGATCCATCTCATTCTTTGAGCCCTGTTCAGTCATTTAGCCAGGGGTAGCTCAAAGGGGTAGTGCGCCCCCCAAAATATTTCTCATTACACATTGTGCTCCCGCATCCACCAGACAAGAATTTTGCCAGATCATCAGACAATACAGTTATTGTATATTATGGTCCTATAGCTTGAATTAATTATTTTTAAAGGCCTTCCTTGGTTAAAGAAGCCTCATTCATTCACTCATTCTACCCCGGAACAAGCTGCAGAAGTCAGTGCAGCCAGGTAGTTAGGAGGCTCCTCCAGTCTCCCAGGAGCCAGAAGCTCCTTCCGGGCCAGGAACTGGGCCAGGTGAAACCATGTATGCAGGGAGGTGCAGAGTCACCTCCCCTGCAGATTTCAGCTGGCCTGATACTGACCTCTCCCCCACACACCAGTCTTTCCTGCTACATGGTCGTGGACAAGAAGAGAAAACTAGCCTGGAAAGTGGACTGGAAGTTTTGGCTTCAGACAAAAAGACAGTATTTTTTTGGACAGGAATCTAGCCCATTTTCGGAATAAGTTTGAAAATGCCAGCAAGCTTCATAAATAAGGTAAATAACTGAACAAGATTAATTACCTTACTTCTGTAAGTATTCCATGTATAGCAAAATCCTTGCTCCCCAAATAAAGTAATTTGCCACCCCTTTGCTCCCCCAGACTAGTTGTTCTAGAGTTGCTCCTACATTTAGCCTGCAATTGTGGATGCCGGAGTGGGAGAATTGGCTACCTATGCCTTCCATGCTGAGATGCTCCCAGTTAAATCCATCAGCCTGCTGCCCATGAGCTCTTCCTTAGATGACTCACCCTCAGGGGACTCACCTCCAGAGAACTTACCAGGGTGTCAGTCGGGGGGAGGGATCTCTGACAGGCAGCTTCTTCATAACGGTGTCTTAACACCTAAGGATCAGCAGCGGTGGTACAGTGGGGAAGCAGCTTGCCTAGGAAGAAAAAGGCTGTTAGTTCAAATCCATGCCAGTGTGCTTCCCAGACTGTGCCTAGTAAATATATATTGTAGTCACCTATATTGGGCAGCAGCGATACAGGAAGGTGCTCACTTCAGTGACAACAGCAAAGGCATCATCTCATACTGCATGGGAGGAAGGCAATGGTAAACCACTTCTGTATTCTACCAAGAATACCACATGGCTCTGTGGTTACCAGGAGTCAACACCGACTCGACAGCACAATCTTAATCTTAACACCTAAGGTGCTGCATCAGCCCACAAAGAAACTGCAGTTAAGAAACCTCAGTTATTCAGAAGTATTTCTAGAGCATCTTCAGCCTCATGGACATTTGGCACCTCCTCTACTTTCTCCACAGGAAGTTTGTGTGTTGGCACCTCCCTCCTTCCTCCAGAGGCTGTCTCTTGTGTGTATTTGCTTTGCCCCTGCTAACTGGGCAAAGAGGCACCTTTTTAATGTGGCGATTCTCTTTATTTAGCAGGGGGAGAGTACAGTAGCTTGCCCTAACCACCTCCAGCACAGTACTTCCATTACTGTTTCTTGGGTCTATTAGATTGTGAGCCCTTCGGGACAGGGAGCCATCTTATCTCTATATGTAATTCTCTTAAACATACTTGTTGCTAATCCCATGTGTGGCAGCTCTCGTGAGAGTTTGCGAGTGAGCTGACGGGGAAAAGTGAACGGGCAGGCTAATGGCTGGGTGGCCGAGAGAAAGTGGTGCTGGGGAAAGCAGTGGCTGGGGAGGTGGGAAAGTGGTGCCGGGCGGGAGGCGGAAGCAGGAAAGTGGTGGGGGAGGGAAAGTGGCGGCCAAAATGGGACGAGAACGTGGGAATTGCTGAGGGGGAGGGAATAATAATAATAGTAATAATAATAATCAATCATCCCAGGTCCTTGGGAAGGACTCGATGTCTGGATAAAACAAACCAGTCAATAACACCTGTCTGACTGTGTAAACAAGAAATAATAATAATAATGATGATGGGAGAGGAGGGGGGAGGGCCAAGAATGAGGGAGGGGGCTGAGAAGGGGGGGAAGAGCCAATAGGGATGGAGGAGGGCCGAGAACAAGGGGGCGGAAGGAGGGGGGAGAACTAGAGGCGCAGATGCTCTGTGCCCAGGCCAGCTAGTTTATTTATTATTTTTCTTTGTAAACGGCTTTGGAAACTTTTGTTGAAAAGCGGTATATAAATATTTGTTGTTGTTGTTGTCCTTGTTCTTGTTGTATTGCCCGTCTCTACATCCATCACAAGGTTGAACTGAGAGGGTTAGTGCTAAAAGAGCCCCTGGTGGCGCAGTGGTAAAACTGCCGCCCTGTAACCAGAAGGTTACAAGTTCAATCCTGACCAGGGGCTCAAGGTTGACTCAGCCTTCCATCCTTCCGAGGTCGGTAAAATGAGTACCCAGAATGTTGGGGGCAATATGCTAAATCATTGTAAACCGCTTAGAGAGCTCTGGCTATAGAGCGGTATATAAATGTAAGTGCTATTGCTATTGCTGTTGCTATTTCTCAGTGTTCTTGGGAGAGATACAAAGCCTGCTACAGAGATCAGCTGCAGCGTGCACTGGAGCCTCTTGTTTCTTTCCCCTCAATCCATTTCCATACAGAGACCTCTCATATGGTTCTTTCCCCTGCCCTGTGCAACCTCAAAATATTTTCTTGAAGATACTTGGTGTCATTTAGCAACTCACTGACATTCCTGAGATGTATATGCATTCTTATTTATTAAAGAAAAATATAGCCATCTTGTTTAACCAGCTCTCTTGGTTTTTGAAGTGATTGACATAGAAATAACCATCAGCACTATAAAACCATAATACAACTCTGGAACTATAATTTCTAAAACCACCAGACTAAGACCAAACTTGTAGGATAGTAAAAACAAGTTCTTATTATCACTAAAGAAACTGGAGGGTGGGGGAATCCTCTTCAGCAGGAAGATTTTAAGTTTTCTGAAAGTTATGAACACAGGTTATAATCCTGTAGCACTTTTATGAGTAGTTGTCACTCTAAAATCAATAGGGTAAAATTCTAGATGAGAATGTTATGTGACATGTGGATGCCAAAATATTTTTCTTATTGTGGTAGATTTTTCATGTTTGTGCCCTGTCAAATGTTTATCTTACTGATTTACTGAAGCAGACCTGAAATGACAGCTGCAACTGAGAAAAAGGGACAAATTCCAAAAAGGTGTGTGGGGGGAAAGTAATATGGATTTCTAAATTGTGCCAGAATAATCCCAACTTGGGGGAATCCATGTGATTTAAAATACGTATTCTTTGTACGCTAGAAGAAGGCAAGTTGCCAAAATGCATTGGGCCTATAAACATATAATATCATATTAAATACTACATATATTGTTCACACCTTGTAGGAGTTCACTTCCTATTTAACGTTCTCTTCTGGTCTGAGTGCCAAACCCTTTCTCTTTCACTGCACTGGTAGCCAAACACATTTTTCTTCAAAATAATTGTTTACCTCAGACAAGTAGCACCAGAAAGGACACTTCCCCCTGGCAACCTTTCCCTTTTGGTAGATGTATATTACAGCCACTAATACTCAACTCTATTCTAAGCATATTTGCGTGACAGGAGCCAGAAGAAATCAGTTTTACACAGGAAGAGAGAAAATAGTATGTTCCCATCCAGACAAAAGGCATAGAGACAGATTTGCCTGGAAGCAGGGGGGGGGGGGAGAACCCTTAAAATAATAATGATAAAAATTCTTTCCACTTTCTGAACATTTTGCCCTGCATTGACAATGTCAAGTTACTATCTTTCCTAGTCAGCAGGCTAAAGTACTCTAAATATTTATTGAAAGAAGAGCTTGCTGTGAGAAAGATTTCAGCACAGTTATACGGAGGATGCAGAATAAGTGAATATATGCAGAATTCTGCTTCTACTTTTTCTAATCTAGCAGACATTGTTTTGTTTTGTTTTTATTTCTTTATTAGATGTCTATACTGTAGCAAAAGAGCCCCTGGAGGCAGGCTGGTTAAGTTATGTTTTATGAGAGGAACCAGGAATGTGTCAAGGGCAACTCCCACTTCTTGCCTGGCTTGAGAGAGAGGCCACAAATTGAGGCAGCCCTATAAATTGTTTTACTTTTAATAAAATAGAAAGTTTGTTAGAAAGGCAGAGCATGTTTGCTGATTGAAGCAAGGCAAACACCTTGAGATACAAGCTGCCTTTCTTCCCAAAACTGAAACTTAAGACAGTACACAATCATAATAAGAAATTAACAATTTATGGCCAACATCCTAAGACTGCACAAGTGCAAGTAACAGAAACATGGATACAGTGGCTGCCATCCCACTTCAGCAGTGTGGGAAGCAGCACATACGAATACGATGAATAATTATATACCACTTTTCAACAAAAGTTCCCAAAGCGGTTTTCATAGATGTAAGTAAGTAAGTAAGAAAAATGACTCCCTTTCCCTAAAGGGCTCACAGTCTTTAAAAAACAACACATAAGATAGATACCAGCAACAGCCACTGGAGGGAGGCTGTGCTGGGGATGAATAGGGCCAGTAGCTCTCCCTCTGCTAAATAAAGAGAATCACCACTTTAAAAGGTTCCTCTTTGTTCAGTTAGCAGGGGGTGGCACAGTCTTCACTGATCTGCCCTTCCCCTGGAAGCATTCCATGTCACCCAAGATTATGTCCCTGAGGGTCATGCTGCCAACTAAATTAAAGGGATTGGTAATTCAGGACCATACTTTATGATTTGATGGAAGGCCTTCATAAAAGGAAGATAAATTTTCCACAATTCAGCCTCTGAGAAACTTCCTTGTCTTACTAATGACTCCAAAGAAGTTTTTTCACCAAGTTATTCGTTAGCTTTGGAACAATCTGATTAAAGACTGGGCATTGAGCTAAGACTTTATCTATTACTTTAGGTAGCTACTGCATCTTCCTAAATCACCTATAGTTTTGAATGATGACTACACATACTGCTGATGGGGAGGGAAAAAAATCCTCCTCTATGATTTGGCGGCTCTTCCTTATGATGAATTTTTATAATTTTCACACTCCACCTAAAAGATAAATTAATCACTTAAATAGCCCCCTTCATGTGAACATCTTGGAGTTCTTCGCCAAAGTTAAAACCATATAAACTTAAAGTTGAAACAAGTAATAAGAAAAGCAAGTGCTCAGTGTTCATAAAAATCAAAGGAAGTATTAGAACAAATTTTGGATCTGGTGACTGGCAGGAAACATTGGATAGATTGGATCTTATAAAGTAATGAAAAATGAAGCACACAGGGTAGATGGACTAAAACTTTGAGATCACTATAAAATGTTACTGAAACAAGAAAAATTCACAGCAGAGGTTACAATTGCCTCTGGGAGATTGTAGCCATCACCCAGGACTGATGCCAGGGGTCACCAGTTTAGGGCAACTGCTAAGAACTCAAGACCCTGAGAAAGGCCTACTGCTGATTCCTGAGACAGACATGAGCTAGGACCAGGACCCTTTATTGAGGCACGAGACAGAAAGTTCAGGGGATGAGACAGGGTGGAAAGGAACAACTTACATTCCAACCTAAGATTGCCACTGCCACCCCCCACACACCCCAGGGAAGAACCAAGGGAACCACCCTAGCCAGCATCCACATGATGATCCTGTTGGAGAGGAGAGTTTTATGCAGCAGAGGATGCATGTGTGAGGAGAAAGCAGCTCATTAAGAGTCCTTGGAGACTGATGCTTGAGGTCCAAAAGGTTTATTCAGGAAATTACATACTAGGGTAGAAAGCCCCTGCCCCTGCATCTAGTTAGCTCATAGTGCTGGGGAAAGAGGAGGAAGGAGGAAGGAAGGAGCCTGAAAATATCAGTCTCCCTGTCAGGTTGGCTCAGAGCAGAGAGAAAGAGTGGAATCAAGAAGGTTTCCCTTACTCATCACCTCTATTCCAAAAGCCGCTAATGGTCAGTAGGATAAACAGTTGCAGAGAGCCAATGCTTGAGAAGTCACATCTCCAAGAGACCCAAGGACACTGCCCTACCGATGTCCTCTGACTCAGAGGACTCACCTGAAGACCTACCAGTTTTGCCTAAGCCAACTCTTAACAAATCAGGTAAAGCAAATGTCTCAAGATGTCTAAACTGTCTTGAAAAGCTAAAAATTAACAAATCGCCAGGGCCAGATGGCATCCACCCAAGAGTTCTGAAGGAACTCAAAAATGAAATTTCCAATCTCCTAGCAAAAATATACAACTTGTCCCTATAATCAGGCTCTGTACCAGAGGACTGGGAAGTAGCCAATGTGACTCCAATTTTCAACGAGGGATCCAGGGGGATCTGAGAAATTACAGGCCAGTCAGCTTAACTTTGGTGCCGGGTAAATTGATGGAAAGTACACTTAAGGACAAAATTGTTAAACATATAGAAGAACAGGCCTTGTTGAAGGAGAACAAGCATGGCTTCTGCAAGGGAATGCCTTGCCTCACTAATCTTTTAGAGTTCTTTGAGAGTGTCAACAGGCATGTGGATAAAGGTGATCCGGTTGACATAGCATATTTGGACTTCCAAAAAGCTTTTGATAAAAGTTCCCCCACAAAGGCTCTTGAGTGAATTTAGCAGTCATGGGATAAGGGGACAGGTTCATGTGTGGACTGGTAACTGGTTGAAGGACAGGAAACAGAGAGTAGGAATAAATGGACAGTTTTCACAATTGAGGTAGGTAGGAAGTGGGGTACCCCAGCGATTGGTACCGGGACCAGTGCTCTTTAACTTGTTCATAAATGATCTAGAAGTTGGGGTGACTAGCAAAGTGGCCAAATTTGCAGATGACACTAAACTATTTAGGGTAGTGAAATCCACAATGGATTGTGAGGAATTCCAAAAAGATCTCTCCAAACTGGGGGACTGGGCAACAAACTGGCAAATGTGGTTCAGTGTAAGCAAGTGTAAAGTGATGCACATTGGAGCAAAAAACACCAATTTCTTATAAACGCTGGTGGGATCTGAGCTGTTGGTGACTGACCAGGAGAGGGACCTTGGGGTTGTGGTGGACAGCTCATTGAAAGTGTCATCTCAGTGTGCGGCAGCTGTCAAAAATGCTAATTGCATGCTAGGAATCATTAGGAGGGGGGTTGAAAATAAAATTTATGTGAGAGTTGCCCGCCCTAGTGCACATCCCTAATAGATGGCTGAAGCAGTTCCCCTTGAGAGAGACTTTGGGGATTTGGGGGACTGCTTAGTCTGGGTCTGGTTCTATTTTTCTCTGCTCATCTGATTTAATGTACATTGCTAAAATATGTGTGAATGTGTTCAGTTAGAAAACCACCATTGTAGACTCTGTAGGACTTAAGTTACAGGGGGATAGATTTCAGCTGAACATTAGGAGAAACGTCTTACTTTTAAGAGCAGTTTGCTAATGGAACCAATTACCTAGGGGAGTGATGGGCTCTTCCTAGCTGGAGGCCTTCAAGCAGAGGCTGATCCGTCATCTCTTGGGGATGTTCTAGCTCTCCATTTCCTGTACTGAGCACGGAGTTGAGTTAGATCAGGGTTAGGCAAACTTGGCCCTCCAGCTGTTTTTGGACTCAGTTGTGGCTGGGGATGCTGGAAGCTGTAGTCCAAGTTTGCCCAACCCTGAAGTAGACGGTCCTCAAGTCGTTCTCCAACCCTATAATTCTATTCTCATTGTTTGAACCAAAAGTGAGGCATAACAATATTTTAATAAACAGACAGTGAATGGGAGAGACTGCAGCTCAGTGGTAAGAGCACCTGCTTTGAATGCAGAGGGTGTCAGGTTCAATCCCTCACAGCAGGCAGGGATGAGAAAGAACCTTGACTGGAACCCAGGGGAGAAGTGGCCACTCAGTGTACTGAGCTGGATGTATAAGGCAGCATCAGGTGTACAACATTAATGTATTAGGGTCCCCATCCAGAGAAAGAGGAAGTGGCCTGAGAATATCAGCCTGCCTGTCAGGTGGGCTCGGAGCAGAGAGAAGGGGTGGACTCCAAAGAGTTTCCTTTACTCACTACCTCTACTCCTAAAGCCCCTAATGGTCAGTAGGATAAACAGTTGCAGAGAGTCGATGCTTGAAGAGTCACGTCACCAACAGACCCATGCAGGCATGTGCAATAGGGTTGTGAACGAACTGGTTCGGTGGTCCTTTTACGGAGGTCTGGTGTTCGGCTGGTTCGGCAGCAGGGTGGGAGTTACCTTTAAGGAGCAGGGAGGGTGCCCATCCCCCGCTGCATTCCCCCCACCCGGTGCCATCACCAAAACTGGTGACGCGGGGCTGCTGCGTATCTCCTTGTAGCCCTGTTCTGCGGCCTGTCGGAAGAGGCCAGTGCGCATGCACACACCACACATGCGCTCCGGCCACTTCCAGTTCACTGCTGAACGGGGCTGCAAGGAGGTACGCAACAGCCCCACAGCACCGGTTTTGGCACCAGTACCAGCAGGGGAAACATGGTGGGGGTAGGCAACCTCACCCTGCTCCTTAAAGGTAAACACCCCCCACTGCTGAACTGGCCAAGCACTGGTTTGTGCACATCCCTAATGTGCAAGCCATATCATGCATTCACTTGTATCTCCAGCAGCTTTTTGTGAGGGAAGCCCTCCTTTGTTAAGGGGAGTGTCACACTCAGAGTTTGACATGGGGAGCTGGTGGATGGGGAAAATGGCCGTATAAATATCTTACTGGAATATCTCAAAAGGCCGTAGATCTGATACTGACTGATTACAGCCTAACTTTGTCAGTAGGCTAACTCTCATTGTAAAGAGGATGGTGCTCTTCATCTGTTAATGATGCAAGTAAACTTCTTGCTGAACTCTTTCTCTAAGCCCATCTTTCCTTTTCCATTCCCCCCCCCATTTATTTATTTATTTACATTTATATCCAACTCTTTCTCCAAGGAGCCCAGAGTGGTGTACATGGTTCTGTTTGAGAGCCAGCATGGTGTAGTGGTTAAAGTGCCGGACTAGGACCGGGGAGACCCGAGTTCAAATCCCCATTCAGCCATGATACTTTCTGGGTGACTCTGGGCCAGTCGCTTCTCTCTCAGCCTAACCTACTTCACAGGGTTGTTGTGAGGAGAAACCTAAGTATGTAGTACACCGCTCTGGGATCCTTGGAGGAAGAGCAGGATATAAAATGTAATAATAATAATAATAATGATGATGATGTTTCTCCTCACAATAACCCCGTGAGGTAGGTTAGGCTGAGAGATATGTGACTGGCCCAGAGTCACCCAGTTTGCTTCATGGCTGAATGGGGATTTGAACCCGGGACTCCCCGGTCCTCGTCTAACACTCTAACCACTTACACCACACTGGCAATAGTAAACTGGCACTTTTAAATAGCTAGTGATACCAAATTAGCTCTGCTGCTCAGCAACAAGGCTCGAGGTGCTCATTCTAGTGCCCCCCCCCCCGTTTTGGTGACAAATCATTCCAGATAGGTTTATTCTTTTGTGCCTTGTTAATTCAGAGGTATGCTTTTCAATGAAGAGAAATGATCTATCCCTTTTGTACAGAATATTTTATCTTCAAATTGGGTTCCAGATGAATGGTTTCATTTGCGTGATGCCGTAGCTGGAAGGCTCTATGTTAACCTGAAATGTTGATAATTTCAAAAGATGAATTAAAAATAGCTCCAGGCATCTTTGCAGCCTTGGAAGCTTCCATTAGCTACCGCAGATTCTGTATTAAATGAAATGTACTTATTTCTGAAAGGGGGAAAAGTTAACTCATTGGCTGATCCCATGAGTTGCTGAGCCAGCCAATAAGTACGTGGGATTGGGAGGTGGGGTGGCATTGCACTGGCACTGAGAGATGACTCACAACATGGACTGGCATGGCAATAGGAGTCATTCACCAGAAATAGCCACAATCACCAGAAGTGGAATAGTATATCGTTTATATATATCTCTTGCTGTCATGACCCACTAGCATCCGGGACATAGATCCAGACAAGAGAGGGCCAGCTGGGTCAGGAGGGCCAGTAGTATAATCAGTAGAGGCTGATTCTGGAAAAATCTGGATACTCTGGGGGGAAATCCATGCTCTAGTCTATGCAAGCAATACAGCTGTAGAAACCCCTTGATTCTTGTATTCAAGAAGTCTTGGATCAGGGCATGGCAGGGAATCACTCTAAATGCTGATGGTGTGTATTGGATCCTCCTGAATTTCACAGTGACTTCAGCCAGACTCTCAATCTGCTGCCAATGTCCCTGAGTTTCTGGAGTTCAGAGGTGACATTTTCAGATTCTTCCCAGTTGTATGCTTTCAGGTGAAGCAAAACGCTCATGTTCCACCTGAATGCTATACACATCCTTAAAAATGTTTTAAGTTGCACTGAGGCAGGCTTGAGTGGCTTTCAATGTAGGAGGGATATTTAGGGAATTGTCTACTACAAGAGATTTCAAAGATGTAGGGTACGTTAAGTGTTCTAAAAGAGATGAGGTACAAGCCATTAGCACACAGAGTGAGATAATCCCCCAGTGTCTTCCTCAAACAAACTATCAGTTTCAGAAAATCTTCAGGATTAGGAGTACTGTGTTAGAGATGAAAAAAGCCCATCTAAAAACACTGAAAATGAAATCCTAAGTCTCCTGACTTTTGTAGCACCACAGAATCTCTCTTGGGATATACAGGCCTATATTTAAATCACATGCACAATTTCTGCAGTACACAAGAGAACATGAGGAATCTCTCTGATTGATATGGTTTACTAAGAGAGCGTAACCTTCATTCAGGATCTTCAAGATTGCCACAGAACTGTAGAATCTGATACCTGGGTGTAATTTGGCACTTCTTCTACATTATGCTCTTTAGATGAACACCTAACATGTAGAGCAGGACTGCATAACTTTAGCCCCCGCAGTCTTTTTTTTTTTTACACTACAACTCCCATCTTTCCTAGTCTCAGTGATCAATGGTCAGGAATTATGGGAGCTGTAGTCTAACATCTGCAGGAGGGCTGCAGTTTTGCAGGCTTGATGTAGAGTGTGAACCTGAGAAAGATGTGACTGAAAACTTATATATCTTATACACACTCACATACAACCAAATAGGAGCCCTCTTCAGATATTATAAATTGTAAATGTGAGTGCTGCTCACAAGGGAGAAAGCAGGGAGGAAGTCCCTACCCCTCTCACTCACTCCCTGTGCCCGATGACCATGCTTAAGGTGCTGTTTGTCTGAATGGGATGGCACCATAAGTGTGATGGCTGGTGATCCCAGGTTGCAGCTCATGGGATTGCCAGTCATCACACGTACGGTGCTGCCCGTTCAGACAAACAGTGTCATAAGCATGGTCATCGGGTGCGGCGGGAGGGTGTGAGTTACAGTGAGGGGTGGGTCTTCCTCCCTGCTTTCCCCCTCATGAGCAAACTCATATTTACAATTTATAACGTCTGAAGAGAGCTTGGCTGAGGATTCCTTTTGAACATATGCCAGTGGCACATCCAAATTTGTTGCTTTGTACATGTGAGAGAATCTCTGTTTTCATTTCTCCCCTTTCATGTTTACGGAACTACGTTGTAAATGTGTGGGCAGTCTAAGGAAATCTCAGACCCTGGAAGGAATGCAAATAACACTTCAAGAAAGCAGGCCTTGAACTTCAGAGCTCAGAAAATGTCATCAGCTCTGTTATGAATAGGCTCCACACTAATGCAGTACACTATTAGGCCTCAACAGCTTTTATTTGGAGACCAAACAAGAATAAACTGGACAGGAACAGAGACTTTCATTCTAACAAGGAACCCCACAACCAGGAAGTGCATCTTAAAGCTACAGCAATCCAGTACACAAACCGTTCAATATACCACATTACACATAACAGCTAAGAGAAGTGAAGGGTGGAAGATCTGAAGTCTAGTTTTGCAAAATCCCAACATGGAGAATTCTTATTCACTGACAATGAGAGAGAGATGGCATTATTAAAACGTCTGGGGTTCTCAGTGGCCAGAGGGTCTTTCTTTTAAGAAAACATGTATCAACCTTTCCTACACCATGGATTTCAGACATGGAGCAACTGAAAATCGTAACATGGGAAGCAGCCCTAAATGGTTCCTGGTTTCAATTATGAGGCAGCTTTCCCAGGATTACTGAGTGAGGGAAGGGAGTAAACTCTAAAGCCATCCAAATTGGTGGAAAGTTGCTAGATGATATCACTGGGCTTTAGACCAGGTCCTAAATATAAGGCAGGAAATTGAAATAATGGAAAGGTGAGGAAAAAGTTAAAAAAAACCCAACAACCAGAGGGCTTTGGGTATTATGAGGAAGAGGGGAGGTGTTGGGAAAAGAATGAGAATAGCTAGAAACTAAACAGTTAGCAGAAAGGTATCCACTATGGGGAAATCAAATTGCTCTGTGTGTCTGTCTGGCAGAGAAAACAAAACCTTACATCAATGACATCTTTGTGTAGCTGTGTTTTCTCAAAAAGTCTTTTCAGTAGATTCATAAAAGCCTGTATTTTGAGTGTGCTAAAAGGAAAATCAGCAGGGACACAAAACCTGATGTTTGGGAGGAAGCAAAAGCACCATTGAGAAAGCTGTCATCCTGCAGAATAGCAGCTGATCATGAAAAGATTGCCAAAGGAGCTAGATTCAGCAGCATCTTATAGTGAAGGAGAACTCTTAAGAGTTCCAGTGGTCATGTTCTTATACTAACCCTGCCAAAATAGATAGCTTATTTCTACAAAGTGAATTGCATGTTAGCAGAGGCGTATCTAGGGAAAATAGCGCCTAGGGCAAGCACTGAAATTGCGCCCGCTGTCCAAACATCTGACACCCATCTTTCAGATAACTTTACCATAATATCAGCTCAAAAATACAAGTTAAGCTCGTTAATCTTTTAATATTTCAAAAACTATTTAGCAGTGGACATAGCCAGACCAAAAAATGCTGGAAAACAACAAATTTCAGTATGCTGGGGCTCATGAAATACCCAAATACTATATGGAGGTGTACTTGGAAAACCAAACAGAAGTGCCTGTCTAATTCTCTACTATGCATTGTAGCATCACAATTACATAAAATTTTAAAAATAAATGGAGAATTTGACTTTCCCCAGATACTAGGGCCTTGCAGAGGCCATTTGAGCATGTGTGGTGGCCATTTTGTTTTTGGTGGCCATTAAAAAAATTTTTTTTTTCATTTTAAAAAATGACGCCCACTTCAAGTGACGCCCGGGGCATGTGCCCTGCCTGCCCTGCCCTAGATACGCCCCTTCATGTTAGCAGATGTCTCATATTTGGTTTGCAACAAGGGTTCTCCACTTTCTGCAACAGAATAATAGCATTCTTAAGCAATGTTTTGTTCATTTAAATTCATTTTTATCCTGCATTTCTACAAACATTGTCCAGGAAACACAGAGATATTAACCACCCTAATAATATTAATATTATATACTAATTGTGCAGCGGGAGCCCCCACTGCCCTTCCTGGCTCAGGCATTCTGTCAGTAGCCATGGTGAGGGCCGGCCTGGAAGTGGCGTGTGGCCAAGTGAAACGGCCTGACAAGGGGCCAGATGGGGCACCACGGCTCCAAGGAGCCTCCAGAGAGTGATCAAGTGAGAAGATGGTTGGTGAGGCACCACCAGATGACATGAGCGAGGTGCCTTGCAGGGAAGGGCGGGGGTGAGTAAGGGAGGAGGGAACTGGGAGCCAAGAGACAGTAAGGGGATAAGGGTGAGAGCAGGATAATATGGCAGGGTGGGGACCCAATTAGAGGGGGTGGGGTGCATTAGATTCCAGGCTGTCTCGGCCAATGATGGGGGCAGTTGGAGGGCAAGTGGTGGAGGCCTCCGGTGAGACACTGCCACAGTGAACCCAAGGAGCCTAGAGGAGGAGGAACTGGGTGAGTGATAACCCCCTCCCCTCACATACTCTGAGGCCCTGCCAGGGGTGGGTGAGAGAAGAGAAACAGCTCTGGAGAGACATGTGTCATGACAGTAATAACTAATGATAAAGAAAAATCACCAACGGTGTGATATTGACAATAGTTGTGGTTGCTGGCTAGAAACAAGGACTATATTTTCAACAGTGGCAGCACTGGAAAAATCACTGGCCAGAGAAGGGGCCATGTGTGTTGCTCAGTGGGTGAGCTGACACAGCTCAACCACTGAGAAATGCTCATGACCTTCTGAAAAGAAATGGGGGGTAAGTAGGGGGCTATGACTTGTCTGAGAGATTGCTAGCCCCCCTTGCCCCCTGGAGCCCCCCTTGTTTTCCAATGAGCAAAGGTTGAAGGGTTGAATATTCCATTGAGTGATTGATTTAAAATATTTATACATATTTTGCTCTTTCCTCAGGTAAAAAGATGTTCAAGGCGACCAACATAATTTTTAAAAACACTAAATAATGTATCTTAACAGCTGTAGGTGGGATGAAGTTGGTACAAGAAAACCTTTTCCTCCACCACTGGAACTCTCTCCACAAGATGCTTGAAAATTATCCATGAAGGAAACCATAGACATGGGGTGGGATGTGATGCAGGAAGCTGCATGAAATATACTGCATTTCTGAAAAAATGGGCACAAGCACTGTCCCCTGTAACTATAGGGCGCAGCTTTTTCTTTCCCTAGTAATGCACCTGAGAAAGGACATAATTTTCTGGCATTGCTGCCCCCCTCGGTTACTGTTGGACAATTGCTGAGGTGGGGAGGGGAGAAGGAAGGATTTTAAAGGGTTGCTGCTGTAGCTGTCTGGAAGGCAGCCAATTTCCAGCTAAAGAGACACCGCTCACCTCTCAGGTAAGCCTCCCATCCCCCAATCAATGCTTCAAATGGATACAATTTATCAGGTTGTTTCAATGCATCCAGTTCCCTGCGCATTCAGTTGACAGTATACATAATGAGGATTGGGTCAGATCTGATCCAATCCTGATTTTTCTGTTGAAGCACAACTCTAGTCTGTTCTAGTTGTCAGGGCCAGAGGTTGAATTTTTAGCACGTCTGAACACGTGCAACCACAGTTCAGGCACAAAAGCAGCCCGAGGTTTCCCCCCTGAGGTTTGGAGGGTCCAATGTTACATCCAAATGCAGAACTGCAGCCCCACTGAGCTCTAACTGGAGTTGAAGGAGGAAGTTCCTCCCTTGCTCCAGCTGTGATTGGCTGCCGGGGCTGTCCTTCATGACAGAAGGAAGCCCACACAGCCAGTTCCCCCTTCTCTCTGCAGTCTCCCTGATAGCAGAGAGCCCGGTTGGTTACGTCTGCATGTGGACAGGTAACCGTCCTAGGGTGTGGGGGGCTGGAACCACATGTGAATGCGGCCTGTGTTTTGATCTTATGAGGTAAATAAATACCAGCTCTTACCACATGAGGGCAGTTCCAAAGAATGTAGTTACCCTGGTTGGTTTCAGAGGTTAGTGAACTCAAGCAGTTGCTGAGCTGTCCAAGACCAGCAAAAGGTCCATGGCCTTAACACCACCTCCTTTTGCATTTTGGAAACAGCACCCAAAACTGTCTCTGGCAGCATAAGAATATTCTAAGTTTGTACACCCTAGTTCTTCCAGCTAAAGGGCTCCACCAAAGGTGTCTTGCTCAAAGGCACTAATAGTTATAATATACAATTGTAAATTTTATATATATATATATATATATATATATATATATATATATATATATATATGATAAATGGCAAACAATAAATCCAGAGACATCGTTAGCGGAGAGGGGCCCCTCTCCCCAGCAGCCCTCAGAGTGAGGGAGATAATGAACAAAATAAGGAGGGGTGGAGATGGGTGGCCCTTAGGAGTTGGGGGGCCCGGGCTCTTTGAACCCACCCACTCAATTATAACTCCACTCCTGAATAAATCCATATCACCATTCCTTCATAATTTGAAGCCTCTTTTCCACTGAAATAAAGCAGTGATCTTCACTATTTTTCAAGTGGGGGCAGTTTATTTTATTTTATTTTTATTTATTTATTTGATATACTACCCCTCCAAAAATGGCCCAGGGCAGTTTACAACAAATAAAAAACAATTAAAATAAATTAACAGTTTAAATCAAAACTAAATCAAACAATTAATAATATAATTTATTTGATTTCTATACCGCCCTTCCAAAAATGTCTCAGGGCAGTTTATACAGAGAAATAATAAATAAATAAGATGGATCCCTGTCCCCAAAGGGCTCATAAGAAGAAACATAAGGTAGACACCAGCAAAAGTCACTGGAGGTACTGTCCTGGAGGTGGATAGGGCCAATTACTCTCCCCCTGCTAAATAAACAGAATCACCACGTTAAAAGGTGCCTCTTTGCCAAGTTAGCAGGGGTTAAATTAAAATCATTTAAACATTAAAATCATTAACATTAAAATAATTTAAAACCAGCATTAAAATTTAAACCATGAATCTAATTAACAGCCTGGGTGAATAAATGTATCTTCAGTACCTTTTAAAAAGTTGCCAGAGATTGGGAGGCTCTTATTTCAACAGGGAGCACATTCCAAAGTAGGGGCGTGCATTTTGGGTCCCCCTCCCCAATTCGTGCCTAATACGATGCCCATCCCCAATCTGGTTAGGTGCCAAAATCAAGCTTCCCGAAAAGCCCCATTTTCGATTTTCGGATCCAAATTGATCTGAATCCAAAACTGAATTGACAGAGTTAATCTCTCACCACTGCTTCCCCCATCCCTTCCACCCCAGTCAGTTCCCCATTGTTCCGTTCTCCTTCCCCAGTCCGTTCGCCATCGATTCCCCCCCTTCTGCCCCTTCCATTACCTTTCGTTCCAGAGGTCCCCGTCCTCCTCCCGCCACCGGCAGCTTTCCCTCCCCACCACCGACAGCACTTTTTCTCCCTCCTGGGCTCCCTCCCTCCCTGCCATTTTCGCCCACCTGCCTGCCTCTTCTGCCAGGGCCCGCCACCACTGCCTCCTCACCCCGCCATCCACCTCCTCCTCCTCCTCCTCCTCACTGTGGCCATGCCCGCAGCTGCCACCACCTCACTGCCCGCCCAAAGCTCCATGCCACTCTGGAAAATCCCTGCTGCTCTGCCATGCATCCAGCCCTGCTTTTGCCTGTCAGTCTGCAGGTCGGAAGGGTGGGAAATTCAAACAGATGTCACAACTCAAAAATGGAGACTGAGGAGAAAGGCTTCACTCGATCGCAAAATGGAGGTACGAAACATTTTCCGAAAAACAAAACTTTTGGTTCTGAAGCAGGGTCATTTCAGTGCGGAAACAAAAATCTTCATAATTTGATTTCCAAATTTCATTTCGTGTACAAAACATCCAAAAATGCCATTTTCTGGTACAAAATGTTTTGACCCAAAATGTTTCGCACATCCCTATTCCAAAGTCCAGGGGCAGCAATGGATAAGGCCCATTCCTGAGTAGCCACCAAGTGAGTTGGCTGCAACTGCAGGTGAACCTCTCTAGATGATCTCAACAGGTGGTGGAGTTCATGGTGAAGAAGACGTTCTCTTAAATATCCATGGCCTAAGTTGTTTAAGGCTTTATAGGTAATAACTAGCACCTTGTATTTTGTCCGGAAACATATCAGCAGCCAGCGTAGTTCTTTCAGCACAGGAGTGATATGGTCTCTCCTAGATGACCCAGAGACCAACCTGGCTGCCACATTCTGGACCAATTGCAGTTTCCGGACTATGTACAAAGGCTGCCCCACATAGAACGCATTGCAGTAATCCAGCCTAGAGGTTACCAGCATATGTACCACCGGTTTTGGGGGGAAACCTTCAATGTGAGAGCCATTTTCGTACTGTGCTGACCTCCACACAGTGCTGTGCTTTTCTCAGTGCTGGCACAGCCCTTTAAGAAAGATGGGGTCCTCTCTTAAGAGCTCCAGGAGGAAAGCGCTGGAAAGCTCTTCCCAGCATTCTGTCCATACCTTCCAAAATGGTGCAGGGGCTAAAGAGGGTTCCATTCCTCTTAAAGAAGCCTCCTGGTGCTGGGCAAAGTACAGTACTGCACAGTGAGAATGGTTGTCTCCACATGGTGCTGGGGACTGCAGCGTATTCAGCTTTGGCCAAAACTTCACACAGGCCTGATAAACAATTAGCCAGGGAGCACACTTAGGTTTATGGAGGCTACCACTGCCCCCCAGGCCTTACAATGAAGAACACACAATTAAAGAAAGTATTGTTCCTGTTGCTTGACATTTTTTATGAGAGGTTACTGTAGGGGAGGATTTGAATCAGCCCCATATGCAGCGGAGAAACCCAGTTTGATCAGAACAGAGTGCACAGAGGAGATCTGGAGACAACCGCTTATGGTCTAAAACAGGTAAAGGTTTATTTTAAACTTTGATAGACAGCCTGCCTGCTGTGCTAGCTAGCTCATGGTGGAAGGAAAAAGAAGGAACAGGGAGAACAAAGAAGAAGGGTGTGTCCTAAGAGTATCAGTCTACCAGTCAGAAGAGACGTAAAGCATATATACAGAAATAAAATAGAACAAGGGGGCTGTCCTATACTCTACCACTATTATTATTGTCCCTAGTGGTCAATAGGATTTTTAATTTTAAGAGTCACATCTCCAACGGGGGGGGGGGGCGGGGAGGAAAACTCCAATCAATTTGGTAAATGAATGGGATGTCTATGAATTTTGAAATGTTTGAAACAGCATAAACAGGAGGCTATTAACTAAAATCAAGATAAGGCCTACCTGATTCCATTTTAGTAAAGTGCTTCTTGTTTTTGAATAGCCAAAGTAATTGTTGAAGCCTCTTTCAGGGGAAAAGAGGCAGTATTGCAGAACTTGGGAAACAAATATGTGGAGAATTTAAAGCTGTTATATTCAAGTTTACATTTAAAGTGACTATTCATCATATTCTGAAATGTTTTTCCAACATCTAAGCACTGCAAATGTATGGCTTATTGATCCTAAAATTGATAAATGTTTTAATATGTTATAGCAGAAAGCTAATGTATCTTAGAAATGATGTTTGGACAGGCCATCAGCCTCAACTTTCATGACTCCATTAACACGAAGGGTTTGCCTTTATATCCGGCAGTTTCAGTGATAAAGTACTGCACAAGCCTGTTCTAGACCTGCTTTCAGAATAGCTAATAACCAATTATGCTTAAGTCAATGCTCTGGAAAGACTTAAACGGGCCATGCATATTTGCCATATGCTGCATTCAGCTGAGTGTTTGTAAAGTGACCAGGAGCATATGATTGTGATTATTTTGTAGAGGACCAAAAATGGGTTCCTTCCCCCACAAATGTGGAATAGGAACATAGAAAGTTGTCTTATACTAAGCCAGACCATTGATCCATCTAGCTCAGTATTGTCAGCACTGACTGGCAGCAGCTCTCCAAGGTTTCAGGCAGGAGTCTTTCTCAGTCTGGAGTATAAGGACCCTGAGATCCCATGGATTGAACCTAGGACCTTCTGCATGCAAAGCAGGTGCTCTGCCATTGTACGACAGTCCCACCCCCATGGCAGGGTACATGGAACTTACACAAATATCAGGAGATATTATGACCAATTATTGGCAGAATCACACATAACTTAGGCTTGCGTTCACTCCCACACATTCAAGTGCACCACCTAGTCGCACTCCATCCTGGTGCACCAGCTAGTCATACTCTCAGGTTTCCATGCACTGAAGTTAGTGCTTGTTTGCAAAGATCTGAACTTTAACTGGAAGCTTTAACTTTGTGATTTAGAAACCCCACCTCCACCCTAATTATAAATGTTCAATGCTGAACTTTGCATGGAATGCAGACATGGAATGCAGGAGTGTCCAGGGGGGCATGAGTTGCTGGCCTATTCCCATATGCCCTGGCACTCACTGGCCCTCTTTGGACACAATGTCTACATACGGCTCTTGTCAATTTCATGTGACAAATATTTCTTATCAACATGCCTCCATGTGGTAGTAAAGGGTGCCATCAAGTCAATTTTGACTCCTGGCGTCCCCAGAGCTCTGTGGTTTTCTTTTGGTAGACTACAGGAGGGGTTAACCATTGCCTCCTCCTGCACCATATGAGATAATGCCTTTCAGCATCTTCCTATGTTGCTGCTGCCCGATATATTACCAGCGGGGATTTGAACTGGCAACCTTCTGCTTGTTAGTCAAGCATTCTCCAAGCACAACCTGAGAACATGCTTCTGCTCTGAGTGGAGGGTTGGACCAGAAGACCTCCAAGGTATCTTCCAGCTCTAACATTCGATGATTCCATGAATGCTAAATTTCAAGGCTGGAGGGGTGTTCCAGCAACACAATCATTCATGGAGGAAAGTCATAATCAGTGGCCCAAATACAATTTGAGCTTGTACACATTGCTACAATTGGATGCAATTTGAACTCACACATTTTGATATAATTTGATACAAAATACAATTTGAGCTCACACATTGCTAATCAACCAGAGTGACTGTTTCAGGTTTTTGTCCTTATTCAAGCATGGATTTATTGAGCAATTCCAAGGGTAACGGAATGAAGCATGCTACCACTTTTCCAATCACTGTAGCCATAAGCAAATTTTCAAGTTGATATTATATGTATATACACACTAGCAAGAGAACATCTCCTACTATAGGGCCATATTTTTACAAACCCTTTACATATTATAGACGGTGTCTGAAATGTGCAAAATATGTCAGTAACAGAACTGGAAGCAATGTCCAAAAATTCTGATTCCATTATGTGGACTGGAACATATTCCATTTCAGTATGTTCAAGGTGCCCCAGATATATTGCCTGAAAAATGTTTTAAATGTGCCCCTCTCTTTTTCCAAAATCTAACAGTTAAGGGCAGTAAAGTCTTCAGGGTGACGGAACTGGAAAGTCATGGAGAATTAGTATCTTTACACATTGACTCTCATGGGGATATGTTTTGATCTCAGAAACTGTGCCTAGTTAGGATGTATTCACACAATATTTCCCACTGTTGGTTACGTGGCATTTGTACTTGCCACATAATGTAAATCCACTGGAACTAGGTTGTTTGAAAGGAAGGAGGGCTGATAGGCAATGAACTCCTGTTATCACCATTCAGCGAAGCTGTAAAAATCAGGCTTGCTGAAAGGCTGGTAACCAGGATCTACAGAAAAAGCAATCAGACACAGCTGGGTTGAAAAGAGGCACAGTTTGTTTTTCATAGTTATCATATTTGAACAGAAGTCGATTTTTTAAAAAAAAGAAATGCCAACTTTAGGATTAGGAATAAACCACAGTCTGATATAAACTGCCACATTTTATATATCAAGGAGTGCAAATTTCAATCCAAGGCAAAGAAGAAAAAGAAAAGGGGGAAAAGTTGAGTTGTGGCATTCTAGGCAATGGGGACAAGCTATGAAGTTATTTAAATGCAGGTCATCTGAAAGAAAGTGATGTTTTTCATGCATTACAAAACAGATTTATGAAATGGGGTTATTCTAGACAGTGTCATTTGCAGGATTACAGAATTAAGAGTGGCATCTAGGGGTGTGAAAACCAGCTCGAATCCAAAGCGGTTTTATATCTAACCAGTTTGGTTCAAAGGTTTGAGGTTGAGCTGAACCACCCTTGGTTCAGCTCGACCCTGAACTGACCCCCCCTCCCAGTTTGGGGGTTCATCAAGCTTTTTTTAAAAAAAATCTTTTTTTAAATTTACCCCCTCCAAGTGGCTTCTCCAAGGTGGTGGTGGTGGGGTCCTCAGAGGTTCCTTGGAAATAGGTCTAGAAAGGGCTGAAGATGCCCGAACCGAGCTATTTTTAGGGAAAGGAAGGCTGGTGGGGGGAGCGGGCGCCTCCGTGGACCCCTACCACCACCTTGGAGAAGCCCGCCATAGAGCTTAAATTGAATTTTTGTTTTTTAAAAAAGTTCATAGGACAGCCCCAACCTGGGGGGGGGGTGTTCGAAGGGGGCCAACACCAAACTGGCCCAAAGCAGTTCGAGTTTGGTTTGAACTTTAACCAAACTAGGCCAGGTGGTTTTGTGCACAGCCCTAGTGGCATCCAATCTTGTAGAGAAGTGGTGCTTAGGAATATAGAAAGCTGCCTTATACGGAGTCAGACCATTGGTTCATAGGAAATTGCCTTGTACTGGCAGATCATGGTCCATCTAGCTTAGCATTATCTACTCTGACTGGCTGCAGCTCTCTGGGGTTTCAGACAGTATTTTTTCTCAGTCCTACCTGGGGATGCCAGAGATTGAACCTGGCACCATTTGCATGCAAGGTAGATGCACTTCCACTGAGCGACAGCCCTATCCTGAAGAACTTGGAATAGGTTACATAGGAAGCTGCCTTATACTGAGTCAGGCCATTGGTCCACCTAACTCAATTTGTCTACACTGACTAGAAGCGGCTCCCCAAGGTTTCAGGCAGGGATCTTTCCCAGCCCTACCAGGAGACAGCAGGGATTGAACCTGGGACCTTCTGCATGGTAAACTGTGTCTTTTCTACTGACCTGTGGTCCTTCCACTGTGCTTCATCAGTGGAAGATTCTTCTGTTTATGGAAGCAGTGTTGCATTCACACAAGGGTCCCTTTCTGTGTTCAGTGTAGGGATGTGCATGGAACTGGTCAGGCTGGTTCAGTTCGAATCTGGACAGGATTTGAATTGATTCCGCCCGGTCTCATACTTGGCCAAACCAGGTCCAGTCCAGCCATCAAACAGGCTGAACTGGTTCACGGGCTGGCTCAGGGGGTATACTAAGGGATAATCTGGCAAGGATTCCCCTTTACAAGTAAAGGGGCATTAGCTACAATAATGCAGGGGGGAGAGCAAAAGGGTACTTTCTACCTTTAATTTCCAGGTGGCAGGGGTGATGAGGACAGCTGAGGTGGCAGAGACATTGGCAACAGCAGGGGCTCCTCCAACCCCCACGACGGCCTCCCAAATGGCAGCCTGGGCCAGCTGCGTCTCGGTTTGGGCCTCTGCACATACGTGGAGACCACTTCTGTGACCTCAGTGCATGCGCAGAGGCCATTTGCATCACCACACAAATCACATGGTGATGCAAATGGGCTCTGAGCATGTGCTGAGGTCACAAAAATGGTGTCCGCATGTGCCCAAACCAGGCCGCAGCTGGTCTGGGCTGTCATTTGGGAGGCCAGCAGGGGGTTGGAGGAGCCCCCTGCCACTGCCACCGTCACCACCATCCTCACCATCCTCACCATCCCCGCCACCTGGAAATTAAAGGTACAAAGTACCCTTTTGCTCACCTCCCCCCATCACCATAGGGCACACCCCTGTAATTACTTGTAAAGGGGAATCCTCACTGGATTTCCTTTTACAAGTATAAACAAACAAACAAACAAACCCCCCAGACCGGCCTGCGAACTGGTTCTTAGAACTGTGCCCAGTCCAGTTTGAATGCAGACCGGCCAAATCACAGTTTGAATTGAGCTGGTTTGCACATCCCTAGTTCAGTGCCCCTTCCATGAGCTTCCACTGATGGAGCACCACTCTAGTAAGATTCTGGATGCTGCCCTTTGGGTGGAAAAAGTAAATGTGAGTGTTGCTAATAAATATCGTGTCCTTTTAAAATGCTTTCTGTGCTTAATTTAGGAAGAAATTAAAAAACCCAATATTTTTTAGTAAGAAGAATTTTTAAGGGGTTCCCCCCCGTACCTGTAGAAGAAAGTGGGGGTGGGTGGTAGAAGGAATCAAAATGGAAGAAGTGACTGGTGTGCACCGTACTTTGTCTGCACACTAAGAGTCCTATCCTCGGGCATATGCAAGAACTCACTAATGTGTGAACCAAGCAATCATGGGCCTGTCTGGACTCCTGGCAATTTGTGTAACTGCATTGGCATTTCCTCCAGCTGTGGTGATCACAGCAGTTAGTACTGAGTATCTTTGAACAGTTGGTGCACTCATTATGTTATCCACATGAATGTTTAGCTGGGGATGGCAAGAAGTGAGAGTGTGTCTGTCATGAAAATGTTGCATATGAATGAACTAATCTGCAATTTGCTATAAGTGCCATTTGGATGCTTGACCTGACTTGTTTGCTTAACCATTATTATTATTAATTAGTCTTACACCATAAACATGCATAGTGCTTTACAAAGCAGCATAAGCATAAAGAGAGCTCCTTGCCCTGAGGACCATACAATCTTAATTTCGACAGTGGGAGAGACAACAGAAGAAGGGAAGAATTTGTGACAATGCAGCTATATGTATTTGTTTGTTTCAAAAATCTGCTCTGCCTTTCTCCTAATGGATTCCCTTGGAAATATCATAAAGCCATAAAACTACTAGGCAGCACATTTGCGATAATGAATTACAAAGGGAGGGATCTATCCTCCCTTATAAGATCACTTGGTATACTTTCAGAATAAGAAGCTTGCTCCAGCCACCTCTCTTTGGAATTGCACAGTTTTGAAATACCAAACAGCATTTATACAGGCATGCCATAATGTGTTGCCTTCAGCTCATTTAAAGGGGAGATGAGGCAAAGTTCGCTATGCTGAGAGACTTTGCCCTTGTGTCTTGGGGCTGTTGAAGCAGTATCCCATGTATTTTTGTGTTGCTCTTATTATCATGACATACATGGTAACTTTATTCCCCCATTTTTGTGAAATTTCCTAGCAGATCTGATGAGATCTTTGCTTTTATGAGATTGTGATTGGATAATAACTGGAATAGTTGCAAAATATGTTTCTGCTGCTATTTATTTATTTATCTATTTGATTTCTATATCACCCTTCCAAAATGGCTCAGGGTGGTTTACATAGAAAAATAACAAATAAATAAGATGGATCCCTGTCCCCAAAGGGCTCACAATCTAAACAACAACAACAACAAACCATAAAATGTTTCAGCATATTTGTATTTGCTGAAAGACTCCTGCATTGGGTTTACTCTTGCAGGGGTGTAGCTATAAGTGAGTTATTATAAGTATGTTATTATCATGACATACATGGTAACTTTATTCCCCCCATTTTTGCCAAATTTCCTAGCAGATCTGATGAGATCTTTGCTTTTATGAGATTGTGATTAGATAATAACTGGAATAATTGCAAAATATGTTTCTGCTGCTATCTATCTATCTATCTATTTGATTTCTATATCACCCTTCCAAAATGGCTCAGGGTGGTTTACATAGAAAAATAACAAATAAATAAGATGGATCCCTGTCCCCAAAGGGCTCACAATCTAAACAACAACAAAAAACCATAAAATGTTTCAGCATATTTGTATTTGCTGAAAGACTCCTGCATTGTGTTTACTCTTGCAGGGGCGTAGCTATAAGTTCAAAGAACCCGGGCTTGAGCATCCCCCCCCGCAGGTCCACCCCTTCCTAATTTCCAAGTGGCTGCCAGAGAGAGGGGCAAACACAGGCCCCTTTCCCTGCTAGCTATGCCCCTGACCCTGAGCCATATTTTTAATGCTTATTTATGTCTCTTATGAAGGTTTTAAGGATTTTTAAAAATTGTGTTTTACCTTGAACGATTTTTTTAATACTTAAGAGTTTTTTGTGCTTTTTTTTTTTTGTATTTATCTGTGGGTTTATTGACTTTATGTGGAAGGCATGTTGCATTTTATTGATCAATAAAGGTGAAGTGTGACATTGAGTCGATGTTGACTCCTGGCGACCACAGAGCCCTGTGATTTTTCTTTGGTAGAATACAGGAGGGGTTTATCATTGCCATCTCCCACGCAGTATGAGATGATGCCTTTTAGCATCTTCTTATATTGCTGCTGTTCAGTATAGGTGTTTGGGAAACATAGTCTGGGAAACATACCAGCGGGGATTCGAACTAGCAACCTCTGGCTTGCTATTCAAGTCATTTCCCTGCTGTGCCATTATAACAGGCCTTTATTTTTTTAAAAAAATGTATTTTCTATTTCCTTTCTCCCCCTAATGGATTCAGAGCAACATACTTAGACTTTTTTCTTGGGTTGGTGGAGAAGACTAAAGGATAGAGTTAAAGTAGGGCTGCACAACATTGGCCTTCTTGCAGATTTTGGCCTACACTTTCCATTATCCCTGACTGTTGTCCACTGTGGCTGGAGATGCTGGGAGCTGTAATCCAAAAAACAATTGGAGGGCCGAAGTTGAGCAGCTCCAAATTAAAGGCTTTACAAAAGAAGTGGGCTTTGAGTGGGGGAATGGAAGGAAGATAGAGCAGCACAGTGGCAGCTCAGGGCTTCTGTGCACCTTGGATAGGGTGCCAAACATTGCTCCCCCCTTTGTGGGCACCCTCCTCCCCTTCCCTCTTCTTAAAGCAAGAGACAAGGGCATATTGCCACCTCACTGGTGTCCAAATAATCTACTCTGCTGCCTGAGGTGACTGCCTCACCTCGCCTCATGGATTGGCTATCCCTGGAGTACACTAGAAGGTTGTACACACATCCATGAGAGGCAGAGATGAACCTACCACCCCTCCAAACTATTGACCATCTTCTCTATGGTGCACCATCATGCACCCACATGATCCATGCTGCTCACCAGAGGCTGGGAAAATGAGTCCTCTAGGAATTAAAAAATACACCGTATGAGCCGCATGATGCATTTGGGGGATTTCCCCATGAGTTGGGCATTCTAGGCACCTGAATATGTGTGTACTCAGACCGCATGCAGACTGAGCACACATAAGACCCTGTACTTGGGGTAAAGAGTGCACTTGCACCCTTTAACCCAGGTTAAAGCCCGGGTTCAAAACTTAGGCTTACGGGGCAGACAGTGCCGGGATTGGTCCCAATCCCAGTGTCTATTGATTGATTGATTGATTGATTGATTGACATTTCTAGCCCGCCCTATACCCAAAGGTCTCAGAGTGGTTTACAATAATACCAATATAAAACGTAATTAAAATTCAACATCATAAAATCAAAAATACAGTAAAAAATACAGTGCCTGATAAGGGAAGAACCGCTACATCTCTAGTCAGGGTAAAGAGGTGCGTCTTCACCATACTCTTGAATGTACACAATATCAGAGCTGGGCACACCTCAGAGGGGAGGGCATTCCACGGCCTAGGGGCCACCACAGAGAAAGCCCCCTCACGTGCCCCTACCCCTTTAACTGCTGACAATGGTGGCTCTTGTACCAATCTTTGCTGATGGGCAGGTCTATATGGGAGAAGGCATTCCTTCAGGTATTTGGGGCCCAGGTTGTTCTGGGCTTTATGTCAGTGTTAAAACCTTGAATTGGTCTCAGTGGCAAATTGGCAACCAGTACAGCTCCTTTAAGACCAGCGTGATGTGCATCTGGCTAGAAATGCCCATCAGAAGTCTTGCTGCTGTATTCTGCACTAGTTGCAGCCTCTGGACCGTCTTCAGGGGCAGCCCCATATAAAGCGCATTACAGTAGTCCAGGTCTGGAGGTTACCAGAGCATAGATCACTGTGGCCAGACTATTTCTATCCAGAAAGGGCGTAGCTGGCGGACAAGCTTAAGTTGAAAATAGGCACTCCAGGCCACTGCTGCCACCAGGACCTCCAGCGACAGTGACAAATCCAGAAGTACCTACAAGCTACGCACTTGTTCCTTCCTGGGTACTACTATCCCCTCAAGAACAGGATATCTCCTCACTTCATGGACTCGAGAGTCCCTGACACACAGCACCTCTGACTTATCTGGATTCAGTATCAATTGATTGGTCCACATCCAGCTCATTACCGCTTCCAGGCAATGGTCAAGCACCTCAACCGCCTCTTCTGACTGAGATGGAATAGAGTGATAGAGCTGGGCATCATCTGCATACTGGTAGCACCTCACTCCAAACCTCCTGTTGACCTCTCCCAGCGGCTTCATATAGATATTAAAAAAGCATAGGGGATAAAACTGACCCCTGAGGAACCCCACAGGTCAACTCCCAGGGGGCCGAACAAAATTATCCAATGGTGACTCTTTGATATCGACCCTGGAGAAAGGAGCAAAATCACTGCAATGCAGTGCCTCTAACCACCAACTCCTGAAGCCTTTCCAAAAGGATACCGTGGTCAACAATATCAAAAGCCACCGAGAGATCAAGAAAAACCAGCAGGGTAGCACTGACCCTCTCCCAATAAAGGTCATCAATCAGGGTGACCGAGGCTGTTTTGGTACCGTGAACAGCCTGGAAGCCGGACCGGAATGGATCCAAATAATCAGCTTCCTCCAAGCATGCCTGCTGAGTCACCACCAGCTTCTCCAGTACCTTGCCAAGGAAGGGTATATTAGCAAGAGGCCGATAATTTTTCAATACTTCCAGGTCTAGGGAGGATCTCTTAAGGAGGGGCCACACTACTGCCTCTTTAAGGGCTGGTGGAACAACCCCTTCTGCACTGAGGCTTTAACCACTTCCACAACCCACCTGGCTGTAGCCCTTCGACTAGCTCTTATCAGCCATGACAGGCAAGGATCACAGGGATCACATATGTTTGCTTGGGCAGCCCTGCCTCAGTTTGGCTGCTCATGTGAATAGCCTCTAGGTGTTATGGAGAGGGGTTCCAGATATGAGGCATAACCATGCACAGCGCCATGGTCTCCTTGGAGGAAAAGTGGGATATAAATGTTAACAACAACAATTGTAGAAATGGTGGAACATCTTCTTTGCTATTTGCATGTCTTATTTATATTAGCCATGGGTGAAAATCAATATAGATGCAATGTGGCACTTTGGGAGTACACCAAAAAGAGAGATCTATTTGCCTTTTAAAATCTTTTTTAGGTTTTGTTAATTTTTCTTATATACGTTATTCTCTTTTAAATTGTATAACACCCTGGCTGATTGTGGGGGAGTGGGGAGCAGAAAGCAGTCAATAATTTTCCAAGTAAAGTAAATACCAAAGTTGGAACATCTGAACTGACTCAATTGCTGAGTAAGGGGAAGCTTCCTCAAACTGCTCAAATATCACCCTGGTTTGGCTGATATTTTGTAGCTATGTAAAAATGTATGTAAGCTCATTGGAGTGGGATTGGCAGGATTTAAAATCTAGATTTATAGTGATTAAATTTATTTCTATCCTTCATTTTGAAACATCCATTTTAAGCCTCCAGGATAGAAATTAAAAAAACAACAAAGGACTAAAACAAAAGGGGGGAGGGGGGGTGTTTGCTAGAGATCATCCTGAAGTTACTGCTAATGGCTGTTAATGTTTAAAACAGATTGTATTTCACCATTATGAGAAATGACAGTCAAATTTCCATAATTTTATTTTTAGCTTTCTTACAGTGGGGGTGGAATAACGGAAATGCTTCTCTCTCTGTTTCTGTGCTTCTTTTTGTTTCAGATTCACATAAAACGAAGTACAAATATAAGCATGTCAATTTGAAAGTTGGTCTCCACTACTGATTTCCATTTAGTGCCCTATAGGTATTCAATGTAAAACAACATGTTGCATATTGCTAGCTGTACATACAACTGGCGCATTGCACACAAAGATGATAAGAATCTCACGCACGGCTGGAACTCAGAACTTAATAGCACCAAATACTTTCTCTACCTGTATAGCTCACCACGCCCAGTGACTGTTTCAGAGGTAACAAGACCTACTGCATTCTCTGTTTTGATTAAACAAAGACAGATTGGTAGGTTATCCAGACTCTAATGGGGCAGGAAAGGAAAAAAAATTATATAAAAGACCGCAAATCAGAAAGAAAACATGAGTTTGAGTCAACAATTTTCTTCAGAATAGTTAGAAAGAGAAAGCGAGGAATAAATCATGTTTTCTGATCTCTTCTTTTCCATCTTTATTGTGATCCCTTGATGGATGGTGTGTTTACCATGGGAGGCCACGTTCAAAATATGCCATAGGAGTTATCTGCAGTTTCAGTGGATGTAATCAATGTAAACTGCATATCAGTGTCACGGATATGATGGATATTAAAGTACTGTTGGTGGGCAGGGACGGCACCAGATTGCACTGGACCTTCCCAGGTGTGGCAGAGTTATATCCCAATGGCACGGAGGGCTCATCAGGCAATTTGGTAGCAGCAGTGGTGATGCCCCTCTCCCACCCTTGGAGGGTGAGAATTAAGAGGGGCTCTTGCTACCACGCTGCCTCCACCTGCTTTGGTGGTGATGACTGTTCCTTCACACTGGCCAATGGGGTTTTCCCCAGGGCCCTGCATTATTGCAGGGGCCTTGGAGAAAGAAAGCCCAGTGGGGAGGGGGACAAGGAAATGCCTCATAAGTCAAGACTTGCATGGCATTTCCTGATCCCCTCCCACCAACAGAAGCATCCTTGTGATGTCGCAGAGTCTTCTGGGGGATACTCCCATTAGCAGATAGAGTGTATCCCATGACAAGCAGCAGAGGGGCAACTTTGTCAGTCAGCTCATGGCACCATTTCTGCCACAAAAGGGCCAGCTGGGTGGTATAACATGTATTGTTAAGAAGGTGTCATCAGGTGTGGGCCTTTGGGCCCATATCCGATTTGGCCATATCTGATTTGGCTGACACCAGGGCTTCTGGTGAGCAAGCTGCACTTATGGTATAATATTCTTTGTCCTAAACTGAGACCTTGAGACTAGGGGTCAAAACAACTTCAGCAGCAGTAAAGTGTGGAATCCATGTATTCCATTTATAACTTGGTTACAATTGGGTGTGTCTGGTTTCTTTAAATTGTTCTTGTTAAATCTCTTGTTTGCCTTAATGTCAGCTTTTTGATAACTCTGTATGTTAACAATCATCAGTTTTGCTAATCCACTTTGTAGCAGATAAAAGCCTTTGTCTCAGAGCAAGCTGAGGGGAAGAAAAATGCTGAATCATCTCTGCTGAACTTTCTGGCAAGGCTTCTCTTAAAACTTTCCTGAACTTTTTGTTAGGTTCTAAAGGCTGCTACTAGATCTCTCCAACAGGCTACTCTGAATGGGAATTGGAGTGATCAAAGATCCCCACTGGCTTTTCCTCCTTGCTAATAAGTAAGTATTTATTTCCAATTGTCTTCCCTGGCCTGCTGCCGGCATGTGGAGTTAAATTATTAATTTGGCCAAGCTCTCCTTGAGATACATTTTGCACCAGAGAAAAAAAACCCTTTCAGCCCCTGCTTTTCCTGAGTTAAAAACAAACTTGGAGAGGATTGTAAAAGAAAAGAGCAAAAAGAAAAACACCTTTATTACCAGTACTCCAGACAGCTTCCATCTGAGGCTTTCTCAGCGTTTCTATACAGTTAAGAATACTTATTAGGTTACAAGAATACTTCAAAAAGCACCCCAAATGATGTTGGGGGTGGCACACTTTAAAAATCATGGTTACCCAGTTGCAAAGTACAGGCTACTCTTTTACAAAATTACAAAAGCACACTTAAAAGCTTCCAGAGTCTTTTGCAACACCCTGGACCGGGTCTCAAGATCAGTAAGACCTGGTTTTTCCTGGTGAGCGGGAAGAGCAGGCTAAGCTCGCTCTCCCCGCTCACGAGTGGGCAGGGAGTCCTGGGTGGCCAGATCGGCCCCCCACACGATGGCCAGCTCCGCGACGGAGCTGGTGGGGTCTGGGGAGCTCGGGGGCCGCGTGGCCCCCGGAAGCCCCAGTATGCCCTGCGCAAGTGCGCAGGGCATACTGGGGAGACCCCCAAGCCGGGAGGCTGCTTTTAAGCCTCCCAGCCAGGGGTCTACTCACGACTAGTCGTGGCACGGAGCCACGCCACGGCTACTCACGGGCAGATAGCCCGGGTTTGTGGAGTGCTCGCTCCGCAAACCCGGGCTAAGGGGCAGGCTACAGGAGCAGGTTAGCCGCTCCAGAACCACCGGGCTCGACTGCGAGCCTGGTGGTTCTTACGATCACAAAAATCAGGCTAGGATTTTCTGATTTTTGTGATCGTAAGAATAGCCCCCCTGTCTGGATGGGTGAAGGCTAGTGTTTCTTAGTTTAGTTACATTACAGGTAAGCAATAATAGACCAGTATCAGGGATATACAAAATGCACACAAAAGAGACCAAAAGTCTAACACAAAGTCTGACTAAATAAACTTTTCCCTAGACTAACTTCCTGAAGTCAAAGCCCAGGCTTCCTTTTCTTGAACTCACCAAACCCTGGTTGAGGACTCAACCTTCCTGCCCTCCTGGCTTTCCAGGACCTGCAGAGACATTTTCCTGCAGCCAGACCTCATGGCTACATGTCCTCCTCTGCCCCCACCCCGCCAGCTTCTTCTCTTACAAAGAACCCCTTCTTCCCCCCAACAGCTCTCTAGGTCCCAACCACCTGGTGTGCTGATTGGCTGAGCCTTGGAGTTCACCAGCCTGTCAGTCCGGACAGGGTTCACTTCCAGTTAACTCTTTAGGGGAGGGGTGGCTGATCACTACATACTTCTATGACAAACAGCCAAATCAATAGCACTGTTATAATTCTGTTATGCTATAGCTATGTTATGTTATAAAATGAGTATGGTGTAAGTTTCTTAGTTCTTAGTTTTTTTAATTATAACTTTTAATTTGAAACTTTTAAAATTTGTAACTTTTAAATATGATTTTAACTTTAACTTTTAATTTTTAAAATTGTTTTATATTGTATCTATTTTATTAATGTTGTGAGCTGCCCCGAGCAGTAGTGTACTAGAGGGATGGGGTATAAATATTTTAAATTTAAAAATTATGCTAAAGTACTTGAATGAAAGATTATTAAGGAAAGATTCACACATGCATGTTTACGGTAACTGGTTTATGGCCACTTTCCAAAGATAGTGGAAAAAAGCATCCTGAATTGCATGCGTTCAATGAGATCTTCCTGTTTTATGGTTTTCCAGTTTCACTTTTGCACACATCACTGGTGGAGTTTCAGGTTTTTTTCCAGAGAGACAACCTAGAAAGGAAGAGGGATATGTTATCATTGGATAACAATTTTAAACCCAGAACAGCTTGGCTCAGGGCTCTTCTACTTTCTTGGGTTGTTTACCCCAATGATATGTATGTATTTGGAGACTAGAGCTTTGAAAAGGATTAGTAGAAACTGATATCTGCCTAAATGATGTACAAAGTCCTATATTATTTGAACTGATACCAAGAGAAGATACTGATTCAAGCTGAGATGTTCGTAATGCCAGTAAAGATCCTCATCATTTATTTGTGAATGTTTGAAGGAGATAGGGAAAGCTAAGGAGCATCTGAAACTGTTGCTTATATAAATCTGAACTAAAGAGTTAACTTAATAAATCTACCTGGGACTACAAAAAGAAAGGCAGGGCGAGTTGGCTTGCATTTGACTTAGTGGGCCACAGGTTCTGCAGGTCTGCTTTAAATAGATATTGAGGTAGTCATATGCATGAGCCAAGATAACATAAGAACATAAGAACAGCCATGCTGGATCAGGCCCAAGGCCCATCTAGTCCAGCATCCTGTTTCGCACAGTGGCCCACCAGATGCTGCTGGAAGCCACAGGCAGGAGTTGAGGGCATGCCCTCTCTCCTGCCATTACTCCCCTGCATCTGGTTCTCAGAGGCATCCTGCCTTTGAGGCTGGAGGTGGCCCACAGCCCTCCGACTAGTAGCCATTGATGGACCTCTCCTCCATGAAGTTATCCAAACCCCTCTTAAAGCCATCCAGGTTGTTGGCTGTCACCACGTCCTGTGGTAGAGAGTTCCACAAGTGGATCACGCATTGTGTGAAAAAGTACTTCCGTTCGTTGGTCCTAGACCTCCTGGCAATCAATTTCATGGAGTGACCCCTGGTTCTAGTGTTGTGTGAGAGGGAAAAGAATTTCTCTCTCTCCACTTTCTCCAAACCGTGCATGATTTTATAGACCTCTATCATGTCTCCCTGCAGAAGCTAGTTTGTTCACAGTTTTCAAACAGATGGAGGCGAATTAATCAAGCAAATGGTCTGCTTTATAGGAGTAAATGAAAGCAAGTTCTTGGTAAAAAAGAACTAGTTGCAAAACTCTTGGATGAATTGGACTAATAATGAATGAGGTCAGTGATTGCCACTATTGGGTGGAATGTTATTACTGGCTAATGCATCCATTCAAGAGACTTGGGATGCAGTGTCTTGTCCCAGCCTATAAACACCCCTGCTTTAAAGACCTTATACTAATGGTGCCACTAATAAAACCTGTCTTTGGTCAAAATGTATCTGGTAGTCATCTTTACTGATCCAGAAATCTTCTTTGTTGAATGTTCTCTGTTATATAATTCCCAGTTATTTCTGTCACAATCTTGATAATTTCCCACATAAGACTCCTGTTTATCATTTTCAGTCTTCATCATCCTTGTTGTAGAATCACTGCACTGCAGTCAAGGTGACACTAATTTATATGCAAATAATCTGTAGCCAGATTTGCAGAAACACCACCAACAAGGGAAATTTTATACATCTGACAACATTGGGGGGCATTGTATTCAGCCTTGTTGAATCACTAATAGTGACTTCTCTTCTCTTAGATAGCTGGAGACTCTGTGTATGGTGGAGGGCAATATTATTAATAATAAATAATAATAAACTTTATTTGTTAGCCACCCCATATCAAATTGTTCTCTGGGTGGCTCACAACAGAGAATTAAAACATACAATAAAAACATATAACACATTAAATCATAACAGACAAAAAATAGGTTAAAAGAAAATACAAAATACAGTACAAAGCAGCATTAAAAAGTTCATTTTAAAATTAGTTAAAAATCAGATCAAATCTGAAAACCAAAATTTAAAAGGCCTAAGTGAACAAAAAGATCTTTAACTGGTGTCTAAAAGAACAAAGTGGCAAAGCCAGGCAAAACCCAATGGGGAGGCTATTCCATAAATGGGGTGCAGCCACTGAAAAGGCCCTCTCCCTGGTAGCCACCCACCTCACCTTGTTTATTTAATTTATTTATTTATTTATTTGATTTATATACCACCCTTCCAAAATGGCTCAGAGCGGTTTACAACAGAATAAAAACAATTAAAACCAGTTAACAATTAAAATCAAAACTATAAAAACAGAATAAAACCAATTAAACATTAAAACAGTTTAAAACCCTGGAAAACTAGGGCAAGCATTTAAGATAATTTAAAACAGTTTACAGCAGTTTAAAAACCCTGGAAGGCCAGGCCAAACAGATACATTTGAAGGGCTCTCCGGAAAGACAGTAATGACCTCAGATTACGGATTTCTGCTGAGAGTGCATTCCATAGCCCAGAAGCAGCTACAGAGAAGGCCCACCTCTGAGTCGCCACCAGTCAAAACAGTGGTAACTGGAGACAGACCTCCTCAGATGACCTTAACGTGCAGTAGGGATAATGTTTGGCAGGTGCACCCGGAGGGCGGCCTCTGAAGAAGATCTTAAGGTTCAAGTATGGACATATGAAGCAAGGCGCTCTCTCAGGTAACCTGGTCTCAAGCCATTTAGGGCTTTAATGGTTAAAACCATCACTTTGAATTGGGCCCGGAAATGGTCTGGGAGCCAGTGAGGCTGATGAAGCACTGGCGTGATATGATCAAAACGTCCAGTCCCAGTCACTAATCTTGCAGCCCTATTTTGTACCAGCTGCAATTTCTGGACAGTTTTCAAAGACAGCCCCATGTACAACGCATTGCAGTAATCTAAGTGAGAGGTTACCAAAGCATGAGTAACGGTGGCCAAGCTATCTCTGTCCTGGTAAGGTCATAGTTGGTGTATCAGCCGAAGCTGATAAAAGGCACTCTGAACCGCAGAGGCCAGTTGAGCCTCTAGTGACAGTGCTGGATCAGTGAGCACCCCCAGACTATGAACCTGGTCCTTCACGGGGAGTGCAACCCCATCTAGAACATCTGAACATCATTCACCTGGGCAGAGGAACCATCGACCAACAGTACTTCTGTCTTGTCTGGATATTACTGTAGTTCACAGCTGTAGTACTCTGATCACTCAGTATACATACAGGATAATCTTGTGTTAATATAGCACCATGGCAAGATAATAGAATAATAGAGTTGGAGTGGGATAAAGTGGTACTATTATTCATTGTGACTTAGAAACTATGGGTCAATCAATGCATTCTAAAACCACATAAATCTTTTTGTGTTTGTGTAGCTGTATTACACGGTTTACTCCTGTTACGCTTGTGACTGACAGCAAACCTAAGGTCCTTTTTACATCTGCTGCCAAGTGAAATGTGTGGAGATGCTATTGTAATATGTCCAGCCAGTAGGCGGCAGTAGCATTTGCTAGTAGTGATCCTAATTGGAGGCAGAGTTCTTTCCTACTTCCTAGCTGTACTTCTTGTTGAACTTGTCTCTCCCTATGACACAGTAAAGAAGTATTGTCCTCTAATGGCTGCCTTCCTCTGAACTCCCATGACATGAAGTATCCCCCATCCTGTACCTGCATATTTCATTTCCCCCTAATGTTCTAAGTACATTCTTGACATCTGGAGAGCAAAAAACTCTCCTTTAAAAATAAATTTTCCTGTTCCAAAGCACACAAGAGGCTTATGAGCCACTCTGGGAAGGTAAGGGGAATAGGGCTGCTTTGAAGGCAATAAAAGTTTGTTTTTTATTTCCTTCCCTTCCAATAATTGGTAGCATTCTGAAACTCTCATGACATTTTGAAGGCAATAAAGCGGGGAGAAGAACCTTTCTTGCAAATTGTACTGATCTAGCATTTCTGTCCTTAGAAAAACTCATCTGCTTTAAAAAAAAAAAAAAAAAACCACAGTGATTTTACCCATGATCTTCACCAGTTTCCTGTGATGTCAGCTACATGCAATGAGGCAAACAAAACAACAGAGTTTTCCCTGCCACAAATATGCTTAGTTATCATTAACTTCAACTATATAGTTTCCATCTAGGGATGTGCAAAACCCCACTAAGAAATCTCACAATTTTTATTGAGTGATACTGAAAAATATGAGAACTGAGGTGTGGAAACCTTTCATCCCATTATGAGTCTACCTTATGTGTCTTTTTAGACAGCCGTTTAGGAACACGGAACCATCTTATTTCTTTTTCTATGTAAACAGCTTTGAAACTTTTTGTTGAAAAGTGGTATATAAATATAGCACAGGGCCTGGTTTGGGCTGTGGATACCTGAGGGACTGCCTGCTTCCAAGGGTTTCCGCCCACCCAACAAGATCATCAGAGAGGCCTTTGCTCCGTGTGCCGGCACTTAGAGAGGCTAAATTGTTGTGCACATGGGACAGGGCCTTCTCTGTTGTTGACTCCAGGCTCTGGAATGCTCTCCTAGTTAATGTTCACACTCTGATATCTGTGGCTGCTTTTAAAAAACAGCTCAAGACTGTTTTATTTACTCAGGCTTTTACCTCTTAGAGGCTGCCAGGTTTCTCAGCTTTCTTGCTTCTGTTTATCTTTTTGTTTGTGTGTGTATGTGTGTTTATGATTTTTAATGTTGATTTTAAGGTGTTAAATGTAACTGCTATGGAATTGTGTTGTATTTTATCTTTTGTAAAGTGCCTTGAGATTCATTATGAAAGGTGGTATAAAATTGAACAATAATTAAGTAAAATATAGATATTAGTAATAATTCAGTCAAGGGGCACTGGAAACTACAATTCCTATGTATCCCAGAGATAACAGCTATGCCTTGGGAATTCTCAGATGTGTGTAGGCCATAAGGATGAAGCCTAAAAGTTCCCTCCTATGGCCTTTTAAGTTTGGTTCCCTCCCCTCTTTCAAGAATAAACTTAAGGAGGGTGCTGGAAGGGAGCGTTGGGTGTAAACTCCCATGCTTCTGGGCTTTTTCAAAGAATTCTTGGAATGATCCAGAGTGTTTCTGAATTCTTTGAAGGGGCTTAGAGCTGATTAAGAGGGAAATGTAGACTCACCCCTCAATAGCCTTATCATAACTTTCTTTCCCTCTCCTCTTTCTCTCCAACAGTTGCCACAATATTTCTCTTTACCTTTGACCACTGGATGGAGACCTCCACCAGCTTAGTACTACTAATAGGACATGCAGTGCTAGTAAGGCAGATGACACCCACAGCACAGCACCACTAACAGCACAATACATTGTTAGGACTCTTGCTTAGTTTCCTAAAAGGTCCCCTGAAATTTCCAAGCAAGAAACCTCTGAATTCACCTCAGAGTGTCAAGCAAGGCAGAATTTAATGGAATTTGTAATCTCAACAAAGTTCCGCTTTCATACAGAGTGCACCAAAGGAGCACTGTCTTTGGGTCAATTCACCCACGGATGCAAATGCCTGATATGGCATTAGTAGCTGAAGTCACCTACATTCAGTATGTAACACAGGCACTTGATTCTTGTCTTTTTCTGGTTCTTGGGAATTCAACTTAAATCTCTGTTACTTAACTGTGATTGAAAGCATGCCATCTTCTCTTCTATGACAATTCTCATAAGTAGGTTAAATCCCAGTGGATTTTTTTAAAAGGAAGAGAGTAACTCTCTCACACACAAACATTAACGAGCATTCCAGTAGACTGAAAAAGTAGCTTAAAATGGAAATTACCAATGCTATGCTCTCTTTCTGACTAGTGCAACTTTGATATGGAACTGATTTTTTTTTTTAACATTTTAAAACCCTTTTCTTCCTCCAAGGAGCCCAGAGCGGTGTACTACATACTTAAGTTCCTCCTCACAACAACCCTGTGAAGTAGGTTAGGCAGAGAGAGAGGGACTGGCCCAGAGTCACCCAGCAAGTCTCATGGCTGAATGAGGATTTGAACTTGGGTCTCCCTGGTTCTAGTCCAGCACTCTAACCACTACACCATGCTGAACGACATGGATCTATTCATGGCATACATCTTCCTATTCAAACAACATTTCTGTAAAGTCTGAAAGAGATCGGAGCGTTTAAGCTTGCAAATTATATGGGGAAACATGTATTCAGTGAATAAGTAAATCCAGATTTCTGACTCCTGCTTTCATCATGGCATCAGTCAGTTTAGAATCATCAAGCTTAATGAGCATGTGACTTCAACCTCAGATGAAAAAACCTTAAAATAGTCTCTGCTTTTAGACATGTGTGTAAGACATCTGACATGATGGCAAGGCTGACCTTTGCTGTCCTGAAGTTTGTCTGGCCAAGTGCCTGTGCCAGCAGTCAAAAAACCCCTTCCCACTAAAACTGAATCACTGGACTGCTAGGTCCCAATTCTGAGCTGAAAGCAGTATCCTTGGGTGATTGATTGATTGATTGATTTAACACATTTTAATACTGCCCCATACATAAGTCCCTGGCAGTTCACAAGCTAAAAACACAAAAATTAAAACATTAACTTACTTTATTTATTTATTTATTTATTTGCCACCTGGCTCCAAAGGCTCCAGGTGGTTAACAAAAATAAACACAACAGAAACAGAAAACGAAAACACTCTGAGATTACAGCAATTAAAACAGTTAATTAAAACACAATTAAAACAATTTAAAATACAGATAAAAACTCTAAAAACGTATAAAAAATATAACTATAAACTAAAAGCCTCAATAAAAAGGAATGTTTTGAGATCCTTCTTCCCTCTCTTTCTTTTTTAAATTTTATGTTTTTTGCAGAAAGACTTGCATATGCCTTGGACATCTCTTGGCCCTTAGCCAAATAATTGAATCTCAGCATGAAATGGTTACATCTGGGCCATTCCCTGTGTGGGATTGCTGTGGGCTAACCTCTGTACCAGACTGAACCCTGGTGCTATCCTGACTGGCTGTTGACATTTGGAGTGCCTTAGCTCTTGGAGTCTGATGCCAGTCCAGAAGCAGATTGTTTCCTTGCCTTCCACTTTGGTAATATCACTGTGGACAGAACTCTTGGATCCACTCAGTGAGATCCACCCCTGTCTATTCTATCTAGTAAACTTTTATGTTTTGATGTTGAGGAGTTTGTCCCAGTGGGGATCCTCTAGAGCAGGGATTCTCAATGTTGGGCCCTCAGATGTTATTGGACTTCAGCTTCCATAAACCCCAACCAAAGGCCACTGCAGCTGGGGATTATGGGAGTTGAAGTCCAATAACATCTGGGGGCCCAACGTTGAGAATCCCTGCTCTAGAGCAGTGTTTCTCAACCACCGGTCCGTGGACCCGTGCCAGTCTGCAAGGTGTTGGGTACTGGTCCGTGAGGCATCACTAATAAAAATCACCCCCCCCCAAAAAAGCCCCAACCAATTTCACACTGGTGGGGACCAGCAGGAGCTCTCTGGAGTTCATTTCCAGGCAGCCCTCGTTGCTGGATAATGTTCATTTTGCTTCCTCGAAATGAACATTATCCAGCAATGAGGGCTGCCTAGAAATGAGCTCTGGAGAACAGCCCAAAATTGTTTTTTGGGGGTGCCTGGGGGAGTTGAGAGGGGGGCAACCCCCTTACCAACCTCTGGTCCAGGAAACTGTGCATGAATAATATACCAGTCCATTACTCCGAAACTGTTGAGAAACACTGCTTGTGTGTCTGTGTGTGTGTGTGTGTGCGCGTGTGTGTGTGGAGTCAGAAAAGAAAAGCGAGGGAAAGGAAAAGGAGAAAATGGAGTTGTTTCTGGAATAAACCTTTAGTTAAATCTACATAAGATTTCTTTGTGTCTGTGAGGGAAATAGTTATAAAGCAGACCCCTTGGTGTTACTCTGAAGATAACAGACTCCAGGGAAGGTATCAAGTTGCCACCCCCCTTCCCCCCCTACTAAATATTCCATTCTCATTTCAGCAGCCAGCCATGAGGCTTTTCAAGTCTCTTCTTTCCCTCTTTCTCCCTGGGAGGTGCTTTCACCCTTTCAAGCACTATTGTTGTCAAAAAATGCTATCTGTGTTTTAATTGTACAAAATAAATGTTATTTCTTCCTTCTCAGAAGTCCTTGTCTCTGAGTCTGTTTGTGTCTCTGGGTAGTCTAATGTAAAATGGCACTGTCTCAGGGCTGCTCAACTTCGGCCCTCCTGCAGATCTTGGCCTACAATTCCCAGAATCCCTGGCTATTGGCCACTGTGGTTGGGGATTATGGTAGTCCAAAACCAGCTTTGGGGGGCCTAAATTGAGCAGGCCTGGAACTCTGGACTAATCCAGACCAGATATTTGCACTTGTAGATTTGGTTCTAGTATATAGGTGTAAATGAAGAGACAAAAGTCCCACAGTGCTGTAAACTTATTTATTTGAGCCCAACATGTTTCGGCCGAAGCCTTCTTCAGGGGCAAAATCTTATCCAATGTAATCCTGTTAAAAAAACAACAAAAACCCGTCTTCAAAAACAAGAAACAATATCTTGGACTACCAAAGTTGATGAAGCACATTTGCTGCTATCTTACTAATGTAATATAGGAACATAGGAAGCTGCCTCATACCAAGTCAAACAACTGGTCCATGTAGCTCAGTATTGTCTACACTAACCAGCAGCTGCTCCCTATGGTTTCAGGCTAAATAAGCTATTGATGCATCTCAGTATAAGGCAGCTTGTATGCCTTGTTTGTCATGTGGACACCTCACAGGATTTCTGATCTTGACCCAGACATTTGATTTCAGGTTTGGTTGGGCAAGGATTGGTTCCCCAGAAGCAAACACAGCCATGTATGGTGGCATGTTTGGGACAATTTGTTTTACTCTGCTGGACAGGAAACAAAGCCAGGGTTTCTTTCCTGCCTTCCAGTGCACTACTGCTCGGGGTGGCTAACAAAGTCAATAAAAGCAATACACGTTAAAATCTTCTAGGTTTTTTTTTAAAGGTTGGCTTCCCATGGGGCCATTGAGGACTACCATATTTTTTAGCCAGAATACACAGAATTACATATCATCACATTATTTCATTTGTTATACAGTACCTCCACATTTCAAAAAAACAGTGGCCAGAACAAGCCAGCCATCTGGAAGAACTATACTAATTATAGTGACACCTAAGCTACCAGTAAACACATCCCAAAACTTGCAAAAAATCACCTCCAACCTATCTGGAAAATGTTGAACAGCTTTCCCACCACTTGTGAACAGAATGACAAAAAATGGGAAGACCTGTTTGGATCAGCAGTAGTTCTGATGCAAAAGTCACTACAGCTGCAACCCCCTTACAGTAGGGTGATATAAATGTTTAATCAGTTCCTGCCCAGGACTGTTTATGATCTCAGTAAGACTTCAAGACGTAATATACAGGCACTGCTTGTAAGTTATAACCTCTTTCTTTTTTTTAAAAAAACCCCCAAACTTAACCATCCAACCAAATAAAAAAGCAACCTCATAGCTTACATTGTTCCATGGAACTTGTTCACAGAATCGGTGTACAACTTCTTGGTCATTCTGTTTTAAAAAATTAAATTAAAATTGGAAAAGGAGTGGAAGCAAGAAGCATAGTGAATTTTATCTCCGCTGTTGTATTCAATATCTCTAAAGCCTGGAAAGAGGACACACAGAGTTAACTGGCACAGCGTTAGCGTAATGAAGATGTCAGGAAGCAGATAAGAATAACTTGCTGTCTTAAAGATGACATGGGGACACAATTTCAAATGTCAGGCTTCAAGTGGAAGAACAGCAATCACACCCTTAATCATCTATGCGGAACTATAGGATGGGCTTCCCTCCCACCCGCAAATACCGAGGTGTGCTTAAGTAACATGAGGGAATTACATAAAGCAAATGAGCTAGAAGCAGAGCATAATTCTCAGGAAGGAAGGAAAATTCTGAGCACAAACATATAGGCAAACCTTGCCATACGTGGCCCAGACATTCACACTTCTGCATATCCACAGCTCGGCAATAGACACTCAACCATGGGGGGGAAAGGGGTTAAATTGCATGTATCTGTGGTTTCAGGGTGGCTGGAAATGACCTCCGACGACCTCCATTTGTCAAATGGGGATGACCTCCGAGGACCTCCATTTGTCAAACGGGGCCATTTAGTGGGGGGTTTTTTGTGGGGGAGATTACCATGGTTTTTTGTGGAGAAATAGAGGATTTGTGGCTTCTGGGTGGCATTGCTGGACAGCGGAAGACCTGTGGGGCATGGTATGGCAATTATTTTAGCTGTTTTCAACCTTTTTGGACCCTTTTTTTTTTGCCCCTGAAGGAACCTAGCCTCCCAATCACCATAGACTTAATGCCCACAAAAATTGGTGGAAGCAGAACCCCCACAGATAACGAGGTCCAACAATATAAGGTGGACCTTTACTTAGCCCAATTGCCTATCTAGCCCAGTATTATTCATCACAGGTTCTACAAGGTCTTGGAAAGAGCCTTATCCAGTCCTGCTCCATAAGAGTTTTTTAACCGGTGATACCAAGGATGGAAGATAATTTTTGTCTATGCAAAGAATGAAAACTATCAATATTGACATCCCAAAATCTTTCTTCTTGTGACAGAGCAAAAATGGCATATCCCAAATGATAGTTAATCAGAAAATGAGAGTGGGTAATTTTTCAGGGCTTCAGTGTGCACATGGGCTGCACAGGAAGGAGATGGTGTCATCAGGCTTAATTTGCCAAGTTTAAATTTCAAGGTAGAGTCTGCAATATTAGCACCAACAAATCTTTCTTCCAGATATGCTAGTTTCCTCTAGGCAGGCAGATACACACACACATACACACACGCCCTTCCTATATTGCTTGCTCCCTGCATTATTCTTGCTTCCATGCCCCTCTCCTTCCTGAATTGTTTGCTTCCTGTCTTATCCTTACATCCATGTCCTTCCCCTTCCTATATTATCTTTGCTTCCATTTCCTTCCCCTTCCTGAATTGTTTGCTTCCTGTCTTATCCTTACATCCATGTCCTTCCCCTTCCTATATTATCTTTGCTTCCATTTCCTTCCCCTTCCTGAATTGTTTGCTTCCTGTCTTATCCTTACATCCATGTCCTTCCCCTTCCTATATTATCTTTGCTTCCATTTCCTTCCCCTTCCTGAATTGTTTGCTTCCTGTCTTATTCTTGCTTCCATGTCCCTCTCCTTCCTGTGTTGTCTCCTTTATGTCAGTTTTAGAGTGTTAATCCACCGGAGCAGAAACCTGTCTCGTCATTGCTCATGAAGTGCTATGTAACTGAATGGCACTATACGAATAATAAAGAATGAAGACTAATAGACATGCAACCTCACAGTCCACAGTGGTATCTGTCTGAGCCCGCACTGGCCCTGAACTCTTCAACATGGCAGAAATGGTCAGGCAAATATGGCCAATGCCATCTAATCAGTTGAAGAAGAGATGCTGGTTTAGGGATCCCCCAATGCCACATAGTTCCTTGGCCAGCTTGGCATGCTTCTGGACCCTTAATAAAGAAGAAGCAAAGTGAACACTCGTGCTCTCTAAGAACCAGTGTTTGTAATTTTGGTTTGGTTCTACAAATGCCTGTCTGGGGTACTGAGCCCTGGGGGGAAATGTCTGCAAAGCCTTGAGGCATACTTCCCTGTGAAATTCAAATATCTGTTTGGCTGTGCAAAATAATAAGAACAGCAACGCTGAGTGAACATCTGTTTATAAGCCGGAAAGCCGGAGAGAAGTTCAGCACATAAAAGTGTTACAGTATCATTGTGTACAAGAGGATACCATGTGTGACTTATACGTACATTATTCACAGTATAATTTATCCTGACACAGGCCATAGAAGCTTGGATGCTGAGCCTATAGCTACAGGGTGCATTTTCAATGACTGAATTTCTTTGGGTTTTTATTTGTCATAATATACACAGTCAGCAAAGAAACAAATGCATTTTATGCTTCCAAATGTTTTCTATTCCCCTGTGCAAAGAGAATATATATGTCTTTAAAGTAACGTCAACTTGGTTCTTGGTTCACTTCTCAGGCTAAGTTAAGGTCAGCAATTTTATTACTGCAGCAAACCTCATAGGATATAATCTAATTATGGACCATTTGTTTCCCGAGTTGTGCAAGGGTTACACTGCTGGGGCACATGACATCTTGATCTTTTAAGGTCTAGAGGGGAGCAAGCAGAGCTTTCAAGCCCAACGCTTCAGGTTTTACAGAAAAGGTATTTTGTACAGCTGAGCGGAAACTACACCTAAGTGTTTATGGATTTTTCTGGCACTGTCAACAATGCCTCCTCCTTTTGGTGATTTTTGGTGCTCCTCACAAATATATAGATCGTTTTCATTGCCCTTGCTTTCACTTAACATCAACCAGTGGCCCAAACTGATCGGTGACATAGAAGGGTTGTGTGATGTCATCCTGCTCACACTATAACCCTTTTCACAAATTGGTTTACATGTCCTGCAGCAGGCATTTGCATAACCACTAGAGATGTGCATGAATCATCTTTTGAGATTCAATTTGACCTCAAATTGGATTTCAAAAACTCAGATTGATTAATCAAACTGTCCAGTTTGATTAATCGAATAGAAAATTCACATACACAAAAAAGTGATTCACCAATAGGTATTACTCCAGCATTACAACAGCTGCCACAGCAGCACCCTTAGCAGCCAGTAAGCATAGCCACATATGCTCAACGAGAAAGACATCTTCAGTCACATTTTGATTGAGAACACCTTGCAATGTAGAATGCAAACCAGACCAGAGCAATGAGTGATGCACAAGTTAGTCCAGACATGGAGCTCATCTCACAGCAATCAATTATATATATATATATATGAGAGAGAGAGAGAGAGAGAGAGAGAGAGAGAGAGAGAGAGAGAGAGAGAGAGAGAGTGTGTGTGTGCACTGAGCTGTTCATTTCACACTACAACACCATGTCACAAAAAGACCAAACCACAACTTAAGGAAGTCAGGGAAGCATGCAAGTTCTGCCTTTGTCAATGTGAGACCCAGCAAACCAGATAGTTAACAGCAAGCAATAGCACAGTACACGTATTATACTTAGGTACTTAGCACTGAGAAAACAACAAAATCAAACCTTCCTTCCATTCTGCCTGCCACAGAGAGACAGGAGGACAGAGCAGTCATGGCCTGATGGACCAATGGTCTGACAAGAAAAAACGCTTCTGGACTTTTACCATGAGAAGAAGTCTTCTTACTTATCTTATTCTCCAGAGTAAGTGTATATCCCTCACCTGCTTGCACCTCAGGTTAGTGCTGGGCCCTGGCTGACAGCCTCACACATTGGTCAGGGCACCAGTCCATATCTCATCATCAGCCATGGCAGTGGTGTGCATGTGGACCAGCGTGGTGTAGTAGTTAGAGTGCTGGACTAGGACTGGGGAGACCCGAGTTCAAATCTCCATTCAGCCATGATACTAGCTGGGTGACTCTGGGCCAGTCACTTCTCTCTCAGCCTAACCAACTTCACAGGGTTTTTGTGAGGAGAAACTCAAGTATGTAGTATGCTGCTCTGGGCTCCTTGGAGGAAGAGCGGGATATAAATGTAAATAAATAAATAAATAAATGTGTGTCTACATGTGTCAACAGCACTTACAGGTGACACATCTGGGTTTAGGGTTGGCCGGGGTGGGGTGAGCTGCCAGTGGTGATATAGTGACCATGAGTCTCTCACACTCCATGGCCAGCTCGGGATAGCCCAGCAGAGAGACCAGCCACTCCACCATGTCAGCATCCAAGTGTGAGCAATGGGGTGTCATTATGCCCCCGACCATGGAGAACACACTCTCACTCTCGACGCTGTTTGGTGGGCACAAGAGGAACTGTCCGGCAACCGCGGCTAAGTTCGGCCAGACTTGGCAATGCATTGCCCAGAACTGCCTTGGCTTCATCTCCCAGCCTACCACCTGATGGATACAGGTGAAACTCGGAAAATTAGAATATCGTGCAAAAGTCCATTAATTTCAGTAATGCAAATTAAAAGGTGAAACTGATATATGAGGCAGACGCATTACATGCAAAGCGAGATAAGTCAAGCCTTAATTTGTTATAATTGTGATGATCTAATTTGTTATAATCGTGATGATTTGTTATAATTGTGATGAGAATAGAACAATATCGGACCTCTGAAAAGTATAAGCATGCATATGTATTCAGTACTTGGTTTGGGCCCCTTTTGCAGCAATTACTGCCTCAATGCGGCGTGGCATGGATGCTATCAGCCTGTGGCACTGATGAGGTATTATGGAAGACCAGGATGCTTCATTAGCGGCCTTCAGCAATTCTGCATTGTTTGGTCTCATGTCTCTCATCCTTCTCTTGGCAATGCCCCATAGATTCTCTATGGGGTCAGGTCAGGCGAGTTTGCTGGCCAATCAAGCACAGTACACTGTATACTTTTCAGAGGTCCGATATTGTTCTATTCTTCAATCCTTGTTTTCTTGGTTCCATGTAATATTCTAATTTTCTGAGATTGTGGATTTGGGGTTTTCATGAGCTGTATGCCATGATCATCACAATTATAACAAATTAAGGCTTGACTTATCTCGCTTTGCATGTAATGCGTCTGTCTCATATATCAGTTTCACCTTTTAATTTGCATTACTGAAATTAATGGACTTTTGCATGATATTCTAATTTTCCGAGTTTCACCTGTAGGTACTGAAGAACACACTGCTCAGCACTGCTGCAGGCTCTGTGGGCTCCTCCCATACCCCTAACAAGGTGCCAAGGAACCCCTCCATGAACCACCAGGTGGTATGCGGAGGCAGAACCAGCAGCTCACTTAGCCCTGCTAGGGACACCACACAGCTGAACCAGGAAGTGGTGGTGGTAGTACGGCTGCTAGGGGTGGACTGTGCACTAGCAGTAGGTGCTCCAGCACCCTCCGACACTGACTGGCAGTGGCTCTCCATGGTTTCAGGCAGGAGTCTTTCCGAGGCTTTCCTGGAGATGCTGGGATTGAACCTGGCACTTTCTGCATGCAAAGCAGATGCTCTTTCACTCAGCTACAGCCCCATCCCCAACAGTGGCATATATGAGTCTCTCATCCAGGCATTGACCACACCAAGCCCTGGTGGGCAAAATGGCGGTACTGTGTGCTCTTAGACCATGCTCTGAGAAGAACATATGTATGCACATAATATATCATGCGATCCCCTGGGCTCACAGTGGCTTGCAACATATTTTTCCTAAATGCGTAGGGCAAAATCCAACAAAAAATAATGACTGGAAAAAGCAAGGATAATGAATGAGAAGAAGCAAAGGAGAAAGTTTAGAAATATAGAAATGTAAGTACATGTACTGAAAGGAACGAACCCCTGTTGATGCTTTCTAAAATGCAACTGGAATCACAAAGCTTTCCTCCGAACACTTTCTGTGCATGAGTCAGTGCCTTGATCACTGTGCTAGCAATACATGGTTTTTGTTAGATGTTTCCTCACCTAGAGAGCCTCAGTTGAAATATGTACACAAAGGTCAGCACAATTTGCAGCAATTCCCTTGGAGTCCTCTACTGACTCATTGAAATGAATGGCTCTTGCAAGGGGACCGTGCTTTTAGGATCACAGAATTTGGCATCTCTGTTCTTCATTGCCTACTGAGCCACCAGTATATGTTCTCTGCTGCCTCATAAAACATGATGTGAAACACAGAAAATAGCATTTTTGTGGGGGTGCCTGTGTGTGTGTGTATGTGCCTCAATATGAAGCAAGGAACAGTGGCTATCTGGGGCATCAGATTTTGGGTGCCTTTAAGGATAACTAAATGGAAGTCAAATTTGACTCATGAGGTATAAACCACTGAGACATTCCCCTCGCAAGCCTTGGTAAAATGAATAGGAGACTTATGAAGCCAAACTTTCCAGTGAATTGTGCCTTTTTATCTATTAGTGAGAGCAAGGTGTCATTGGCAAGGGATGAGAAGACTTCTCCTGTTCTGTCCTTTGACTGTTACATAGGAAGCTGCCTTATACTGAGCTACACCATCTAGCTCAGTATTGTCTACACAGTCTGACAGTGGCTTCTCCAAGGTTGCAGGCAGGAGTCTCTCTCAGCCCTCTCTTGGAGATGCCAGGGAGGGAACCTGGAATTTTCTTTATGCAAGCATGCAGGCGCTCTTCCCAGAGTGGCCCTACCCCGTAAGGGAAATATTTTCCAGTGCTCACACATGTAGTCTCTTATTCAAATGCAAACCAGGGTGGACCCTGCTTAGCAAAGGGGACAATGCATGCTTGCTACCACAAGACGAGCTCTCTGGTTTACTCTGCTGTGCGCTCCACTCTTTCTGCATTCCTAAATTATAAAATTAGAATAAAAATTAGAATGAAGACCGAACATTCTAACATTAGTTCTGGAGTTGGAATGTGTGCAGTTTGCTGCAGTTTTCTGTTTCTTCAGTTTGATGTATGTATGTATATATGTATGTATGTATGTATGTATGTATTAAATTTATACCCCGCCCAAACTTACGAATCTGGGCGGCTGAAAACAATTAAAACACATATAAAAGTTAAAACAATACAATAATTTAAAAGCTATAAAATTAACAAACAGTATTTTTTTGATTAAAAACCTGAGAAGGCTTGGGTCTTCAATTTTTTTTAAAAAAAAATAGCCAAAGATGGGGAGCAGGGGCGTAGCAAGGCTGGAGTGGGCCCAGAGACAAGATTTTAAAATGCCCCCCCCCACTGAAGCTCAGCTCATGAAGTTAAGAAATCTTAAATGAGGCTGAATTGTGGTCACAAAAACCAGAGTAAAATTTATATATTCATCCTCTGAAATTGATGTGAATGTTAAGACCTGGAGTTACCAGAATGTCTTTCTCTAGTACCATTCAGTGACTTGCATCATCCACAATTTACAAAACCTTTAAAAAATAATTTAGGATGATGTTCTATTGTGGCACATAGGTTTCTCTCATATATATATAAGAGAGAGAGAGAGAGAGAGAGAGAGAAATATAAAAGATACATATATATATCTCCCCCCAACTGAAGGAAGCCCGTGTGGGTGCGTGGCTGGGAGAGTCAGTCATGTAACTTGCCTCTGGGGGTCCCCCAAGGCAGTGGGCCCCCAGACAACTGTCTCCTCTGGCCCTATTATAGTTACGCCCCTGATGGGGAGGATTGTAACTCAGCAGGGAGTTATGTTGATTTGCATCTGCCCCCCACACCTCATTTTACTGATGCTCACATGTATGTTGTGAGCATCCCCCTTTTTTGTTGTGATGCATCTCCTTTTGTGATGCATCTCCTTTTTGTTGTTGTGATGCATAGCAATAGCAATAGCAATAGCACTTACATTTATATACCGCTCTATAGCCAAAGCTCTCTAAGCGGTTTACAATGATTTAGCATATTGCCCCCAACATTCTGGGTACTCATTTTACCGACCTCGGAAGGATGGAAGGCTGAGTCAACCTTGAGCCCCTGGTCAGGATCGAACTTGTAACCTTCTGGTTAGAGGGTGGCAGTTTTACCACTGCGCCACCAGGGGCTATCCTGCATCTCCTTTTTTTAAGAGCAAGCAGTTGTTCTTATGATTGCATCAACATTCTTTTTATGTAGCATTGTACCCATATGCACATGGACTTTTATGCATTTGTAAAATATCTTAACCTTATTGGCTAACATACAGCACATCACGCCATGCATAGAAGAGAGACTCGCTGATGCAGCTTCTGCCCCAGCCAAGAGAACAGCTCCTCACAGTGAGTGGTGGCTGTTGCATGAACACTAAGATGCACATAATCACTACTGCGCCACCATCGCCCTTGGGAATAATAGTGGTAGTGGCATAACAGCAATTATGCATATCCTAGTGTGCATGCAACATCCCCCCCCCCACTGCCAACACCACTCACTACAAGCATGGGCTCTTGACTGGGGCAGAAGTCCCATGCACACGGTCCCTGTTGCAACACATGTTCCTATTCCATGGGTGGCACACTGCACTGTGTATCAGCAAGCATCTTGTAAGTACATGCAGATGTCTATATGTATGTACATGTTTTTGTGTGAATGAGTGTACATGCATTCCTTTAAAAAGTGGTACATATCTCCTCAAATGCAGGATACAGTCAGGAATACTGTACATGCATTGGACATAATATGTGAATAACTGTAGATGCATTGAACAGAACATGTGAATAGGACTCTCCATACACTTTGTATACAATCACATTGTGGCCATTGTGTTTTCTCTGTGTGGACATCACTAACGTTGAGGGGAGAAGGTGTTATAGCTAAATAGACTGAAGGAACTGAAAACTAAGGCAGATGCACAACATTTGGCACAAAATGGAAATAAATGGAACAGTAGTGGATTCCATTTTCATATGCATTCTATCACTTATTCAGGTAATTGGGAAATGCAACATTTGGGTAGAAATTCAGATGAGCACAGTGCATTTCAGAAGCTTCCCTACTCATTTGAATTTCCTGCCTCAAGCACCAACATGTCCTTGTCCAGCCTTGTTGACAGCAGTATTTTTAGAGTATCTATCAATTTCAGGGCTGGATTAATTTAGATTTTCATACAAATCAGATATAGTACTCCCATCCAAACTGGAATCCCCGCTGTACTGGAATTATCTGGGGACTCCACATAATGAAACTTCAGCTGGGTTCAGATCATGTGCCCTCAACACGAGAACTGTGGCCATTTTCTCACTTGTGGCATTAGTTGCAAGAAACAAGGGGCAGAATGATTAGACTACTTCCACTGTAAGGAAACTCGTTCTGCAATTGATGGACAAAATGCCGGTGTGGGGCATCCTGCACCATAGGTGAATTTCATGCTAGGATGATTAGATGAAGAATTACAAACCAAGGATATATACCTTTTCTTTAAAAATGTCAAATGAGACATGTTGATAGCACAATACATTTTGCAGATACATGTGAAGGATGTTTGATAGTTTTGTTGCTCAAGAGAACTGAAAATAAATGATACCAAAAGGCCTCATGAAATACACTTATTTCAGCATTTTCTGAACCACCCCTTCCACTTTGACTAGAAACCAGCAATTTATTTTATTTTATTTTATTTTATTTTATTTTTTTCAATTTTACTACCGACCTTTCAGAAAGGGTCAGAGCGGTATAATTACAATATCAAATGTTTGCCATTTATTAAAAAATAAATCCAATCTGTGCATGCTTCCTTTTTCATTCCTTTACATCCTTCCCCTATTCTTGGGGGAGAAATCCAGCCAAAATTAAGCACTTTCAAGTGTGCATGAAATTAAACATCTTCCATGAAAACAACAGGCCTCAGAAGTCCTTAACTTGACTGGATTGGAGAGAGCTTTTTAAACATTTGTTAAACTTGCTTTTCTTCAGATCTTAAAAAGTTACTGATTAGATTTTGCAGGTTTAATTGTAACTTCATGTTTCAAAATGTTTTGGCATTAGTCCTTTAGATTCTTCAGTGCAAATTAGTCATGTTGTTCTAATGAGTTTGCCTGTCCAGCCTTCCACTGTCCATACATTGTGCTGGGTGCATTGATTGCATCACACCTGCTAGTATCAGGAATGTGAGATCCTTCTATGACTCATAGGAAGTATCCAGAAGACCCAATTTTTCCTGGTCTCTAGCATCCAGGCTACTCAAGTTCCTTGAGAACACAGGTCAAGAGGAGTCTATGAATAGGAGGCTATTAATAGGAGCCTATTGAGGAGGGCTTCCTCAACCAGTTATTACAACTGCAGAAGCCCACTGGAAATTCCTGGCCATGTTGGTTGGGTTCCCAATTGTAGTCAGCTGGTTCCGTGCAACCACTTTAATGTGCAGGACTATCTATCTATCTATCTATCTATCTATCTATCTATCTATCTATCTATCTATCTATCTATCTATCTATCTATCTTTACACTTCCTTTGAGATCTGTGATTATATGCAAAAAGCTTAGTTGTGGGCATAATGACAGTGTAATAACCTTAACCAGCCCTTGGGGTCATGCCGATTATTCCCCAGCAAACTAATTTAAATGCGCAGACTTTCAGGGAGAAAAATATGTATTGTAGATACTGCAGAGGAAAATATTTCTTCCAAGTAATGCCTTGTAGGTTTCCACTCCTTCATTTCATCAAGCTTTTAAAAGCTTACCCCAGTTCTAGACGATATAGCTCTTGGGGCCAAGACTGAACAGGCTTTCCTCAAAACCCCTTGTTTTCCATCCCACTCTAACATGGAAGTGTTCCAGATGTTATCCTTGTTTGCTTCAAGGTATGGTGTTTTAGCAATCTTCCAGTATTGACAGTACTCCCTGAAGAGCTGTATCTTTCCTTAAGCCTGATAGTCATTCCTTTATGTTTGCAGATTTTCTTGGCAAAGCTCAGGGGAACTCTTCAATTTTTAATAGCTGTAAGGTGAAAGCATCAGCTTATTTCTGTCTGCCAATTGTACTGTGTGGGGTACTTCCTTCCTTCCAGCAGACTGGAGAGACAGGCTAATCAGTTTTCAGCTTGGGGCTAAGATCTATTTCTTTGCCGCTCCCACTTGCCAGATTATTATGCCTCCACATGTCAATAGCACCTCCAGACCTCCCATGCAGCAGAACATATACTAGGTACATCTCTCTGTGTCTAGCCTAAATAATGTATCACAGAATGGAATTAATTAGCTTTCTAAATTGGCACCTTCTCAAGGTGTTCCTGGTAGTTAGACAGGTATTCTTCATTCTTCTCTGAAGCAATTCTTCTGAGTTCCTCTTTCATCCTAAAGGCTCTCCCAATGGCTGACAGAATGACTATACTGGTATTCCGGAGGCTTTCAATGATATTTCAGGTGGGCCTAACAGAGCTGTATCCACCAAACTGAACATAGATTATTGGCCACGTATTAAGACCCACCGTATTTGAACCTGAGAAGGGAACCAACTAGACCCACTCTATTCTTCCTGGGTTGGCCTGGATAGCCTAGCTGGGCAGGCCGGATTTGCCAAAGATCGGCGGCTTTTTCACTATTTCATAGGAACGTAAGAAGCTGTCAAATACCAAGTCTGACCATTAGTCCATCTAGCTCAGTACTGTCTACACAATCTGTCAATGACTGCTTGTGTAAACAGTACTGAAGTAGATGGACCAATGGTATAATGGAGCTTCTGATGTTCCAGGAGTCTCTCTCAGCCCTATCTTGGAGATCCCAGGGAAGGAACTTAGAACCTTCTGCATGCAAACATGCAAGTGTTCCCATCTCCTAATGAGAATATCTTACAGTGCTCACAAGAAGGCTTCCATTCAAATGCACACCAGGGTGGACCCTACTTAACAAAGGGAACAGTTCATGCCGGCTACCAGAAGACTGTTGAGGGGTGTGAGGAGAAATGTTATCCTCACACAGGAGAGTATGCTCTGGTGGTAAAGAAGTTCAGCCCAAGATATTATCGGGAGGTAGTAGGGGTGTGAGAGTTGGCTCAAAAGCTCAACCTTGAGCTGGGCCGGTTAAGGATGGAGGGGGTGATAAAATCAAGTTTTAAAAGTAATTACTTACCAACATGAAGGGCTGTGGTGGCCTTGGGGTGTGTGTGCTGCGGTGGCCACAAGGGGATCTCCAGCAGCTCCCCCTCCCCCACTGGCCTCCCCCAAGTCTCCTTGGGCCAGTTCAGCCCATTTCAGCCCTCTGAGTGCACAGCAGCCATTATTTTGGCCACTGTCATGCCCACTGGCCATTCGTGTGACCCGGGTCACACAAATGGCCAGTCCACATGTGCAGCAGCACAAAGAATGGTCACCATGTTTACACAGAGGGCTGAACTGGACCAGAGGGATTTGGGTGAGGCCAGTGAGGGAAGGGGAGCCTCTGGAGAGCCCCCTGCAGCCACCTCAGCACCCCTAAAGGCTGCCACAGCCCTTGGTGGTGGTTTGTCATTACTTTTAAAACTCAATTTTATTGCCCCCCTGCCACCCTCAAACGAGGCCCAAACCAGCTTGAATTTGAACCAAAGTGAGCCTGGCTTGAGGGGGTGCCAAAACCAAAGAAGCCTGGTCTCGTTCAAATCCGGTTCAGATTCGAACCAAACCAGGCAAAGTGATTTTGTGCCCATCCCTAGGAGACAGTAGGTTGAGTTCAAAAAACAAATAAAGGTGTATTAAGAAACTAAACATCACTTACTGAGAGAGGGTCATTGAACAATATAGACAAACAGGCACTAGCCTTCAACACCAACTGAACAGTTCTAACTCGTAACCGACCAAGAGGGATCTATTAATATAACTCCTCCAGACGAGGTTACTGTGGTGCTAAGAGCAATGCTTTAGAATTCTCACTTCTAACACTCCTCATTGCTCGAGCACCAATCAACAACTCCCATCATCTGTTGCAATGTTAGAAAATGATCTCTTGGCAATGGCTTTGTGAGTACATCCGCTAACATCTTCTCTGTTTGGCAGTATTTCAACTCCATGAGACCTTTTTCTTGTATATCACGTACATAATGGTATTTTGTCTAAATATGCTTTGTTCTGGATTTTGTCTTCTCCATTTTTGAATGCAAAATACAACTTTGATTGTCCTCAAACAATTCAATTTATTTTGGTTCATCAGCTCCAAAGTGTTGCAACAATTTGTGTATCCATGCCATTTCCTGGCAAGCCTGAGTGGCTGACACATATTCCACTTCTGTAGAGGAAAGAGCAACCATGTTTTGCTTTCAGCAGCACTAACTAATCACTTCACCTCCATAAAAGAACAGGTATCCACTTGTGGATTTACACTCTGTTCTGTCTTCTACCCAGTCTGCATCCACATAACCAACTAGTCTAGGATTACTACTTGCTGGCAATTTCAGTTTTAGATGAGCTGAACCTTTAGGATGATGAACTTGGCCTTTAAGGTCTCTCAGTGGTGCATTCATTGCTGTTGTAATCGAGTCCATCCACCTTGCTGCTGGTTGTCCTCTTCTTCTCTTTCCTTCAACTTTTCCCAGCATTATGGTCTTCTCAAGGGAGCTCAAGTGTCTTCGCATAATGTGTCCAAAGTATGATAGTTTGAGCCTGGTCATTTGTGGCCTTGAATGGAAATTCTGGATTGATTTGTTCTATGATCCATTTGTTTGTTTTCCTGGCTGTCCATGGTATCATCAAAAGTCTTCTCCAGTGCCAAAGTTCAAAAGCGTCAATGTTTTTTCTATCTTGCTTCTTCAAAGTCCAGCTTTCACATCCATAGAGTGTCATGGGAAAAACCATTGTTTGAATGACTACAACTAAATGTAAAGAAGAGAAGACTAAACTAATGACAATGGGCACAGCAACCAGCCTCAGAATTGCGAATGAAAACATTGAAGTGGTGGATATCTTCTGGCTTTTAGGATCGACCTTCAACATTAAAGGATCCAGTAAAGGATCCAAGGTCTTGTTACTGTAGCAATATATAGAAGTTTCCCAATTACTATACTGTATTGCTCATTGTCTGCTGTTTGCATCTTGCTTCAAAAAGTTGTCTTTTATTGGAGTGCTGACTTGCTTGGCACCTGTAGGATCTGGAAGACCCAGCCATTCAAAAGAGTCTTTTATCTTTTGTTTCTGGTTAAGAAGATAACTTCCATCTTGTTCTCTTTCTACTTGTAGTCTGAAATAATAGAATTCAATTCAAATGGTCTTGTATTTATAACTTCAGTAGACAGTTTGTTTTGTAAGTAAGTTGCAGTCATAATTGCTGCTCCCCAAAACTTACTGTGTAGTCCTGCAGCATGCATCTGGCCATTTCTATTAAAGACCTACTCTTTATGCAACTCTGTTTCATTCTGGAGTATATGGCATTGCCACCAGATGTTCAATGCCCTCCTTTTTCAGATATTCAGTTATCTCATTTCCTGTATATTCTCCTCCATTGTCTGATCTCAGAATTTGAGGCTTCCTTCCAAAGTTATTGCAAACTATTGCAACATATTCCTTCAATTTTTCAAGTACTTGACTATTTTCACTAATCCAATAAGTAAATCTATATCTTGAATAATCATCTCTGCAAGTTAACAAATACTTGTTTCCTCCTGATGAATTGATATCCATGGGCCCACAAATATCGCTGTGTATGAAGGCAAAGGTTTTCTGTCTCTCTTTTTCTCTGCATTGAGGAAAGGTAGGTTTAGTTCTCTTTACACAGCATGTACACTTGGACTGTACATTACAGTGACTTATATTTAGGCCTCTGGCTAGATCCTCCTTCTCCAGCTGAAGTATTGCATTGGGGTCTCTGTGTCCTATTCTTCTATGCCATAAATTCAAACATTTTTAATGTGAACATTGCTTTGCAATTTTGGCCTCTTCATTTATTCAATCCACTTCCAATAGGTCACTTTCTTGCAATGTCCCTTTCATGAGTAGTTCACCTTTGTCTGCGATAAAACAGTATTTTCCATTAAATTTCATCTCATAACCTTTCTCTGTAGCATATTTAACCGACATCAGGCTGGACTCAAGTGTGGGCACAAACAATGCATCCTCAAGAATCAGTTTCACTCTTTCTCCTTTTTGCAGTTTTCTGTGTAGCCTTGCAGAACCTCTGCCTTCAGCAAACATCTGCTCCCCATCCGCTAGAAAAATAGGAACCTTATAATTTGTGTCCAACTTAGCAAATCTTTCGCTTTCATTAACCAAATTGCTGGTTATGCCTGAATCAATACAAATTCTAGCATTACATTTTGTAGAACTAGCTCTACAAAATGTATTATACAGAATGAATTTCTTCTTTGTATTAACAGCATATGTTTTATGTTTGTCAGACTTAGAGTTTATTCTCATGAGCAGCCTAAGCAGCCTAACCAGCATAACCAGTGGCGAACGGCAGAGAGAAATGATGAGGGAGATGGTGTGCAGGAAGGCAGGCAGCAGCTTACTTCCCCAGCAACCCTCCCCCCTGTTAACGATTATGATCATGTGCATGACCTCTTATTCTGTCCTTGCTTCCATGCATTTTTCTTTGAATGCCTAGGTGACTCACTCCTCTTGAAATGCAGTATCATCTTCTTTTTAATTGCAAATTCTTTATTCTGAGGACATTGAGACTTCATATGTCTGGGACTCCCACAGACAAAACACCTTTTGATCTTTTTGATAATTAAAATGTTTATCATCTCCTTCACTTGACTTTATTTGCTGCCCATTACCTCTGTGCAAATTAAAGTCTTCCAATCAGTTTATTACAAACTCCAAACTCAAGTTATATTTGGTTTCCAATACATTTACAATACTCTCAAAATACACAGGAAGTCTGTTCCATAACAATCCAAACTGAACTGTATCAGGCAAAATAACTCGGTGTGCTTGCAGCTGTCATGAAGTCTCCAACATCTCAGTTACATGCTTAGATAGATCCTCTCCCTATTTTAGTTTATTATTACACATCTTTATAACTTGTTGCACCTTGGAGACAGCTTACTTTATTTTATACAACTTCTTTAGAGTTTCCCACATGTTTCTCTTTGCATGCTGTTTATTTCTTAAATGCACCACTACAGAGACACTCACTAATAAACAAATTATCCCGGTGGCTTTATCATCTGCCCTTCCCCAGGCTTGTCTTTCTTCTCCTTCTCTTACAGGGCACACTGTGTGTAAGACCCTGTTGATTCCATGGCTTTCTAGGAGCATCTCCATTTTGAAAGACCACAGTTCAAAATCTGGACTTTGTAATTTCTCAGTCATATGTCCTGTCTCCATCTTTGAGGAAATCTTGTTTTCTTATTCAGACTAATTACTTTCTTCACCAGTTTCTGAGCCAGTCTGGGCCCATAACCCTGTTGAGGGGTGTGAGGAAAAACATTTAAACCCCCACACATCTGAGTATGCTTTGATGGTAAAGAAGCTTAGCCTATTGAGAAGGCTTTCCTCAAACAAGTATTACAACCATGGAAGCCAGTTGAAATTCCTGTCCATGTTGGTCAGGTTCCCAGTTGTTCTCAGCTGGTTCTGACTATAACTGGGATCAACATACATAAACAGGCACTAGCCTCAACAACAACTGAACAACTCTAAGGTCAAGTGTGCCGTAGAGTCGGTGTTGACTCCTGGTGACCACAGAGCCCTGTGGTTGTCTTTGGTAGCGTACAGGAGGGGTTTATCATTGCCATCTACCATGCAGAATGAGATGATGCCTTTCAGCACCTTCCTATATCACTGCTGCCCGATATAGTTGTTTCCCGTTGTCTGGGAAACATACCAGCAGGGATTCGAACTGGCAACCTCTGGCTTGCTAGTCGAGTCATTTCCCCGCTGTGCCATCTGACTCTTAATTGATCAAGAGTGAACTATTAACATGAGTCCTCATGCCTCCAGTGGCCACAAGAGGTTACTGCAGCGCTAAGAAAAATGCTTTAGAATTCTCACTTCTAACAAAGATCAGCTCTCTTCCCATATACCAGCAATCCTCCGATGCCCATGAACAGGTATGGTTGTATAGATAGTTGAGTTGGGTCACAGCTGCCAAGTACAGGCTGGATCAGGTAGGAATGGCACGATAATATTGGTGAACACCCCAAGGCATTCTAGTAGTGAGGGGAGGATTATCTAAACCAATTCCTTGAGACTGGACTGTGTGAGGAAAATTGGGACAGAGCTTCCTTTAGATACTGGTGGCATCACTAACTTCAAAAGGGTGGACACACACAAAAAGCTTGCGGTGGTGATGCTTTTAGGAGTGTCTCTGACCCTGTAAAAGGGGGGTTGGCCATGAGGAGCAGTTTTAATGCTATTTGCAGAATAGCACAAGTAGCTATTTTCCTTTCACTCGTGCTTCTTTGGATCCAACCCAGTATATGTACTTTTGGCCCTAGTTCTCAATTAGATTCAAGGAACCTGACCTTTAAAAAAAAAAAAAAAGAATTGTCCAGAATTCTGGTGTAACACAGGGCAGGAAAGAGCAAGGTGACTCAACTTGGGGGAAAGTTCCTTCCCAAGTAAATTCCTCCTCCAGGACCAATAATAATAATAAGATGTAACTCCTGGCCCAATGTGTTTGAGAGTACTTGAGTGGCCCTAGACAGCAATTGCCAATCTTTCATTCACAGATGGTTAGAGACCACATGGAGCAGGTAGGAGCTTGGAAAAGGTCCAGAAACAGTACACAATGTAACACAATTCCTTCTAGACAAGCTTACAGAATCTTAAAAAATTAAAATGAATGCAGGACAATTTAGTCTAGGAAGGAAGCCATCTGTTTACCCTGATACATCAGGCGTATAGAAACAGCAGCACAAAAAGAGAGGTTTGATTAGAGTTTATTGTACATTCCCTATTTACTCCAAAACATGATCATTCTGTTGCTGCATCATGAAGGCACTGTTTCAATAGATTTGCTGCTTATAGGAATTCAAATATAAATTAGGGATGGATCCTGTGCTTTTTCTTTTTTCCTCCCTCCCAGAATGCATGCCAAGTACATGTTACATAGTTACACAACTGCAAGAATTGTGCAAAATGCATTAGCACAAAAGTAAACCTGATATTTCTAATGGGACTATGATTGTGCAAAATGCACTTTGTGCCATTCTTGCAGTTGCATAACTGTGCCCTTGCACAACTGTGGGAATGCAATGTCACTACGTGCATGTAGCATTGCACAGTATGTCAATCATTGAGGTGGTTCACATGACCTTTGAGGGCACCGGGGAGAGTGAGAGTGGGGAAGGCATGATAGCGCCTACCTTCTGGCTTGGTCCCAGGCTGTATGGCTTGTGCACCCACATGACTGGCGCTTTTGCAAGCTGTGCAGCATTCTGGAGGCTGGGAAAATGCATCCCACCCTCCAGATATCCTACAATGCACTGCACAAGAGTGGTGCACTGAGGGATCCTGCCATGAGTCAGGTGCTCTAGGTGCCCAGCTCTGCGTGTGCTCAGGCTGCGTGCAGCCCAAGTATTCACACAACACTATATCTGGGTAAAAGTGTGCATTCTTGCCCTTTTACCTAGGTAAAGGGTTGGGTAAAAATCCATGGCTACCCAGAAGGGCACTGCTGGGATTGGCCTTGATCCCAGTGATTCACATGAGCAGCCCTACTCATATAGGGCTCCCAAGCTTGAGTAGGGCTGCTCTTGTGAACAGCCTCATTCTGTTTTCTATAAACCAATTTTCCCAAGGGGGAAAATGTTTGTCATTTCTCCCCTTCCAAGAAAAATGTCAACATCCCATTGCTTCATTAACAGGGTTGCCTCCAGGGAGGCCTCAGCCCAGTGTCTTGGGGAGCTCTCATACCCTGAGGGGAGCTTACCTGGGCCATGGTGCTTTAGTGTCAGCACTGTGGCTGCCATTTTTTCACAACCATGCCAATGGGTTTGCCCTTTTGCTGTGATGAGGATGGGTGCATTGTAGTGTTACAAAGTGGCAGCTGCCAATGCATTACAGACCACAGCTGTTGTCCCCCACTCGTGAAGTAAAGCAGGAGTGGCTGAGCTATTGTTGTGTTTGAGGTGGTTTGTCAAATGCTGCTTTGCCCCATGACCATGTTGGGGCTAGCCCCTTCCCAAAACCAATCCTTGCAAGCTTTTGAGGGATGGGGAGGGAGGAAACTCAGGGATGAGGTGGGGGGATATTGCCAGCAGCCTTTCCTTGTGTGTCAGGACTGTGATCCCAATATTGTCCAGCAGTGTCTCTCCAGTGTCTCAAGAAGAGGTTTTTTCCCCCAAGCCCTGCTAGTCATATGAACCTACGAAGCTGCCTTCTACTGACTCAGATCATTAGTCCATCTGGCTCAGTATTGTCAATGCTCATATGGGTTTCAGGCTCTCTACCAGTGAGCTACAGCCAGTCCCCATAACTGAAATCCTTTAAACTTGAAATGCCAGCAATTTAACCTGGGATCTATATCTGTGCTCTAGCATTGAGCTATGGTTCACTGCCTATTCTAGGTGACTTTCTTTTTTTGCAGTGAGATTGGCATGGAAAAAAGAGGTCATTCACAAAATCCAAAACTGTGTTCTATCCAGGTTTGGGAGCTCCCAATTTTCAGCTGTGTGAATACAAGGGCTGAAAAACACATGTGCAAAAATGGGCAAAGGGAGCCAAGCCCGGTTTTACATGTCTATGCAAACTGCCAGGATCCTGGGTCATGACCCAGCCATGCAGGGTCCCACTGCACAGGCACAGAGACCTCCAAAATGGCCACCGTGCTGGTGAATAGCCAGGAAAGGGCAGAAGATGCCCAAACTGGGTGACTTTTACAAAAAGGAAGGCCAGTGGTGGGAGGGGGAACCTCGGCAGACTCCCCCCGCCAGCCACCTTAGAATACCCCCCCCCCGGAAGGGGTAAGTTAAAGAAAAAAGAAAAGAAATTCCAAAAAAAATTGACAAACACCCCCCCACCCCTAATCAAACCAAACAGAAAGGGGGTTTGAAGGGGGCCAGTACCAAACTGGCCCAGTGCAGTTCGGGTTCGGTAAAAGTAAAAGAGAAGTAAAAGATGTATTTGGTAAATCTCATCCATCCAGTCTTGAACTTTTCTTGTGACCCAGATTAGATTGATTGATTGATTGATTGATTATTAAAACTTTTATACCGCCCTTCCAAAAGGCTCAGGGTGGTTTATATTAAAACACCATTAAAATCATTTAATAATTAAAACAAAAATTATAAAACAGCATAAAGCAACAATTAAATAATCAGAACAATTTAAAAACAAGTTTTAAAAAGCTGAGAAAGCTTGGTTGAAGAGATGTGTTTTCAGAAGTTTTTTAAAAAACTGCCAGAGATGGGGAGGCTTGTATCCCAGCAGAGAGCACATTCCACAATCTCGGAGCAGCAACTGAGAAGGCCCGTCTCTGTGTCGCCACCAAACGAATTGGCGGCAACTGGAGACGGACCTCCTCAAGTGACCTCAAAGGGCGGTGGGTCTCATAACAGAGAAGATGCTCTCTTAAATACCCAGGGCCTAAGCCGTTTAGTGGCCTAAGCCACTTTGTATTTTGCCCGGAAACCGAGATGGCTAAGATTTACCTAACAAATATTGAGCTTCCTTTCGCTCAGTCCTGCAGATTATCAGGAAAGAAGTAGAGTCAACGATATTGTATGTTCTTTGAAAATGAGTGTACTGCACATTTTGATGCCACTGCACATTTTGGATGAGAAGAAAAATGGCAGTCAGCCCCAAATTGCAGAGAAAACAAAGTCCTGGAGACAGCAGAAAGCAATATTATCTCATGTCAAAACTGATTAAACTGAGTTGCCCCTGAATACATGTTTTAACCAGAAATGCATTTGGTTACAGCATTTCTTCGTAATAAAATATTTCATCGCACCTGTTGAGATCTTCTCCTGTCTTGCTTCCTTTGCCCATTTTAATGATAACTTCATTAAAATCTTGTCTCAGCACTGCAGTGTCTTGAACATGTCCCTGCATGAGTGAGATCTCAATAAAGATGTTTGCTGTCTCAATGCAAAGAAATATATATTTTGCAAATACAGTCTCTTAAAGATTGTCTCCTTCTATATGAACCTGCCTAATTAATGAGTTTTTATCAGATATCCTGCTGTGGGTGTTCAAGCTTTCTGAGGTTAAGCAGATGGCTACCAGGGAAAGGGCCTCTTCTGACAGAAAGCTAGGATGGGTAGCTAATGTGCCAGGTAGCAGGAACAGAATTCAAAATGATCTTATATAATTTAAAACTGGGCTGAAATTAACAAAATGAAATTCAACAGAGACAAATGCAGAGTTCTGTATGCGGAGAAAAACAACAACACATGCACAGTTATAGGATGGGTGGATTCCTGGCTTGGCAGTAAAGTAAAGGTAAAGTTGTGCTGTCGAGTCGGTGTCGACTCCTAGAGACCACGGAGCCCTCAGGTTGTCTTTGGTAGAATACAGGAGGGGTTAACCATTGCCTCCTCCTGCGCAGTATGAGATGATGCCTTTCAGCATCTTCCTGTATAACTGCTGCCCGATATAGGGGTTTCCCATTGTCTGGGAAACATACCAGTGGGGATTCGAACCAGCAACCTCTGGCTTGCTAGTCAAGTCATTTCTGTGAAAAAGATCTTACGAAGCTGAGCATGTGTCAGTACTGTTTGCAAGCAAGGCAAACACAATTTTGGGTTCCTTTAACAGAACCAAAGCCTCCAAGTCATAACAAGCAATCGTTTCACTTTATTTCATACCAGTCAGACCCATCTGGAGTACTGTGTCCAATTCTGGGTGCTGCTTTTAAAAGGATGTAGAAAAGTTGGAATGGGTTCAGAGGAAGGCTACAAAGATCGTGACAGCTCTGGAAAACAAGTCAAGCCTGGAGGTGCCTCTCCAGTGTTTCAGACTGGAGTATTTCCCAGCCCTATGTGGAGGTGTGAGGGATACAGCCTTCTGCATACAAAGTGAGTGTTCTCTCACTGAGCTATGGCCCTTCCCCATAGCAGGTTAACAAGGGATGAATGCAAGAAAATGAAATCACATTTGCCTGAGTCAGGGGCGTAGCTAGGGGAGATGGGGCCCATGTTCACCCCTCTCCCCGGAGGCCCCTCTGAGTGAGGGAGATCATGATGAAAATAGGGAGGAGTGGAGCTGGGGGCCCCTCGGGAGCTGGGAAGAGTTCTTTGAACCCGTCCGCTCACTTATAGCTACACCTCTGACCTGAGTGTACTGCTGCCTCCTCACATTGCCACTGACACATTGCCATATTTCTTCACATCAGAGCTTGCATCAGTAAGAAGTTCCATCCCTTAAGAATTTTTGATATCTTAAGTAAACTCACGTACTCTGGTTTGACATAAAGGGGACAAGTGAGCTACAATAAAGCATTGGCACTCTGATGCATCAATCCTCCCTCCCACCAGTGACCTATGGAAATGTGCTAGATATTGCTTCTGGTCCCATTGGGGTGTTCCTTTTAATCAACAGGACAAAGCACCATCAGCAAAATATCGAGTGCCAAAAAAGAAAACAAGCAACAGAAGCAAGACAACTTGTAAAACCAAAGGGGAAAAGTTATCTGTTAGGCAACCTTACGCAATCTTCAAATTTTCATCTTGCCTTTCCCTCATGTTATTGGGAGTGACGCATTTTGATGAAATTTTTGTTGCCTGGACGGACATAGGAACATAGGAAACTGCCATATACTGAGTCAGACCATTGGTCTGTCTAGCTCAGTATTGTCTTCACAGACTGGCAGCAGCTTCTCCAAGGGTGCAGGCAGGAATCTCTCTCAGCCCTGTCTTGGAGAAGCCAGAGAGGAAACCTGAAACTTTCTGCTCTTCCCAGAGTGGCTCCATCCCCTGGGGGGAATATCTTACAGTGCTCATACTTCTAGTCTCCCATTCATATGCAACCAGGGCAGATCCTTCTTAGCTATGGGGACAAGTCATGCTTGCTACCACAAGACCAGCTCTCCTCTCCTGTCAAAGACCAAATTTGTTCACCAAGTTTATTGCATTATTGATGCCAGATTTTTTCCCCCATAGCACATTTGTAACCTAGTAAGTACTTAAGGTAGTTTTATCAGAAATTGCAATTAAACCATGAGCATTCCTACTCTATACTTTGTTAATTATTCTCCCATAGGGCCCTCTCAAGAACACAAGCTTCAGAGTTGCATGGTTTACAAGTACAGCAATGCAATCATTCCTATTAAAGGATACCAAAGATATTTGATAAGGTAATGATGAATAAAACCCAGCCTTGAAATCCTATTTTGTTTATATTTTTCTTCTGCGCAACATAGAAATGTCCCAAAGCTAAAAACACAGAATTTAAAAGATTTAGCAACTTGGTCCACCTTTATAGCTTTGGGTACAAAAGGTATCTTAACTAAAAAAAAGTAAAATCGCAAGAGATCATGCATTGCATTAGATTAGATAAGATGAACTTTTGCTGTTGGTTTTAATGTATTTCTTTTTACCTTTGCTTATTGTTTTTCTTCCTTTTTTGTATTATAACGTTTCCTTTAATTATGTTGTAAGCCAATGTGAGATCATGAAGGTGAAAAGTGGAACATAAAATGTAAATAGAAAATTAATGTTCATTAAAAGATAAAACTTATATCAGTGAATTTTTATGAGTTTTGAAGTAGACCAGCAGCAGAGGTGAAGATCCCCTCTTAGGCTGAGCAGCTGAGGGTTGTGTTCAGAGTTTAACTTGGCTTGAGGCTTAATGTGAAAAGAGACCCCATGGTCCTTTAAGACCTTATGGTTTTAGGATTAAAAGCAGCTCTGCACCACATAATGTTTCTATAAACTAAAGGAGGGTAGGGAAGAAGTGTAATAAGAGGGAGCTACCTCTACTTTAAAGTGAGGAAATAATAAGTAAGGGCATTATTTTTCTTTCTGCCTAGGCTACAATGGGTTTCCCCACAGAGCATGTTTTGATGGTCCATGGTCACTGGAGGTGGGTTTAGGACTCACATGGTTGTGTTTTGCAAATGCCTCTTATCTGACTTTTGCATTTATTTTTGTATTGGACTGGGAGGATACTCTCTCATTTATCATTGGCTGGGTTTTGTCCTTCTAATCCAGTTTCTTGCCAACTACTACTGCTACAATAAATAATTATATACTACATTCTTCAACCAAAGTTCTTAAAGTGCTTTACATTAAAATTTATTTATTTATTTAGTACATTTCTGTACCACCCCATACAAAAGTCCCTGGGTAGTTCACAACCTAAAAACAACCATGAAAACATACAATTAAAAAAATAATACAATTAAAACAATTTAAAATACAAATAAAAACTCTAAAACTGAAATTTTAAAACTATAAACTAAAAGCCTGGCTAAACAGGTATTATTATTATTTATTATTATTTTACATTTATATCCCGCTCTTCCTCCAAGGAGCCCAGAGCAGTGTACTACATACTTAAGTTTCTCCTCAAAACAACCCTGTGAAGTAGGTTAGGCTGAGAGAGAAGTGACTGGCCCAGAGTCACCCAGCTAGTCTCATGGCTGAATGGGGATTTGAACTTGAGTCTCCCCAGTCCTAGTCCAGCACTCTAACCACTACACCACGCTGGCTCTCTCCTGGGGCAACTCTAGAAAAGGCCTGGTTTTGAGTCACCACCAACTGAGCCGGTGGCAACTGCAATCGCACCTCCCCAGATGATCTTAATAGGTGGTGGAGTTGATGAAGAAAAAAGTATTCTCTTAAATAATACATAAATAAGATGGCCCCCTGTCCCAAAAGGGCTCAGAATCTAGAAAGCACCATAAGGTAGATATCAGCTCCAGCCACTAGAGGTAGGGATGTGCATCAACCGGTCCGAAGGCCATGCAAAAGGCCTTCAAACTGATTTGAAGTTTGACACCAGCAGGAGGGTCTCTCTTTAAGGGCGGGGGGTTGCACTTACCCTCTTGGTGCTTCCCCCCCCGCTCCATTTTTTAAAAAAAGCGTTCCTTCCTGCTGTCCCTGCCCCCATTGTTGTTTGGAAATACAGGAAGTATGAGCTGCACATGTGCACACCACACACATCACACGTTGCGTGCTTACGTTGCTTGTGTGACATGCGCACGCAATGTGCAATGTGCACAGCAGGCTTATGCGCACAGTGGTGGGCGCACTTGCAGCCCGTACTTCCTGTATTTCCAGGCAATAACAGGGGCAGGGGCGGCAGGGAGGAACACTGCCACCCAAAAAATGTCTTTTAAAAATGGAGCCCCGGCAAGGGAAAAGCGGTGGGAGGGGTAAGTGCAACCCCCCTGCCCTTAAAGAGAGACCCCGGCCGGTGTCGAACCGCACTTCCGTGGTTCCATGCACATTATCTATCTATCTATCTATCTATCTATCTATCTATCCAATATCTATACCGCCCTTCCAAAAATGGCTCAGGGCGGTTTACACAGAGAAAAAATACATAAATAAGATGGATCCCTGTCCCCAAAGGGCTCACAATCTAAAAAGAAACATAAGGTAGACACCAGCAACAGTCACTGGAGGTACTGTGCTGGGGGTGGATAGGGCCAGTTACTCTCCCCCTGCTAAATAAAGAGAATCACCACACTAAAAGGTTCCTCTTTGCCAAGTTAGCAGGGTTTAACTGGGAGGGATGCTGTGCTGAGGTTGGATAGGGCCAGTTGCTCTCCCCTTGATAAATATAAGAGAAACACCATTTAAAAAGGTGTCTATTTGCGTAGTTAACTGTGGTTAATACTTAAGCACTAATTGGAAGTTCAGTAAAATGGACATTGGGGAAAAATGGAACCTTCTAGAATGCAGCAGTGCATACTTTATTTATTTATTTATTTATTTTTTAAAAAATTTATACCGCCCTTCCAAAAGGTTCAGGGCGGTTTACATTAAAACACCATTAAAATCAATTAACAATTAAAACAGAAACTATAAAACTACATAAAATAATAATTAACAATTAAGACATCATAAAACACCAATTAAACAGCCAAAACAATTTAAAAACAAGTTTTTAAAAGCTGAGAAAGCTTGATTGAAGAGATGTGTTTTCAGAAGTTTCTTAAAAATTGCCAGAGATGGGGAGGATCGTATCTCAGCAGGGAGATATGCTACTGAGATACTATTGTCCTAAGCCATGATGCATGTACCAAAGATGGAACCCAAAGGAAGGAAAGAGTGCACCAGTGCAGAAACAATAGAAAGAAATATTCAAAGATGCAATAGAACTATTGCTAAATTTGGGCCCCATTCTTTTTGAGAGCATCCTGGTTTGGGGTGCTGGGGGCACTGCCAAACATAGCGGCCTTCTGCATTATGTATATCAAAGTTTTCTGAAACTACAATTCCCTTGATTCTGGCAAGACATGACACTTCTGCACATATTCACAGGTGTCACTTCCACTTCAGCAGCTGAGCAGGCAGAACAGATGATCTTAGTAGCAGTTCAAGCTCCTGTGGTACCTGAGGTGGGAAAACACTATGCCACTTCTTTCCATGGCACCCGACCCGCACATCAAAGCCAAAGTCCCCTCTCCACAATTTATTTATTTAATTACAATATTTATACCCCACTCCAGTACACTGTTGCTTGGCGCGGCTCACAACATTAATAAAATAGATACAATATAAAATGATTAAAAGGTAATACAATTAAACAAGTTAAAAGACCAACTAAAACCACATTTAGAAGTCACGCATTTTAAAAGTTTCAAATTAACAGTTCTAAGTAAAAAGCTAACAACTAAGAACTAAAAAGCCTACCATATATAAGCAGTGGATAAAACATGAGGAAGCCTCTCTAAAAAGATGTGTCTTCAATTGTTTGTTTGTTTGTTTGTTTGAAATATACTGGGGGCACGGGCAGGGAGCATGGTGAAACTCTTCTGGGAGGTCATTCTAAATCCAAGGGGCCACAACGAAAAAGGCCATCTCCAGGTCCCACCATCTAGTTCTCCATTAGTAGCAGGGCCATGAGCCAAGCCTGAGATGCCAAGCAGAGGGCCCTGGCTGGTTCATATGGGTGAATGCGGTACCCTGACCCCAAGCCGTGTAGGGCTTTAGAGGTCAAGGCCAGCACCACCAATCTAGTGGACTGGTAACCAGTGAAGCTGCTGCAGGATGGGTGTAGTACTCATAAAGGGACTTGCATCCACCAGCATCCTTGCAGAACAGCATTCTGGACCAGCTGAACCACTAACCCCTCACCTTCACCTTCTCCCACCTCCCCTGCCCAGCCCATCATATTTACTTCTACTCACATACCCAGAGCCCTCACCTCCCTCTGGCTGGAGCCTGCACCACCCTCCATATCCTCCATCTGCCTCGAGAGCCACCCTCCCTATCCTCCATCTGCCTGCTCCACTCATGTCCTGGGTTTTGAAAAGCCAAGGAAGGGAGCAGGAGGAGGAAGTAGTTTGAACCACTGAGTAGTCTGAACCCCAAAATCTGCTGCACAAGCTTGAGTACATGCTCAAATCTTTGGGTACATGCTTATATTTATCCCAACAAACCTTTGAGTTACATTAGGCAGAGAGATAAGTGACTGGCCCAGAATTACCCAGTGAGTTTCTTGACTGAATAGGGATTTGAACTTGGGTCTCCCTGGTCCTAGTCCAACACTCTAACCACTATACCACACCGGCTCTTATTTCATAAAGGTAAAGGGGGTTCTCCTGTTTGTTTGTGAAAGGGGAACAGAGGGACAAAACCGTCTGGATTTTATTAGCCTTCCTTAGTGTGCTTGGGAAATGATTTTTTTCTGTGTACTCATAAGAAATGCTAGGGACACTCAGATGGCCTTTGAGGCAAGCAGGATGATGTTTGGCCATCTCTATTAGGAATCTAGGAAGCTGCCTTATACAGAGTATGAGGAGGAGGAGGAGGAAGTATTTTGAACCAGTGAGGACAGTGTTGTCCTAGAGTATCTCCATGGGGACATTCTCCTGATCTCTGTATAGACTTATGCCTTTTAGTACAGCAAAAGCAGGAGAAGGAAGAGGGCCATCTTGGAGCTGCTCTTTGCTGAGAAGTGTGGCACTGCTTGGAAAAGAGCTGTTCCCACGAGTGAAAACAGTGGTCCATCCAGCTCACTGGGTTCAGGGGTCTTTTCCAGCCCTACCTGGACATGCAGAGGACTGAATCTGGGACCTTCCACATGCAAAGCAAATGCAAATGCATGCAAAGCAAATCCCTATTAACCAGCATTCTGCCTAGTGAAGGATGCCAGAAGCAAAACAGTATTTAAGTTCTATTTGTATTGGAATAGCCTCTCTTTTGATATACTTATTGATACATTCTCATCAGGGCTGGATTAACCTTTGTTCTGCCCATAGGCACAAAGGCTTTTGCTGCTCTTTTACCTTAAAAAATAAAGGCCACTGTGCAGTGGTGGCAGTAGGCTGTGGGAAGTGGGGGCGAGGGGAAACTTTCCCCCTTTGCCTGGAGCATGGCAGTGGCTGCAGCAAGTGGGGGGGGGAGGAGAAAGTCCACTGTTTTGCTTTAAAAAACACACACACACCGCTGCACAGCAGTGGCAGTAGCTGTGGGGAGAGTGTGGGGTGGCAGAGTTCCCAAGTATTTACTTTTACCCAGGGAGGGAGGGTTGGATGGGGCGTGGCAGCAGCTGCTCAGCAGAAAGGCAAGAGGCCCGTGCAGTCACTTGGGAGGAGGGAGTGGAGCTGGAAGAAGTTCACTGCCCCCCCCCCCGTCCTGGTAAAAGGGGGAACTCCTCCTTGCTACCACCGTACCACATCCCACCCTCCTTCTCTCAGTGAAGGTAAATACTTGGGTAAAGGGGAACTCTCCCCTCCATGCTCCCTCTCTGTAGCTACTGCTGCTCAGCAACATTTTTTAAAAAACAAACAAAAGGGGGGCTTTCTCCTCACTCCCCCCCAATTGCAGCCACCGTCCCATTCCCCGCCCCCCGAGAGGGGCAGAAAAATTTGAGGAGTGGCTTGCTGCTCCTCAAATGTTGCCACCATAGGCAAATGCTTACCTTGCCTCTCTGTTAATCTGCCAATGATTCTCATTATGTATGTATGTGTGTATGTATGTATGTATTCGATTTCTATACCACCCTTCCAAAATTACAATACTTTTGTTATCTCTGTTCCAAACACAGTAGATGTGGATTATCATATCTTGGACACTTGATTGCAAACTTGGAACCAAAGTCTGAATGTGTGGATCTCAACTTTTCAATAATGGTCTGTAAAACTTTACAAAATCTATTCCTGGAGTGTATCAATCATTGGGAGCATCCAGATGAGCCTAGAAAGGCAAGAGAGAAAAGGCCTCCGACCCAGGGGTGCTCGTTGCGATCTGACACATGGAACGTGCTTTCTAAAAGCAGCCTTACAAAGAATTCAGCCACTCTATAGTTCCTTTTTTTGTATCTTTCCCTTCCTCTTCTGAAAACTGATCTTTTGCTAATTCAAGACATGATGGTGAGTTTGTTGTACTATTCTGTCAAAGCCAGGGCAACTGGCAACTGCGGGTGGCAAGAGATGAAATGCGGTAGCAAGGAAATGAAATGCTGATAAAAGAAATTAAACCATTAAACTTTCAGAGTAGCAAAACAGACGAGGCAAGGGAGCAGCTATGATTAAAGGTTTGGGAAGGGAGATACACACACACACACACACACACACACACAAAATTTTTGGGCAAAATCAGCCATGTAAAAATACACAGCTATTGAAAGCTGGTGTCTCAAAGGAGGGAATGAAGCTTACTACATTTATAAGGCTGGCTGTCCCCAGTTTGACACCCATCTGTGAGTGGTAAAATTGGGGCATTCTGGCAATTTGTGAGGGGTGGGGGGTGCTTTTGGGATGTGAGAGCGAACTTACTACCGACATCTTACGCCCATTCACACATTATACTCAACACTCGTAGAATGGGTGTACAATGTACACAGGCACAGATCTGTACCTCATTCACAAGTTATGTTGAATGCAGGTACAGAAGTACACTTTCTGTGTGTATCATGCATTTGAAAGGCCTGTATCCAGGTTCACTTTTAAAATGAATGCAGGTACAGTCATTCACACAAACACATGTATGAGTGTGCAGACATCTGTACACTCATACAGCATAGCTCATATCTCACTCATACAGCATGTCTGAATTGGAATCTTGGTACTCCTTTGATTACACAATGTTGCTTAGAACCAGAGCGGGGAGGCTTAACACTTCCAGATGCCACACACTCCTGCCAGATCCTAGGGAATTACCAGCATGAAATAGAGGCTTGGGGAGGCGGAGCCAATCACAAAATGGCAGTTTGTATCCAAATTTGCACTGATAGGAAACCCTTGAACTCCAGAAGAATTTTGCTACAGGAAAAGAGTGGAGCAAGAGGCACTGATTTATGGGGGAAGGAACTGGAGAGAAATTAATGGAGAGAAAATAAAAGCAACCCTGCACACTCAGAGAGTGATGAAAAATGGCACTGCCATGCTGCCACCCCCAGACAGCAAATCAGATTTGCAGTACTGATTGGAAAGGAAGGGAGGGAAGAGCCAACCCCAAACTCTATGTCTGATAAGCCTGAGAGCTACCAGTACCTCCTGAGCTACCTAGTGCTCTGGCTCTCTGACATGAAAAGAGATCTCTGGGAAGCGGGATCCATCTTTGGGTGCCACCAGTTCATCTAGTGGCAATCTGGGACCAGGCCTTCTCAGTTGCCCTCCCTAGGTTGTAGAACGTACTCCTCATGCATATAAGAGGCCTGTCTTGCTCGGAGGCCTTCAGGAGAGCTTTAAAGACCCATTTCTTCAGCCTGGCTTTTAATGATATCTAGTTTTAACTAATGGGATTTAATCTGTTTCTTGGTTTTAATGGTTTTATTCTGTGTTTTTTATTTTAGTGTAAACTGCCCTAATTCAGGAAGGATGGTATAAAAATTGAATAGATAGATAGATAGATAGATAGATAGATAGATAGATAGATAGATAGATAGATAATCTCAGAAAGAGTCCTTAGCATCCTCAGAAGATCTTAGTCTACAAGATTGCTTGAGGGGAAGCCATAGCAGCTGAACCATTGTCTATCTATTTTCAAAGTGAGTTTAAATAGGTACACCCCAGTTCGGTTAATTAGCTCTACATATGGAAGCAGGCTTTGGTGAATATTATGTCAGAAACTACAATATTATTTGAAAAATTTCCTCCTCCTCTATGATCTTGTTATGCAGTGAGATCTTCAGGACAGCCTTGTTCATTGTCCCACCACTGATAGTAAAATCTGAAATATTACTAGCATCATTTTTATTTGTATCCATTTAATATTCCAGGTGACCCCTTAAAAAGTTTATTATTTTACATTCCTTTCTTCTCTCTGCTGAAATTTGAACTAGAATTTTGCTTCAGATTCAAATAATTTATAAATGGCACTATAACAGAAAAAAACCTCTCTGAGGATTATAAAATGCAATCATGTAGTCATACTTTTAGAATATGGTGCTTTCTTTCATTGGGGAAAAAAATCAAACACACAGAAAGCTTTTTCCAGAAGTATTTCATTGTTTTTCTTTTTAAGAGATGTCAGTGAATTTTGTTCAAGTTGCAAAGGATAATCACAATATGATCATCTTGCCTAGAAACCCTAGGTTCAAGACTCATCACCTCTCTTGGACTTTGTTAATCAGCCATTCCAAGAAGCTATTCCCACGATCACTAGAAAGCGGGATAAGGGAGCCTAGCCCGCTTTCTAGTGATCGTCGGAACCACCAGGCTCGCAGGTGAGCCTGGTGGTTCCAAGGCGGCTAGCTCGCCTAATTCCCCCTCCCCTTAAATGAGGTTAACGGAGCAAGAGCAACGGAGCAACGAGCTCCATTAACCTTGTTTTTCTGTAGCCAGCCTTCTGGCCTCAGGGGTCTTTCCAGAATGTTCCCCATGCTCATGTAGGGCATCCTGGGACTTCTGGGGGCTGGGAGGCCCCCAATCTCCACAACCCCTACTGGCTCCGTGATGGTGGCCGATCTGGCTGCCCAGGGCTCAAGGTTTGAACGTCTGCAGGGAGAGTGCATTAAGCCTGCTCTCCCCACAGCAACCCTGCAGGCTCTACACGTATATTGTGTGTACAGCCTCCAAGTGTGTGTGTGTGTGTGTGTGTGTGTGTGTGTGTGTGTGTGTGTGTTCATACATGTTTGCAGGATCGAAGATTAAATTTAGTTTCCTACAGAGATTGTCATTTGGGAATTCAGGAAGCTTCCTTCCGTGTGCTTTCCTTCTAATCCTGGTTCCCGTCCAAGCCCTTCCACAGAGCCTGATGTCCCCATCTCTTCCCTAGAGTTGTTTGGACCTTAATGTGAGTCTGTTGCTATCTTAGAACCATAGAATTAGAGGGAGTATCATAGGCCAACCCGCTGCTCAATGAAGGAAATCCAGAGTTAGAGTATCCTCAACAGTCCAGCCATGGCTTGAAGAACTCCAGGGAGGGAGAGCCTACAATGCCCCCTAGCAGTTTATTCATTAGGAAGCTCCTCTTAATGTTCATCGGAACTTATCTTACTCTAATGTTCATCTGAACTTAACTTAGAGGCTATTATCATGACTGGGACAGTGGGTGTGGGGGAAGGCAGGATGAAACCTACCCCCCCAGATGATCCCCAGTGTTCTCTTAGCATGTCAGCCCAGGTGGGGGCTGATCTACCCACCTCATGTGGCAAGTACTCCCAAGGTGGGCCAATGCGTGTCCGGAACAGAGGCGCTGTCCAACTGCTGACCCTAATTGGTAGACTAGTTCTCCCTGGGAAAACAGTCCTCCAAAATGACACTAAAAATGTTTCAAGTTTGTTTTGTCAAAACAGTCAGCTTGGCCGCTGTTTCAATGAAAAGTTTTGAGCATTTTGCTTCAAGCTCATAACGGAATGCAAAATCCGTTTCATGCACATCCCTAATTGGATGTACCTCACCTCTAGTACACATGTATCTGAATGCTGAACAGCCTGGCATTTTACACATCGTAGATGCTGCAGCACCTTAAGTGGTGCAGAGGGGAAATGCTTGACTAACAAGCAGAAGGTTGACAGTTCGAATCCCTGCCGGTATGTTTCCCAGACTATGGAAACATGGAAACTATGGAAACAACTATATTGGGAAGCAGTATTATAGGAAGATGCTGAAAGGCATAATCTCATTCTGCATGGGAGGTGGCAACGGTTACCCCTCCTGTATTCTACCAAAGAAAACTACAGGGCTTTGTGGGCACCAGGAGTCAAAATCGACTTGATGGCACACTTTACCTACATGATGCAGTATATTTTGAAGTGTGATAGGATAGTGTCAGAAAACTGTGTTTTCCTAAAGTATTTTTAACTGAAATATCAAAGACAATTATGGGTTTGTAATCAGTGGAAGAAAGGCTATTGCAGAACACGTACATACAGCATTCAACAGATAAAGTCTTCAGCAATGTGTAATAGTGTTTATGTGTGGAGGGGACACCAGTAGGGATGTGCAAATGGGCTCAACCTCAAGCCGGTTCGACATCAAACTGGCCCAGTTCAAGGGCTTGACCTCAAGCCAAACCAGGTTCAGCTCGAAGTCGAGCCGAACTCCCCAGGCCGGTTTGGACCTGGTTTGGGGTGCTAGGGAATGTTAATGGGGGGGAGTAAGTTGGACTTACTGCCACTGAGGGTTTCTGTGGCTTCAGGGGTGCTCCTGCAGCCTGGGGGAGAGTCTGGCAGTTCCCCCTCCCCCTGCCAGCCTCCCCTCAGTCCATTTTGGGCCCATTTCAGGCCTCTCTGAGCCATTTTGGTGGCCATTTTGGAGGCCATCATGCATGCTCACAGGCCATTTGCATGCCTGGGATCAAAAGGTCCACCTCCCCCTCAAAATAATTAATGTCCCTAGCATCCCCGAACTGGGCCCAAACTGGTTCAGATTTGAACTGAGCTGGGCCCCTCATTTGGGATGCCTAACTGAACATGTCTGGTTTGTTTTGAGTCTGGTTTAGACTCGAACCGAACTGGGCAAACTGGTTTTGTGCAGATCCCTAGAGGGCAGACTCATATCTTTGATAATGGGGATGTTCCTATTTCCAGTTGTGAAATATTGGAGGGTATGATGATACCTTGTTTGTTTTCATGAAATCCATGTGTGAAATTTGAAATGGTGAGGCATGGGACATGCATGGTGATGCTGGTTCTCCACCCCAAAGATCTACAATTTTTTACAAGCTACCATTTTACAACTGGCTACGTCTATCCAAGCTATCATTCTGTGACTGGCTCTGCCTCCCTATGTCTTGATTTTTTACTGTTAGCTCCCAAGGCGCTGTTTTTTTTTAAAAAAAGGTAACTCCCAGAACCTTAAGGCTTCCCACCCCTGTTATGAAACTAGCATAAAACATCCTGCATTGTCATTTGAATATACATAGTTTTAGATAACTAGCACTGAAATAACAAATCATCATTAGCCTTCTTTTGAAATATACATTTAAAGGCCTGTCTGGTTTGGTATCAAAGATGGTCCATTGCCAAGATGCTATTATTATCTTCTGTTAATTTAAAGACTTTCAGTTCGAGAGTGAACAAGTGAACAAAGAAGGCACAACCTTGAACACACCAGAGATGCTGTGTGAAAGCAGCCCTTTAATGATCAGCGCCGGAAGATTCTTCAAATGCAGATGAAAAGCCTTGTATTTTTCACTAAGCAAGAGCATCGATTTGAGTGAGTGCAGAGCTTCTCAAAATGCACCAATTAAATGGCATGCCAATAAATCATCTTACTTGATTCTGCAAGCCGTCTACAAAAGGAAATGAAGTGAAACAAACAAACAGAAGTTGTACTCTTTGCACATTTTTTGTCAGTTGTTTTTACTGGCTTAGATATAAATTGAGAGAAAGACACATCTTTGAAATGTTATGCAACTCTCAGACAGTTCAGATGTGTTCCAGGTAGGACTGAAAGCTAACCAGCCAATGGATAAACTTAAGTCCCTTTCAGACTGCATATGGAGAAGGAGTGGGATAGCAGCAGCAGTAGTCTGCATCCTTATCTAGGTACATTAATTCTGAACGGCCCAATAGACTCTACATTTGGAGGGACTCTATATATGTGGAGGGCTGTCTCTGCACATGGGAACCTTGGAAGGTACGATTCCTAACCACATGTATGGTCTGTGCCAGGAATTCCCAACCTGTGGTAATCCAGATGCTGCTGAACTCAGAGGCACTCTTATCCCTGGACTTCCAGGCTGAAGTCCAGAGCCTCCACAGCCCCTAAGGGCCCCCAAATCCTCTTTAGTCTGTCCTGGGTGGTGTGGTTGCCCAGCTGAGCATGATGATGCTTAATTTACAGGGAAGGGGGGCCTCTAAAGGTCTTTAGGTCAAGGCTCCGAAATTACCTAGGTGCACCTCTGGCTGAACTACAATTCCTGTCATCCCTAGCCAAAACAAATTGTAGCTGGGGATGATGGGTGTTGTAGTACTCCAGCATCATCTGGAGTACCATAGGTTGAGAATCCCTGGTCTATGCAGATCTTCATTATGAATTTATATAGATCAAGGCAGAGGCACTCTTACCCCTGGACCTTGGGGCCCTGGCCTGTGGCCTCCAAAGTCTGGGGGGCCCTCCAAAGGCCCGGGGGGGCCTCTTGCTGCCACACTGCACCTGCTGCCCCACTGCAAGGCTGAACCACTGTTTTTTTCCATAATTCTAGCTGCTGAGGGTAGGGGTGGAGGGGTGAGCTGAGCAGGCCTTCCCAGCCTCTCCGGCCTCCCCTTGTGGTGGTAGCAGTGGGCGGAGTGGGAGTGGCCACTGGGCCTGACCGTCTGGCCTAGCGGCCCTTGAGAACTATAAGGCGCTCCAGCGTGCCTGCCCAATTCTAACAGGGCATCTGCTCGGCTCACCCCCATCCCTGGTGGCTAGAATTAAGCTTGCGGCTGCAACGGGAGGGTTCATGGCAGCAGGGAAGGCTTCGCAGTGGCAGTGGGGGACCTTGTAGCTGGTGCAGCCTGGGTGCCAAAATAACCTAGGTGCACCACTGGATCAAGGTGGGGCCTGCCACACACTCCGTAGGTCTTTCTATGTGTTTTCTTCATTTCAGAAAAGGGCCCTAGCTGAGTGGGAGAGCTTTGCATTCAGAAGGTCTCAGGTTCTGGCTCCAGCATCTCCACGTAGAGCTCGGAAATTCCCATCTTAAATCTAGGAACGCTCCTGCCCATTCGTGTAGATGGTGCTGAGCTAGATGGACCAATGGTATGACTCTGTCTAAGATGACTTCCTATATTCCCATGCACAGATTATTAATCCACATGCTTACCAAATCACTTCCAGTTCATAAAGATCAGTAGGTGTACATTGCCTTTAGGCTTATTAGCAAAAGGTGGTATATAGTATATACATACATGCATAGATGTTGCTACAGAACTTCTTGGCTGGGGGGCGGGGGATTGAAGAACTGCTTTCTGAAGGCCAGCTCAGTATACAGTAACTTGTTGGTCCAATAGTAATCTCTGTGTGTTCCTTTTTATGTGCTAGTCTATGTTCATAATGAACTTACTACTGCTGCTGCTGGTTTAGCATTCACGGTCAGGCAAGGGTCAAACTGTTAGAGCACATGTTTTATATGCATAAAAGAACCACGTTCAGTTCCTTATATCCCCAGAGAAAATATCTCAGGTTGTATGGATTGGGAAAGACCCCTCTCTGGAATCTTGAAATGTGCTGCAGCATTCACACAACTGCTTCACCACATATCCAAGCAGTCTAACTGATGAGCTTCCATTTCAGCATAGTTCCTAGGGGTTCATGTGAACTAGCCTTTACATATGAGTAATAAGGAATGTGGAGTCTGCTGCTGACACCAGATTTCAACAGGACTGGTATTCTAATTCTAAGTAAATGCATATTTACTCAAAAAATGCATTCCATTGTGTCCAGTGGGGATTACTCTCTAGTAAGTGTGTTTTGGATTGCAGGTGAAGTGACATTCCTTAAGGAAAGGGTTCTCAAACTTGGGTCCCCAGATGTTGTTGGATTACAACTCTCATCATCCCCATGAAACCATTGTATCTGCAGATGATAGGAGTTCTAATCTAACAAGTTCTCTAGTCTGAGAGCCACTTCTTAGGGTTTGGATGTGGGTATTTTGGGGGGCGGGGCGGGTGATCTTTGTCACTGACTGCTCCCTAAAGTGAAATACAAAATGAAACTGGTAATTTTTGCTTCTGTTGAAATTTCATAGGGAGTGAATAGAATTCCCATCAGATTATCAGAATTTCATGGATTTCATTTTGCATTTGCTGCTGCCATCTTAGAATGACCATCTGCAGGGGTTGGCAAGCCAGAGACCCAAGTCAAAACCTCATGCCAAAACTCATAACTGCACAATATAAAACTTTGCACAGCTGGCAAAGAAAGATTTAACCAACTCTTCTGCTGACTCTGTCTGGCACTGACAGCTGCACACAAGAGGCTGATGGAAGTTGACAGCACAAAATGTGCCAAGTACCAATTAAAAAAAAAATCCCATGTTCTCTAAATTAAGAACTGAGATTTAGAGCATTACTAACTCTTTGCATGTTGCAAAATCCATGTGAAAACCTATTGGCGAGATAACATTGGAGTAACCCATGGTTGTCCATATCTACTTTTATTTTCATTAAGAGAATGAGGCATGAATAATTTCAATGTATCTTATCTGATGGAGATACTAACCAGAGCATGAATGAGCAGGTTATTCCAATTCCAAACTGGTCTGGCCCTCGGGAAAGGTCGCCATTCAGTGATCAATACAAATCAAACCCAGTTCAATACAAACCGGTTTGAACTGGTTTGAAGGTTTGAGCAGCTATGGCGACTGCCATTTTGGCCCCAGGACCCATTTTTCTTACCCGAATTGATTCGGATTCGGATTCGGGTAAATCCGAATCCGAACCAAATCAGGGGTGATTCGGGTGAGCAAAATTCGGGCACAGAACAGAACAGGGGTGTTTTGGTTTGGGTCCGAACTGAAACACCGAAAATACCGAATTGCACACCCCTACCATCTATTACCCGCTGTGACGTGTTTAATTATTTTTGTGTGTGGATAAAATCTCTCGTATTCGGGCCGACTTGGATTTAGATCCCACAATTACTGCAGTGTCTGAATCGGAGGTGTCCAGCGACTCCTTTTATGTGGTTAGGCTGGATCAGTTTCTGTTTGTGACTCATGAGGATGTGGACAAGCTGCTTGAAGCGATGCGGCCTACCACTTGTTCTCTTGACCCTTGCCTGATGTGGCTAATACTATCTGGCAGGGAAGTTGTTGTGGAAGGCCTGGTAGAAATCATAAATGCTTCTCTGAGGGAGGGCAGGATGCCACCTTGCCTTATGGAGGCAATTATCAGACCACTTCTGAAGAAGCCTGCCCTGGATTCCTCAGAACTGAGAAACTATAGGCCTGTCTCCAACCTTCCATGGCTGGGCAAGGTAACTGAGGGGGTGGTGGCCTCCCAACTCCAGACAGTCTTGGAGGAAACTGATTATCTAGACCTGTTTCAAACCAGCTTTCAGGTGGGCAATGGGGTGGAGACTGCCTTGGTTGGCCTGATGGATGATCTCCAATTGACAGAGGAAGTGTGACTCTGTTGGTCCTTTTGGACCTCTCAGCAGCTTTTGATACTATCGACCATAGTATCCTTCTGGAGCTGGGGGTGGGGATGGGTTGGGGGTGGAAGGTACTGCTTTGCAGTTGTTCCACTCTTACCTCTCATGCAGATTCCAGATGGTGTCTCTAGGAGATTGTTGTTCTTGAACTTCAGTATGGTGTCCCTCAGGGCTCCATATTGTCTCCAATGTTGTTTAACATCTACATGAAACTGCTGGGAGAGATCATCAGGAGATTTGGTGCAGGGTGCTATCAGTATGTGGATGACACCCATAGCTATTTCTCCATGTCATCATCAACAGGAGAAGGCATAACCTCCCTAAAATGCCTGCCTGGAGGCAGTGATGGGCTGGATCACTACACATGGAAGCTGCATGTGGAGCTTTTTTTGTCCCCCCCCCATTGGTAAAAGAGGAAGAGAGTCTCCCTGGACACACACCCAAGTTCAGGGAGGAGTTAAACTCTGTAATTAGGGTGTGGTGGCAGCCATTACCAAGAAATTGTTAAGTTTTAAAGGAATAGCCTTTGTTGAGCAAACATGGAGGGAATGAATCAGCACTTTTCTTTCTCCCACATGGACTTGCTCTGAGAAAAAGGCTTCCGCTGGTCGTTATTCACTACAGTTACTGTTAACATTTTTTCTAAGCAGCACAGACATACATGCACCCCCTAACCATGGCTCATGATGAGTAGGTGGACTGGTGCCCTGACATGTGTCAGCCAGGCAGGCTGTCAGCTGGGGCCCAGCCAATCTGAGGCCATGGATAATTATCCAGACATGAGGATAAGAAAGAAGTGTTATTCACAAGGAAGTTGGGTCAGGGTGATGTATTGACCCAGATTTTTTTTTTAATTCATTAAAAATTGCCTAATTGCCCAATTGTTTTGCGGGTTGTGTGGTAGGTAGCACCCATCATATCCTACCACCCAACCTGCTTTGGTACCCCTAGGAGCTACCAATGGGGTGGTTTGAGTTCCCCATTATTCCTGATGGTCGAACCAATTGAACCGGTTTGAATTGGTTCATTGAACGGACTGGATCAGCAGGTCAGTTCAACTGAACCAGTTTGTGAACCCACAGTCTGGTTCGAATATGCATCAAATTTGAACTGAAGCACAGAAAATGGTTCCATGCACACCCCTAATTTATAGTATCTTCAGTTAAAATGAATTTAAGTAATAAAGTTTGTAGCAAAGCCTTTTTCAGAGACTGCAGAGAGCTATTCACAATCAGTATAGACAATATTGGGCTTGATGGATCCATTTCTCTGATTAAGTATGAAGCAGCTTCATATATATCCCTGGCTAACTTGGCAAAGAGGCACCTTTCAAACTGGTGGCTCCTTTATATTTGGCAGAGGGGGGCAACTATTGCTATCCAGCCCAGCACAGTGTCTCTGCAATGACAGTTCACTGGTGTCTACCTTGTGTCTCTTACTGTGAGTCCCTCTAGGACAGGAAAGCATCTTTTCATTTATTTTATTCTCTAGATTGAATTTTGCTTTGTAAAGCCACTTTGAGAACCTTTTTGTTTGAGCGTGGTATATAAATATGTATTATATTTAGTATCTATAATATTTCTGAACATGAACCTTGAAATGTTGCATCGGCTCTATTTGCCGCCTCACCTATGTTGTGTGATAACAGTTAACAGAACAAAACATTTCAGACGTTTAAAGTACTTGCCAACAGGCTGACACATACTGTACAATACTTGCCAACAGACATACACATATGGTCACTATTGGTGCTATGGCACTACCTAGCAATGTGTGGGCCTGCTTGCCTCAACTAGACAGGGGAGGAAGTTTGAATAGTGCCCAATTCCTCTTCCTCTTCCCTAGCTCTGTCAACCTCTTACAGTCCTGGGAGGGAAGCCACTAGTGGCTGCCAGCACTGGCTCCCTCTCCATAGCCACAGAAAGTGTGTGGTGAGCCATGCGTGCATGTGAGGGTCTGCTGGCCACTTGTAAGATATTTGGCTAGTTATGGAGGTGGCACAGCATCTCTGTCACTCTGGCAACTTAGACACTGTCAGCTCACCAGCAGAGGCCCTACAACAGGGGTAATGTAGGCAACCCCCATGGAATTTCTACAAGCTCCCCTCCAACTTTGGAGACCATGGTGGTCTGTCCATTACAATGGGGAAATCACAGGATTTCCCACCCATGGAACATCACCCTGATCTGAGTGAAAGACCAGATCAAGCGTGTGACCTGCAATGTGTGTCGGTCCCAAGACCCTTTGGGATAGGCCCATAGTTGTCATGGCCGCTATGAACTCTTGAGCTGCCCCAGACAAATCGGTCCCTGAAGTCCCCCAGCACCACAAGCCTGAGAGACTCCAACGCCAAACCTGAGAACAAGTCCATCAGCTCAGTTAGGGACTCCATTGGGCAGTGGAGCGATCAGTACACCAAGAGAAGTCCCAGTCTATCCCTGGTCCCCAAACTAGGTGCACACATTCAATATGGTCAGACGTTTCGACAGGGATCCTGGTCAAGGAGAGGTTATTCTTATAAACCACAGCCACCCCACCTCCCCTCCAGGGAGTTGCAGCTTTGCCACCCACAGAAGCCTGTAGCAATGTTGCTCCCAGAGAGAGAGAGAGAGAGAGAGAGAGCGCCTCAGGAAAATGAGGAGGCATTTGCTGGTACTTACCACAAGCTCTGCTCACCTCCTTCCAGTGCAGGAAGACACAGAGTAAATGGTACACCCCTTTCCTCTCTCTTCTTCCCTCTGCTGAAGCTGGTATTATAAATATCAATTTATATCTGAGAAGTGAATACTCATCATAATATCTTTGGTCTTCACATGACCATCCAAGCACAGCAGCCCATGGGAGCACCCACAGCCCCAAAGCAAGAAAAATATATATGAAAAAAGTGTTGGTTTTGTTGCTCTTAATGTTGTTTCCTTATCTCCCCTATCATTTCCCCCCCATTTTGATGTGGGTTTTATCTGCCTTTCGCTTCACCCCCCACCCTTTGATTTAATTTTCCCCACTCACTTTAATCAAGTTTCCCCCAGGCTTTTATGCTTGGACTTTTTTTTACATATTTATTTTCCAAAAAGCTAGCCAACTAACCAGGCAGAATTTCCTCAAAGCTCTCGGCTCTTGTTAAAACTGTCTTCCATCAAATTGTCTCTCTTGCTCAAGTGGAAGAAAGTGAAGCTGAAAATTGGAATGATAGAAAAAAATGAAGATGAATAGTGTACATAAATTTAATAGGCACATGCTTCATAACATGGCAGGCAGATTATGACATGTAAAAGTCTTAATTTTGTTATTGCTGTTTAGGAACTAGAGACAGAGAGACTCCATTCAGCCATAAATTCTATTTTCCTGACACCTTCCATGAATCCATGTGGTTTCTGGATTCAACTAGGTACATATACAGAATGTGCAAGGATGAGACTTGAGACTGTCTCCCTGGTTGCCAAAGAATATCATAACAGAAGACAATTCACACCATTGTAAGGAGAGTAGGACAAGCATTTGGGAGTAAGGCAGTTCTCATGATCATTACCTGGGTAGGACAAGTGCCCTACCGAGCTTTGGGAGCTGGGCACACTCTCAATTTTTGATCATGTGCTAGCCTGGTAGGAGGTACCTAGGTAAGAGGAGGAGGAGTGATCTGTGAGCGAGGAGCTGGGTAGGATGGTAGGATGGCATTTCCACCTACCTTGGTCAAATGCTGGATGCAAAATACTGAATAAGATGGCACCATCCTAAATAGCTCCTCTCTCATGAATGATTACTTCCTCCTCCTCCTCCTCCTCCTTCTCCTCCTCCTCCTCCTTCTCCTCCTGTGCATGAGTTGTTTGCTCACACACAGTCAACAATCAGGAGTGCACACAGCTCCCAAAGCTGGGTAGGACACTTGTCCTGCCCAATTAATGATTGTGTGAACAGACTTAAGATCTCAGGCGATCCCTGCGCTGCCTCCCCTGCAAGCCCGGAATTTACCCCAGGCTTTAACCTGGAAGCCTAGAGTGCCCAAATCTTAGGGGAATCCCCCAATGCATTGTGCTCATCGCGTGGTGCATTGTGGGATTCCTGGAGGCCAGGAAAATGAGTCCTGGCCTCCAGAGATCCATGCTGCACTGAGCAGCATGGATCATGTGGGCCCATGATGGCATACAGAAGAGAACATCACTAATTTTCTGGGGGCAAGGTAAGTCCATTCCTGCCTTCCCCCAGCCCATTCTCCCCACCCCTATTATTGTCATGAAAACTATCTTATTTCCTCCCTGTCAAAGGCCAATGCTGGAAAATTACAGAAAAAGGCAGCATTGCAGAGTGATTAGAAGAATTTTATCTGGAACTCAGTGAAGCGAACACCAGCATGACAAGTATCATTTCCTCCATTTCATGTAATGACTTTTTTCCTGCCACGATCGTGAAAAATTCACTTACCATTAACTGTATTTCAGCAGTGATAAAAAGACAGGCTTTCATTTAGAATTTCCTGCAAAAGGCCTCCTCCTTGTGATAATAAATGAACTTGGGGACCAGATGAATAAATATACACTACTTCAGACTCAGCATCACAGTGATCTACAGCATCTGGTTAATACCAACACAGGAAGTCCTGATGCCAACTCTGGCACTTGCAGTCATTACATACTATTCTTGGATCAGGGCTGCCATTTTACAAACAGTGGCTGACATCCTGACTAATGAAGCACATGAGTAATGAAGCACTGTGGGGATGTCAACTGGGGCTCATGAACAACTCCCCCTACATGTACACTGCTGTGCAGATGTCCTCTGGAAGAGAGGAACCATGTCTCTGAGGGCCAGCAACATGTTTATTTATTTATTTATCTACCATATGTTTCATACCACCTGATATGTACATCTCTAGGTGGTGTACAAAATTTAAGACACTTTTTAAGAGTCAACACAGATTAAAATACATGAGACACAATAAAAATAGTATAAAAGAGTTATTAAAACATATTTAAATTATTAAAATTAATTCTAATTAAAAGCCTGCGAGAACAGGTGAGTCTTCCTGAAAGCAAACAGAGAAGCAAATTCTCTTATTTCAGCAGGGAGCATATTCCAAAGCCCCGGGGCAGGCACAGAGAATATCCGGTCCCTGGTCACCACCAAATAAGCTGGTGGCAACCATAACTGGACCTTTCCAGAAGATCATAACAGGCAGCAGGGTTTATGACAAAGGAGGCACTCTCTTAAACAGCCTGGACCCAAGCCATTAAAGGCTTTATAGGTCATAACCAGCGCTTTGTATTTTACCCAGAAACATATCGGCAACCAGTGCAGTTCTTTTAAAACTGGTGTTATGGGGTCCCTTCATGTTGTCCCAGAGACCAATCTGGCTGCCGCATTCTGTACCAATTGTAGTTTCTGGACTACATACAAAGGCAGTCTCACGTAGAGTGCATTACAGTAGTCAAGCCTAGAGGTTACCAGCATATGTACCACTGATTTAAGGTCATTTAAGGTTCATCTGCAGTTGCCACCGGCCCTGAGGCTTTGGAACACACTTCCTGCTGAAATAAGAGCCTCCCCATCTCTTACAACTTTTAAAAGGGCAGTCAAGACACATTTGTTCACCCAGGTTTTTAATTAGATACTGTTCTATTTGTGTTTTAATAGTTTTAACTTTTAATTTTAATTGTTGAAATGTTTTAATCTTTTATTGGCTATTTTTATTGTTTTGTAAACCGCCCAGAGAACTTGCATTTTGGACAGTATAGAAATGTATTAAATAAATAAATAAATTTACACCATAATAATAATAATAATAATAATAATAATAATAATAATAATAATAATTCGATTTCTATACCGCCCTTCAAAAAATGGCTCAGGGCGGTTTACAAAGGAAATAAACAAATAAGATGGCTCCCTGTCCCCAAAGGGCTCACATTCTAAAAAGAAACATAAGACACACACCAGCAACAGTCACTGGAAGTACTGTGCTGGGGGTGGATAGGGCCAGTTACTCTCCCCCTGCTAAATAAAGAGGATCACCACGGTAAAAGGTGCCTCTTTGCCCAGTTAGCACAGTGGGGAAATGCTTGACTAACAAGCAGAAGTACCCTGCTGGTACTATTTCTGACAGCAGCGATATAGGAAGATGCTGAAAGGCATCATCTCATACTGTGCTGGAGGAGGCAATGGTAAACCCCTCCTGTATTCTGTCAAAGAAAAACACAGGGCTCTGTGGGCGCCAGAAGTCGAAATCAACTTGATGGCACACTTTACCTTTACTTCTAGGAAAGGATGTAGCTATCGTATCAGCTGATACTGATTAAAAGCGCTCCTGGCCACTGCCTCAGCATGAGAAACCAGGGAGAGCTTTGGGTCCCTCCAGGAGCACTCCGAAGCGACGTACCTGAAATTTCAGGGGAAGTGTAACCGCATCCAGAATAGGCAGATCTAAACCATCTGTCATAAGAACAGCCCTACTAGATCAGGCCCAAGACTGATCTAGTCCAGCATCCTGTTTCACACAGTGGCCCACCAGATGCTTCTGAGAAGCCCACAGGCAAAAGCTGAGAGGATGCCCTCTCTCTTGCTGTTGCTCCCCTACAACTGGTATTCAGAGGCATTGTGCCTCTGAGGCCGAGGGTGGCCTATAACCACCAAACTAGTAGCTATTGATAGACCTGTGCTCCATGAATTTGTCTAAGCCCCTTTTAAAGACATCCAATCTAGTGGCTATCACCACATCCCATGGTCGAGAATGCCATAGATTAATTACGCCCTGTGTGAAAAAGTACGTCCTTTTGTCGGTCCTAAATGGATGCCATCTGACCCTGGTGATTTGTTAATCTTTATTTTTTCAAGACAATTTAGAACACCCTCTCTCTTCACCTCAAAATGTCCCAATTCTTTGCCTCCAAGCCTGAGAAGCTCAGTGGGTGTATGGTAGTATCCTCCACCATGAAGATGGATGCAAAGAACTCATTCAGCTTTTCTGCAATGTCTTTAATAATCCCTTTCACACCCTGATCATCTAAGGGTCCAATCGCCTCCCTGGCAGGTTTTCTGCTTCTGATATATTTAAAGAAATTTTTGTTACTCTCTTTGAAACTTATAGCTATATGCTCCTCAAACTCTCTTTTTGCATCCTTTATTGTCTCCTTGCATTTTTTTTTTGCTAGATTTTATGTTCCTTTCTGTTCTCTTCATTTGAGAAGAAGACTTCCTTCAGAAAGTTCCTTCCCTTTTATAGCTTCCCTTACTCTAATTGTAATAATTCTTCCATCTCACCAGGAATCCTGAGAACTGTAGGAAGGGGTCTCTAGCAGAGAGCACTTAGTACTCTCACCAGACTATGATTCCCGGGCTTATTTGAGGAAAGCCTCAACAGTTAATCTGGTATAAAACCAGGATGAATTCGTAGTGTAGCTACAATCATGAACATCAACTCAATTTTGAATCCAGATGGGGTTTCACTCATAACACTCCTAGAAAGTAGATCTTGTTACTATAATCCCCCATATTACAGGACTGAAGCTGAGACCAGGGGTGTAGGAACGCTGACGACCACTCACTCACCTGCCTGCTTCGTGGTGACTCATTATCTTTGTGTTGCACATCATGCACTTATTACCTTAGGCAAGCAACTCTGGTTCAGCCACTAGTTTAACTGTAATTCGGCAGATGCAGTCTAATAACATGAGCCTCTTCCAGGCCCCCAAAGAAGAGGGGACACCATCAGCCCCTCCCCTGCCTGCCTCCCCTCCCCACCCCACCCCAGATTACCTACTGCCTCCACAGCTGCCCTGCCTCACTAAGCTCACTGTCCCCATGTGCTGCTAGTTTGCTAAGCTTTGCCAGTAGCACATGTGGACTGTGAGCTTAGTGGGGCAGGGCAACCATGAAGATGGTAGGTAATTTATGGTGTGGGGTGAGTTGGGGGAGTCTGACAGGTAGGTGAGGGGCTTTCAGCAGCTCCTCTTCTGTGGCTCATGTTCTTGGAATATGTCTGCCCAATTACAGTTATCCCAGTGGCTAAGTCAGAGTGGCTGGCCTACGGTAATATGTGCATCATGTGAAACACAAAGAACATTTGTTTGTTTGTTATTTCTCCGTGTAAGCTGCCCTGAGCCATTTTTGGAAGGGCAGTATAGAAATCGAATGAATGAATGAATGAACACAAAGAACATTTCCCCATCTAGCACTGGATGTTATTTTATTCAAAAATCTGGCTGTGGATTTCTGTATTGCTATGACAAAGCAACAACAACAAGGTTGTCTGCATACTAAATACATGGAAAACCATGGGGGGGGGGAGATTGCCATTTCTTCCCCCGAAGGAAAACAGAATATATTGGATAGAGTGATAACAAAGCTAATCGGCACCAGCTGAGATATCAAAGGAAACAAATGAGGACGGGTAGGTGTTTGCCTGAAGAAGTGAAAGTGCATAGATGTACATAAAACCCACACAGGTGGGGAGATTAGATGATAAACTAAATCTCAGTATGACAAGAGATCCCTTAGAATGAAAAAGCAATCCAGAGAAAGAAAATTTCAACATTCTTTCCTCAGTAGGGAAGTGACAGAATCCGACAATGATAAGGAAGATAATGGAGCTAATTTAGATTAATGCATCCAGTTGATAAAGGTGGTTGATCTTTTTTTTTTTTTTTTACCCTGAGTGTGGAACAGGAGCTATGAATTTTGAACAGCTCTTTAATGGGGTGAGCATCTTATAATGTATTTCTTGATTTGTCATGCAGCTGCTGAGAAAGCATGAATGTTTTCTGATTAATTTCCGGGGGCTGGGGGCGGGATATATCTGTCAATACCGAACAGTCCTCATTTGTTCTAAGTATATGGCAGAGCCATGACAATAATTAGAGCAAGGTAAATTTGATTTACTGAAGTCGTATTTTATTGCAAAGCTCATCAAGTGACAAATGTAACAAAACTGCAGAGGTTGTAGGATATTTCAGTGCAGCTGTGTTTGGGAGATGATTGGATGGGGGAAATGATTGTACAGGCCCTCGGGTAACTGGCTGTATTTGAAGAGTGATTAGGTTGGCAAAAGTTTTTAAAGCTTTAGAATGTTTTCCCAAATTCTGCATGAGATCTGAGCTCTTGGAAGCCTATATTTAATTTAAACATGATGTAATGTGAGCAGCCTTGGTTCCAACCTGTGGTTTTTAGTTTGGGACCCATGAAATTTTGCAGAAAATCCATTACTGCCTACAGAAACTATGCAAATATCCAGTAAATGGCTTACATTTAAATGTATAATTTCAAAAAGGAAGAGGGCAACATCATAACCCAGTATCAAGGAGTAGGATTGCTGCTAGAATTCTAAATGGGCCAAACCTGAAGCAAAATGGATTTAGTTTGACAAGTAGACAATGTAGGTAAGGTGGGAAAAGATGCTGTGAAAGCATGCCAATATATTTACAAATCAGCAAATGGCTCAGCGGGGAAATGCTTGACTATCAAGCAAGAGGTTGCCGGTTTGAATCCCCGCTGGCACACCTATATCAGGCAGCAGTGGTATAGGAAGATGCTGAAAAGCATCATCTTATACTGCATGAGAAGAGGCAATGGTAAACCCCTCCTGTATCCTACCAAAGACAACCACAAGGCTCTGTGGTTGTCAGGAGTCAAAACCGATTCAACGGCACACTTTACCTTTACCCACTTCATTTTCAAGAAGGCATGCCAGTCTTACTAGAACTCTTAGAACTTTCATTAACATTCCAACAAAGGTGCCCAGAGGGAGTCAGCTGATCTTGGGATTCTGGACCGCATCCTTAAAGCAACTTTAAGAAAGGAACGTGTTTTATAGTTGGTCAAGGTTTAATAGCTCATATGACCCATAATAAAGCGCTGGCTCACATTCTCCTTCTTTGGTAGGAGTCTTATTTATTTATTTATTTAGTGCATTTTTATACTGCCCTAACCCAAGGTCTCAGGGCAGTTCACAACAAATAAAAACAAAACTTAAAATCAATTAAATATTAAAAACAGCTTAAAACAAATCAATTAATAATCCAAAATTTAAAAAGTTATAAAGTTAAAAAGCTAAAAGGCCTAGGTAAAAAGATAAGTATTTAGACACTTTTTCAAATCTACTAGAGATGGGGAGACTCTTATTCCCACTGGAAGCTCGTTTCAAAATTTCGGAGTGACAACAAAGAAGGCCTGTCCTTGGGTGGCCACCAGACAACATGAAGGTAGCCACAGTCAAGCCTCCCCTGATGTACTCAGTGGACGATGGGGATCATGCAGAAGAAGACGCTCTCTTAAGTACCGTGGGCCTAAGCTGTTTAGGGCTTTATGTTGGAAATTCTCTGTGGTGAGATAATCCCTTTCTCATTATAGCAGAGTGCACAGAGGCACAACACACAGCAGATTTAGTTAGGCATGCGTAAGTGCTGAGATTAAAGTAACTTGGAGCCAATTCATAGTTTCAAATAAATATAAAAGGCATTTATTAAGGAACTCCATTCTAGATAAGAAAAGTGAGGATTTAGGATCTCTAATCTATCTATCTAACTGGATGCAGATGGATTCTGCATCCTCTCTGCACATATGGTGCAGGGAGAGAGGCTTGCCATGTTGCAAGGTAGGCGGGCAGGTAGGAAGAGATAGAAGGAGGAAGTAAGTTGAATCCCCTGAGATTAGCAATCTACATTTCAAAGGGATAGCATCAGAGCAGTGGAGAAGTGATGACAAATGTCTTGACCCTCTAGCCCTCTGACTTACTAGTCTGTCCTCCACTGTCTGAGGCAGAGACAGCGCAAAGTCCTTTAACTTCCAACACTTTATAGGTTATAACCAGCACTTCGTATTTTGCCTGGAAACTTATTGGCAGCCAGTGCAACTCCTGTAGTATAGGAGTAATATGGTCTCTTTGAGATGACCCGGAGACTAACCTGGCTGCCACATTTGTACTAATTTCAGTTTCCGGACTACGTACAAAGGCAGCCCCACATAGAGCCCATTGCAGTAATCAAGTCTGGAGGTTACCAACAAGTGTACTACTGTTTTGAGATCATGAACCTCAAGTAACAGACGCAGCTGGCGTATCAACCGAAGCTGATAGAAAGCACTTCTGGCCACTGCCTCAAACTGGGGAACCAGGGAAAGGTGTGGATCCAGAAGCACTCCCAGACTGCGTACCTGTTCCTTCTGAGGAAGTTTGACCTCATCTAGAACAGGTAGATCTATATCGCTTCCCAAGTGACGACCCTGCACAATAAGTACCTCCGTCTTGTCTAGATTCAGCCTGTTTGTTATCCCTCATCCAGCCCATTACTGCTTCCAAGCAAGCATTCAGGGAGGATATGCCTTCTCCTGATGACATGGAGAAATAGATTTGGGTGTCATCAGCATACTGATAACACCCAGCACCAAATCTCCGGATGATCTCTCCCAACAGTTTCATGTAATATTAAAAAGCATTGGAGACAGTATGGAGCCCTGAGGGACACCATATAAAAGTTCAGATTTTGAAGAGCAACAGTCTCCAATCAACACCATCTGGGATCTGCCAGAAAGGTAGGAGCGGACCCACTGCAAAGCAGTGCCTCCCACCCCCAACTTCCTCAGACGTTCCAGAAGGATACTATGGTCAATAGTATCGAAAGCCACCAAGAGATCCAAAAGGACCAACAGAGTCACACTTCCTCTGTCAATTCCCAATTGGAGATCATCCATCAGGCTGACCAAGGCAGTCCCCACCCCATAGCCCGTCCGAAAACCAATTTGAAATGGGTCTAGATAGTTTCCTCCAAGACTGCCTGGAGCTGGGAAGCCCCCACCCTCTCAATCACCTTGCCCAACCATGGGGGGTTGGAGACAGGCCTGTAGCTACTAAACTCCAAGGGGTCCAAGTCAGGCTTCTTAAGAATAGGTCTAATAATTGCCTCCTTTAAACAAGGAGGCATCCTGCTCTCTCTCAGAGAGGTATTTATAATTGCCACCAGGCTCTCCACAACAACCCTCTTGCCCGATAGTATAAGCCACGTTGGGCAAGGATCAAGCAGACAGGTGGTAGGACGCACCGTTCCGAGCAGCTTGTCCACATTCTCAGGAGTCACAAACTGAAACTGACCCAGCCTAACCACACAAGAGGAGTTGCTGGATACCTCTGCATCTGACACTGCGATAACTGTGGAGTCTAAATCTAGATCTAGATCTAGATCGACCCAAATACGAGAGACTTCGTCCACAAAAAATTCATTAAAAGCATCACAGCGGGCAACTGATGGTTCCAAATCCGAATTCAGGGGAACAGGGGACCCTACTAGCCCCCTCACAACCCTGAATAGCTCCGCTGGACGAGAGCCTGCGGAAGCAATACGGGCAGAAAAGAAACACTTCTTTGCTGCATGTATAGCCAGAGCATAGATCTTTAAATGTGTTCTGTGTCGCAATCTGTCGGATTCGAGTCGAATTCATGTCTACTGCCCTGGTGAGCTGATTATTCCAATTCTCCACAAGGGCATCAACTGGATCGCCGGCAGGGCCAACATTTGTTTGTTTGTTTGTTTGTTTGTTTGTTTGATTTTTATACTGCCTTTCTGAAATGGCTCAGGGCGGTTTACAATAAAAACATTAAATCCTTCCAAGGCTTCTTGGAATCCTATGGGATCCAATAACCTTTTTGGATGGACCATTCTAATAGGTCCCTCATCCCTGCAGAGATGGGATGCAACTGTGAGTCCGACCATTACCAGATGGTAGTCCGTCCATAACAATGGGGAAATCACAGGAGTCCCCCGCCCCACCCACGGAACACCACCCTGATCAGAATGAAAGATCAGATCAAGAGTATGACCAGCAACATGTGTCAGTCCAGAGACCACTTGGGATAGGCCCATAGTTGTCATGGCCGCTATGAACTCCTGAGCTGCACTTGACAACCCGGTCCCAAAATGAATACTGAAGTCCCCCAGCACCATAAGCTTGGGGGACTTCAACGCCAAACCCGAGACCAAGTTCGCGAGCTCAGTTAGGGACTCTGTTGGGCAGTGGGGTGATCGGTACACCAACAGAAGTCCCAATCTATCCCTGGTCCCCAAACATATGTACACACATTCAATATGATCAGACACTCTGATAGGGATCCTGGTAAGGGAAATATTATCCTTAAAGACCACAGCTACCCCACCTCCCCGCCCACACTCCCTTACCTGCTCCTCCACAGAGTACCCTGGAGGGAGAAGTTGGGCCCAAACTGGGCCCCCAGCCTCCCGCAACCAAGTCTCTGTGATACACACCAGGTCAGCCCCTTCATCTCTGATCAAATCATGGATTATTTCAGATTTGTTTTGGACTGACCTGGTGTTACAAAGGAGCAAGGCAAGGTTCTGTGGGTTGTTAGCACTGTTCCCCAAGGTCAAAGAGCTGGCAGGGCAGCCAGAAGGGGAAATAGCTATTAAGTTCCTGATTTCCCTTCACCTGCAATGGCCTGCTGACCTGCCAACATAATTTCTTCTATTCTCCACCACCACTGGAATAGCTGCACCGAGACCAGTGAACACGTCCTCCCATCTCCCCATCTCCAGACAGACTCCAAAACATTCAAAACAAATCTTACCCAAGCCTTATCTCAGCCACCCCCAACCCTAAAAATGATAAACTGGGGGTGGGTGGGGGTAGCCCTCGCCCTTGTTGCTCCGGTGGCGGCCCTGCCGCCACTGGCAGTCTCCGACCATGTAGCCCAGGGGCGGGCAGATGGGAGCCCAGTACCCCAGTCCTGCCAACACTCAGCTGCAACAGAGCTGGCAGGCAGAAGTCCCACAGGCAGGCAGCAGCAGTTGACAAACAGCAGAACAGCAGAGGAGCCACACCCAGCACCCAGCATCCAGCACAGGCTCTCACCCTGTGCCTCTTGCTGTTGGATGGTCTTCCTCCTCTGCTGGGCACAGGGAATAGGCAGTAGGCAGCCTGTTGTGCTCCAAGAACTCCTGAGGTGCTTCAGAAGTTTCTCAGAGTTTCTGAATAAGGAAATACAAAACAGCAGGCAAGCGTCTGTAGAATCCAGAGGAAGGAGTTCTGGTATGCAAGAACAAGGCAGTGGAATAGAATCAGAAATATTAATGGTTTAATGAGACAGATATTATTTAGAGAGAGGCAAGTGCAGTCTGGCATCAGAGCTCTTGCCTCTAGCTGTTTGTTAGCCCGCCTCTACTCTTCGGAACAGCACTGTTCCAACGCTCACCTGGATCAAAGAATGTGTCAGGACTCTTCCCCAACACCCAGCAGGGTGGGGCACACACCCGTCCGGGTAGTGAGTAGATCAACAGCCAGGGATTGCTCAGCCATGCACAAAGCCAATGGCAACCATGCTGAGAGGTGGGGGGGGGGGGCAGGAAGCTGGGAGGACGGCTGCCCTTAACCAGGCCAGAGTGGCCCGATAAGCCATCCCCTGGCTGCAGCTAGGAGCTAGCAGGTCCCTCCACTCTGCAGAGACACTGGGGGGTGATGCAGGGAGAGAATATGGAGTCCTGTAAGGTGGCCCCTTTAAGGGCTAACAGGCAGACTACAGAAGGCTGGGAATGTAAGGCAGGGGAGGAGATAAGAAGGGTGGCGGCTGACCCTGAGATAATGAGCTTGAAGCCAGTGATGAGGAGGCCAGTGGAGATGGAGTGTGGCTGCCTATATGGGCTAATGGAGAGGAGCAAGGCATTCCCTCTCCCAGGTTGCAGAGAAGCTAAATGAATTCTTTGTGTCCATCTTCATGACAGAGGATGCTGAGCATATACCTGTTCCTGAACCAGGCTTTTTCGGGATGGAGGCTAAAGAACTGAATCAGATAGAAGTGACAAAAGATGATGTTCTAAACTGGAAAAACTGAAAACTAACAAATTGCCAGGGCTGGAAGGCATGTATCCAAGAGTCCTCAAAGAACTCAAATGTGAACTTGCCAACCTCCTTGCTAAAATAGATAACTTATCCCTGCAATCGTGCTCTGTACCAAGGGCTGGAAAGTAACAAATGTAACACTGATTTTCAAAAAGGGATCCAGGGGCGATCCAGGAAATTATAGGTCGGTAAGCTTAACGTCTGTTCCAGGCAAATTGATGGAAAGCATCCTCAAGGATAAAATTGTAAAGCAACATAGAAGAACAGGCCCTGTTGGGAGAGAACCAGCATGGCTTCTGCAAATGTAAATCTTGCCTCACCAACCTTTTGGACTTCTTTGAGAGTGTCAACAATTGTGTGGATCAAGGTGATCCAGTTGACATAGTCTACCTGGACTTCCAAAAAGCTTTTGACAAAGTTCCTCATCAAAGACACTTGAGGAAACTTAATGGTCATGGGATAAGGTGACAAGTACATATGTGGATTGCTAACTGGTTGAAAGACAAGAAACAGAGGGTAAGTATAAATGGAGAGTTTTCACAATGAGGGAAGTAAGAAGTGAGGTCTGCCAGGGATATGTACTGGCACCGGTGCTTTTTAATTTATTCATAAATTATCTACAAGTACGGGTAAGCAGCGATGTGGCCAGATTTGCAGATGATACCAAACTCTTCCGGGTAGTGAAATCCAAAACGGATTGTGAGCAGCTCCAAAAGGATCTCTCCAAACTGGGTGAGTGGGCGACAAAGTGGCAAATACGGTTCAGTGTTGGCAAGTGTAAAGTGATGCACATTGGGATGAAGAACCCCAACTTCAAGTATACGTTGATGGGATCTGAGCTGTCGGTGAGTGACCAGGAGGGGGATCTTGGGGTCGTGGTGGACAGCTCGTTGAAAGTGTCAACTCAATGTGCAGCAGCTGTGAAAAAGGCCAATTCCATGCTAGGGATCATTAGGAAGGGGATTGAAAATGGGGCAATATAGCCTTAATATATTTATTATGCTGTTTGTAATTATCTTATTATTTTACTGGATGTATTACTTGTTTTCTTTGGAATCAATTTGTTAATTTATAAGTTGGTTATACTTTCTTCTTCTTCTTCTTAGAATATGGTGTCGCATTTAATTATTTGGAATGTTCAGGGCTTGAGGGAACCCTCGGAAATTTCTAAGGTATTAATCAAACTGGAAAAGATGGCCGCTGAAGTTGCTTTTCTTCAAGAAACTCATATATTGCCAGCTGAAAAGTCTTTGCTACGGTGGCGTTGGGTGGGGAATGTATATATTAGTGCAAATTCTACAAGTGCTTGAGGTGTTGCTATTTTGATTCATAAATCCTCTAAACTGATTATAGACTAGGAAATTAGATGATGATGGTCGTTTTATTATACTTATTGTTAATGATGGCCAACATATGGCCTTGATGAACCTATATGGTCCGGTTACGTACTCTCCTGAAGTTGTACATTATTGTTTTGCATGACCATTTAATTCTTGGTAGTGATATGAATCAAACTTTAGATTCTTTTCTTGATCATAATACTCCTCCATCTAGTTTATATTCTTGTACTCATACCACACTGAAAGGGTATATATCAGATTTTAACTTAACAGACAAATGGCACTTGCTCAATCCTTTGCAACGAGAGTATACATTTTTTTTTCTGTACATAAGAGTTGTTCTAGATTAGATTTTTTTTTTTTGGTTTCTCATTCTTTAGTTTCTAAAATTCAGTATTGTAAAATTGATGGTATAGCATTTTCAGATCATGCACCTGTTGAAATGGCTATATGTTTTGATAATTGTTCTAAAGCTTCAGTTAGATGGTATATGAATACATCTTTGCTTAATGATTCACAGTTTAACAAACAGATGGAACAAGAGATGAAGGAATTTTTCTGCCTTAATAGGGGTTCAGTTACACCCATGTTATTAATTTGGGATACTTTCAAAGCGTTTATGCGAGGTTGACGTATAGCCTATTCTTCATTTTATAAGAAACAGTGAAAAGCTCAATTTGTATTTTTGGGAAATCGGGTCAAAGAATTATTAACTTCTTATGCAATGCACCCCTCTCCAGAGTTATTCAGAAGTTTACTCACAGCTAAATATGAACTAAATAAGCTTTATTCCTTAGAAACTGACTTTCTTTTGAATTGTACTAAGCAAAGATATTGGGAAAGGGGAGAAAAATCTAGTAAACCTTTGGCTTCGTGATTTAAACAGATGAAGCAACGTACTATTATCTCCTCTATTCGTGATGCTCAGAGTAACCTTTATACAGATTCTAAGTCAATCAATCATCAGTTTTACTCTAAACTATATAGTGATGGGATATTTAATTTGGTAACAGATATGGATGTAGACAATTTCTTAAAACAATTACATATTTTATAATTAACGCAAGAGCAAAGGAATTTTTTAGCTACACCCATGGTTCAGAGGTGGGAGTCCTTTAAGGGGAAGGGGGGAGGGGGAAGGGAGACCTTACATGGCCTGCTGCTTCCCCCCCGCCCGCCGGTGCTCTCCCCAAAAGTGTTAGTGTGGCATACCTGCTTGAAGCCCCAGTGAACGGTGTACCGGAAATGGCTGACACACGTGTGCATGGCACGCACGAGCACACGCATCGGCCATTTCCAGTATGATGTTTACCGGGGCTGTGCAGGCACAGCTAGTACTTCCGGTCATATCTGGACAATGTCAGGACAGGGAGGTAGGGAGGTATACTGCCGCCTCGATGGGCTTTTGGGGAACTGCATGCCGGTGGGGGAAACACAATGGGGTGGGGGGTGGGGGTAAGTGCATCTTCCCCCACCCTTAAAGCCACCCCCCCTGTTGAACTGGCCCCCACTGGTTCCATGCACCTCTCTACTACTTATGCCCTTTATAAAGCAACCCTGTGAGGTAGTGTAAGTTATGAGCTAATAGCTGGCCTAAAGTCACCCAGGGAACTTCCTGGCTATGTGGAGCCTCCTTGGTCTTCCTCTGAATATACCACCCTGACTCTCAATTATGCTGGCATCATTATACTTGCGTTTGGCCCCTCCAGCTAACAGGTCTTGCAAGTTACAACCACTTGAAGGCTGGATCCTGTAGGGCTGTAAGAATTGGCTTAATCACCAATCTGCTCTTTTACCCTCAATCACAATGTGATTGTATCATATAAAATCATCCCTAGGCTTCCCATAACAGGGATTTTTGAATGAAGAGATTGATATACACAAGTAGATGTGAACTAAAACATGGTAAACCCCATGGCAAAATAACAGGCCATATGGAACAGTTGCGCTGGGTGTTACTTCCTCTGGCATTTTGTTCGTTTGGTGGATATTTTCAAGATGGTGCTGAGAAAAATAATGTCAGCTCTCATCGGCAAGGCAGTGACATGCTGATGAAATTCCTGCACGAGAAAACAGAAGTGTTTGACCTTGTAGCTATGGGGGCAGGCAAGAGCTAGGATGCTGCTTGAAACATTTATTGATGTTCTTCACAGCTCATACTCTTAAATAAGAATTAACTTTGTCACTAAAAATACACTTGGTTACTGTACAAACTTCATGAGGGTTCCTAGTTAACACTGTCGTGATGGATAATATTTGACAGCTGAGATTTGGGGGATGAAAGCAGTTTTGATTTCCCCCCATATTGTTTCCATATATTTCTCAAGGCTGATGCATTCTGATTGCTGAGTACAGTTATACTCCAACCTTTTGCCAGGGCTCAACCAGTGGGTCGTATATTACAATGCCTCTTTTAACACAACTGCATCATTGGGTTGCACTAAAGCTCCTAGACCTCTATGATCCCTCGTCGTAAGGTAACATTCACTATGGGGATGTGCAGATAGAATACACAGACAAAAATAATCCACAGTGATAATAGCAAATACATATTAGGGAGTGCCAGGTTTTCTTTTTCAGTTTAGTTATTTAATTTGTTTTTGTAGTTAAATATATTCATTTGTTTAATTATTCATTAAAATTATATGGGTGTTGGGTTTTTTTGCTCTTATTTCAGTCACTTTGGTTGCTCCCAAATATTTGTTTCCCATTGCTTTAGGGAGGAAAGCCAGGTTTTCTACTAAATGTCCAAGGAAACTTATCTGCCAGCTTTCAGACAGAGAGGATAAATGGTTCCCATTTTAGAAGTGATTTTAAAAGACAGACAGATGGACAGACACACACACACACACACACACACACACACACACACACACACACTGTAAATAGAATAAAGTACTATAGGCACAGAAGAGAGGTGGGCAGGAAGAGACAGACTTGGGAGGAGAGCTGGTCTATTGGAGGAGAGCTGGTCTTGTGATAGCAAGGATGAATTGTCCCCTTTGCTAAGCATGGCCCATCCTGGTTTGTATTTGAATGGGAGACTGCATTGTGAGCACTGTAAGATATTCCCCTTAGGGGATATCTCTGGGAAGAGCACCTGTATGCTTGCATGCAGAAGGTTCCATGTTCCCTCCGTGGCATCTCCAAGACAGGGCTGAGAGAGACTCCTGCCTGTAACCTTGGATACGCCTCTGCCAGTCTGTGTAGATAATACTGAGCTAGATGGACCAATGGTCTGACTCAGTACAAGGCAGCTTCCTATGTTCCTGTGTACCAGACTTCAGTAGTTTAGCACAGCAGAGAGACAACTGCTCTAAGGCCAGATCCTCCATCCCATTAGGTATACTGGCTGACATTCCCTCAGGCTAATATGGATTGTTAAGCACTGCTGCGTGTGTCTAAAACACTGCTTGTGGTGGTGTTACAGAACATCCTTGCTCTACTGTGACTTGAAATTGTGTAACCGGTGTTGTGTGATATCCCCATTTTTTCCAATGGGTGTCACATCATGCAACTGCATTTGTGCAGTTTTAAGTCACAGTGGAACCAGGCTGTCAAGCAGCCTCAGGTACAAATGGATCAACAAAGTACACCCTAATAATAATCAGAACAACTTCCAGCCCCTGATTGCATAGACATACATAGAGCCCCACCACTTTTGTGCTCTTGCTGGATAGAACTGAATTACGCTTGCAGTCCCCTTGCCTCTCAATAACAAGCTAATGGCATTCTTGCCCTCCTCTTTTTCAAGACCCTGGACCTTCCCCATTCAGGAAATCTCTTGCCTTTTATTTTGTCCAAAATTCATATAAGTGAACCAAATACTCAGACCCCAGTGTGATTCCAGATGTGGAACTGCTGGTAGACACTCTGCTCCATTCTGTGCTGAAAACTCCTAACTGTGCACCTGTCCTTACCCTCACAGATTATCACACTTGGTTGTACCATACATAATCCAAGCTTGGACCATGGTGACATCCCAGTACCCAGATGGGTACTTTGAATCCTTGGATCAAGGTGCCAGCCCAGCAGACTTAAGTCTTTATTGCAGTGTGGAACCCTGGACCTATCATTTTTTAAATACGAATATGACAAAATTTATATTCTGCTTTTCAACAAAAAATTCCAAAGCAGTTTACACACACACACACACACACACACACACACACACACACACACACACACTATGGCTCCCTGCCCCCAAAGGGCTCACAATCTAAGGGGGTGGGATAAGATAGACACCAGCAATATCCACTGGAGCGATGCTGTGCTGGGAATGGATAGGGCCAGATTCTTCTCTCCCCCTCCTAAATAAAGATAATCATCACTTTTAAAAGGCGCCTATTTGTTCTGAGAAGGGTTTTTAAGCCTCTCAAAGCAATCTAAGCTTGTGGCCATCAGTACTTGAAACTCGAAAACTAAAGTAGAGCATGCAAATGGAACTGCTATGGCTAGGCTTGCTAACAACAACAACAACAACAACTCTGTGCTCACTAAATACAGAATTCTGATCAGTTATGAAATATAGCACAGTTAATGGCACTGGTTATAATTGCTTTGCTGTAATTCTATTCAATTCACACTCACTCGGTGACAAAGTCTGAATATTTAAAGCCATTATCCAGGTTCCTGTGGGAGACATGGAACTTAAATCCTCTGTTTCAAAGCACTTTGGGGAGTTTCTATGTATACCTACCTGAGCATTTACTTAACAAGCAGAATTTCCTAAGTAGCACAGTCTGTGCTGCGGTAAATGAGGTGACTTTTGATACTGAATTTAGGGCCAGAGTTCCGCAGCACTTAATCTTCCTAGTTGACCCAGTTTTTGTTAGCCCAATCACTGCTATTCCTTGTACAAATTGGATCAGTGGCCTAGCAGTTGAATGAAGGGGAGAGATCAGTATGGCTCCTCCCACCTACTAAAAAATATTAGCAGGATTGCCTATCCTCTCAACCGGCCAAGCGATCTCCAGCTGACTAACTGCCTCCAGGAAAAGAACTATAGATAGGGCAGTGTTGGGAAATTTCTTTGCTTATAGAAATGAGGTTTGGAGACCTGAAATGCTCCCTAAAACCCCCAAATTTATCTTTCCTGGCTTTTTATTTTATTTATTTATTTAACATATTTATATAGTGCTGTAGCGGATTTAACCCAGCCTTTGTCTTAGAGCAAGCTCATGTGAGGGGAAGAAAAATGCTGAATCATCCTCTCTTGCTTTCACCCACAAACACTGCTCCCCAAAACTTTCCTAGTAGATAATACGCTGCCACCACACCCAGTTTTCAAGAGCTTATTGCTCTCCGGCTTGGGAGAATTTCCAGGGAAACCTTCTTTCTCCTTACCATTGGAAAAGTACACAAAAACCTCCATGTGCAGGCTTACACATGGTGAGAAAACTTGGTAGCTGCTGAACAATCAAATTGAGGTACGTTTGGACCAGAGTAAACCCCTTTCCAGCCACCCTTTCCTGAGTTAAAAGTCCACTCAAAGAGGCTGGTTAAAATTGCAAAGAACACAAAAAGAAATTTTTTTATTCAAGATACTACAGACGGTTTCTGTCTGAGGCTTTCCCAGCTTTTTGTTACAAGTAAAAGGAACACTCAGTAGCTGCAAGAATACTTCAAAAAGCATCCTCAGATGATATTGGGGCAACACACTTTAAAAATCACAGTTATCCAGTTGCAAAGTACATATATGTAAGAAAATTAAAAAGCACCTTTAAGAGTTTACAGAGATTTTTGCAATGCCCTGTTGGAATGCACAGGCTCAGCTTTTCTTAGCTTAGTTGCATTGCAGATAAAACACCATAGAACTGTTGTAAGGATATGCAAGCCACGCAGAAGCAAAAATAAGTTTCTGATACAAAATGACAAACGTTTCCCTAGACTAAATTTCCTGAAGCTCTAGCTACCTTCCCCCTTGAACTCACCCCAAACTTCAGGAGAGAATTCAAGCTTCCTGCAATCCTGTTTCTCAAGGATCTGCATTTGTCCTTCCATGAGAGAATTCTCCAGGCTAGCTATTGGCCATGAGGCAGCAAAATTCCATTGCTCCTCACTAAGCCTTCCAGCCATCCTCTCTCACCTCCCACCTAGCTGCTTCTGCACAAAGAACTCTCTCTTCCTGCCTGGTGGCCCTCTAGGTCCCACCCACTGTGTGCCGAGTTGCTGATCCCTAGAGGTCACCACCAGTCAGTCAGGACAGGATTCACTTCCAGTTCACTCTTTAGCAGAAAGGAGGGGTCATTCAGTAACTAATCACTACAAGCGCCCAAATCCTAAGTCTCTGGGCAGTTTACAATAAGACAATACAAATTAAGACAAAATCTAAACATTAATTTAAAATGTAATGCAATGTTAAAAATTAAGTCTAGAGATGGAGAGATTCTTATTTCAGCAGGGAGCACATTCAAAAGCCTCAGGGCAGCAACAGAGGATGCCTGTCCTTGAGTAGCTACTGAATGAGCCAGAGTCAACTGCAGACAAACCTCTCCAGATGATCTCAATTGGCTCATGGTGAAGAAGACATTGAGATGGGTCTCATGATCAGTGAGACCTGCCTCCAGAGGGTTTGTGGGGAGTGTGGGCTAAGCAGACGATCATTAAGCCCTCCATGGGTGGCTGGATCAGCCGCACACGACTGCCAGCTCCGTCACGGAGCCAGTGGGGGCTTGGGAGTTTTGGGCCTGTGCGGCCCCTGAGAGTTCCAGCATGCTCTGCGCAAGTGCGCAGAGCATGCTGGAGAGACCCCTCAGCCAGGAAGCTGCTTTTTAGCCTCCCGGTCAGGGGTCACCTTGTGAGTTTTTGCAGTACAGAACCACATTGCGACAACACACAATCCAGAAACCCCGGTTAGCAGAGTGCTCGATCCACTAACATGAGATAAGAGGAGGGCTGCAGAAGCAGGTTTCCCACTGTGAAGCAACCGGACTTGCCTGCAAGCTCAGTGGTTCTCATGGTCCGCTAAAATTGGGCTAGGCTCTACTAGCCTGATTTTAGCCGATCGTGAGAATAGCCTTTCTCTCTTAAATACCCAGGGCCTACGCTGTTTAGGGCTTTCTTTCTTTCTTTATATTTTTATTTTTAATAGGTTATACCAGCACCTTGTATTTTACCCGTAAACTTATTGGCAACCAGTGCAGCTCTTACAATACAGGAGTAATATGGTCACTCCAACCTCAACCTGGGACAAAAGAGAGACGTTAGGATCCAGAACCACCCCCAGACAGCATATCTGTTATTTCAGAGAAATGTGATCCCTTCCAGAACTGGCAGATCAGAATTGCCACCCAAGTTCTGACCCTGCACAATTAGTACCTCCATCTTATCTGGATTCAGTCTCAGTTTGTTATCCTTCAACCAGCCCATCACCGTCTCAAGGCAGGCATTTAAGTGATGATGATAGAACACTTCTGCTGATGATGTTGACATGGAGAAATAGATTTGGATGTCATCAGCATACTGATGACAACCTGCATCATATCTCCTGATAATCTCTCCCAGTGGTTTAAAGTAGATGTTAAACAACACTGGAAACAATATGAAGCCCTGAGGGACACCATAAGAAAGTTCAGATTTTGATGCGCATCAGTCTCCAAGGGACACCATCTGGAATCTGCCCAAGGGCTAGGAGCAGAACCATTGCAACCATCGATAGTATTGAAAGATGCCAAGAGATCCAAAATGACCAACAGACTCACACTCCCTCTGTCAATTCCCAGTTGGAGATCATCCATCAGGCTGACCAAGCACGGGCTAACCAAGAGTGGCTAAGCACTGCCACTCTGTTCTCTGTTACTGCTAGCCCAGGTTCTGGTTTAATCCTTCCTAATAATGTGATCTCTGGCATGGTCACCTCCAGTTTACAGTTATGTACGAAGGCGGCCAGCATGGCAGCTATATGGGGTTATCCACCAAATCATGTCATAGTTAATCTCCCTTTTCTGACAAAGTGAACCTGCATGATAATGTTTCTCACATCCTCACTCTGCATATTTAGGTGGGCATGTAAAGTGTGTTACATGTAGATGAATGGAGAGAAGTAATTTGTGATGGTGGTAAAAGTGCTTGTTGTGAAGGGATCTCTGGAGGACCATTTCACTGTTTCACTCTGGGGATATTCTCACGATCGGGAAAAATCGGGCTAGGAAAGCCTAGCCCGATTTTTCCCAATCGTAAGAACCACTGGGCTCGGCTACGAGCCGGTGGTTCACAAGCGGGTCACCCTCTGAAGTGCCCCTACCCTAAAACCAGGTTTGCAGAGTGAGCGCTCTGCAAACCTGGTTTTAATAATCGTGAGTAGCTGCGGTGCGGTGAGTAGCCATCTCCGTGCCATGCCTACTCATGAGGAGACCCCTGGAGGGGAGGTGAAAAGCTGCCTCCCGGCTCTGGGGACCTCGCCAGCATGCCCGGCACGCTTGCGCAGGGCATGCTGGAGCTTGCGGGGGCCTATCAGCCCCCGCTCCCCCCACCCCCCACCGGCTCAGTCACGGAGCCGGAAATTGTGTGGGCGGCCGATCCGGCCACCCAGGGCTCCCTCCCTGCTCACCCTGAGAAACCGGGTCTCATGGATCATAAGTCCTGGCTCTCTGTTTTCTATCAAATCTACAATCAATAGCCAGACATGGTTCCTGGCCAAATGTATTTGTGTGCAGGTCAGTTTCCCTGACATTTATTTATTTATTTATTTATTTATTTATTTGATTTATATGCCACCCTTCCAAAAATGGCTCAGGGCGGTTTACAATTAACATATGTGACAATTATGTAACAATTAACATAACATAATAGACATATGCGCTATTAAAAGGAATGTCTTTTCAACCATACATTATATTCACACTATCTATCTTTTGGGTGCACACTTGAAACACTGTAGGTATACTACTGCTACTTATACTTTTCAAAACAAAAGTTATCAAAGTGGTTTGTATAGAAAAAGAATAAAAAGATGGTTCCCTGCCCACAAAGGGCTCACAATCTAAAAAGAAACACAGAGGTAGACACCAGCAACAGCCATTGGAGGAACGCTGTATTGGGGGTCAATAGGGCCAGTTTCTCTCATCCTGCTAAATATAAAAGGAATTGCCACTTTTATATTATTTTTACACTTAGATCCCGCTCTTCCTCTGATGAGTTCTGAGTGGTTTACATGGTTATTTTTTCCCTCACAACAACCCTGTGAGGTAGGTTAGGTTGAGAGATACATGACTGTCCCGGAATCACCCAGTGAGTTTCATGGTTGAATGGGGATTCGAACTTAGGTCTCTCTGGTCCTAGTCCAACACTCTAAACACTACACTATGCTGGCTCACTTTGAAAGGTGCTTCTTTGCCCAGTTAGTAGGGGGTCAGGTGTTTTCAGTTATACACCTGAAAATGTAATGTGCGAAATAATCCAAAATATATTCTATGAAAAGAATTCCCTTTCAAATCGAAGATCAATAGCCAGTGATAGTCCTGCCTTACATGAAATTCTCTTCAAAGAAAGACAAGAGAAAACCCTGATTGCTTAGGTCTCATTAAATAATTAAAACCTTATCTTTAATCTATATGGTTTTACCCCATAAGCTGCACACATCAAAAGATTCCAGTGTTGGAAGTCTAATAAAAACTCAGCTATCTATTCATAATAATTTTAAAAGCATGGAATCCCTGGAAGATTTGCAGAGATGTTGTTTAGGTTATTCATAATTCAAAAGTGTCAGACCATCCTCTACTTACATTTAATCTTCTAATTAGTGTTTAATTAATTACCCATCTGCTAAAGCATCCTCGGCCTAACACCTGCAGGCATTGTTTGTCTACAGTCCTGCTTTATGAAAGCACAAGGCTATACATTATTATTAGTTTAATCATTGCTAAGGATTATTCACACATCCATCGAGTATCAGCCAGCTCTCCCTTAATTACGCAAGTCCTCAAAAGAACAGATGATGGTTTCTTTGTGACTTTAGATGACTTCAAGAAAGCACTTGACATCTTGAAACAGGGAAATTATGCTTCCCTCCTCCATGAATATGGAAGAGCTCCAATGGTAGTTAAGGTTATCAGTCCTTTATAGCACTTCTAAGAGCTCAGTGTTCATTGAGGGATGCCAGTCTGGATAATTCAATGTGACTAGCAGGGTGTCACAAGGAAATATTCCATCCCAGTTTCTCTTTGTCATTGTCATGCAGATGAAACTCAGGAAGGAACTTGAGATTCATTATTCAGCCCAAGAAGTCCCATAGGCATTGTAGCAAAGTCTTGAACAACGGAAGTTTGCTGTTTCAACTCCTTTTTAAAAGGACACCTCTAAATGTGCACAGCAGTTTTCAAATGCTTAATTGCACTGCAGTACAGAGAGCACCTCAGCCAACACACCTGATGGACAGGTGTCATTATAAATGTCAACACTGATGCCATTTGAACACTGGGATAAGGCGACAGGTTCATGTGTGGATTGGTAAATGACTGAAGGACAGGAAACAGAGGGTAGGAATAAATAGTTTTCACAATGGGGGAAAGTAGGAAGTGGGGTCCCCCAGAAATCTGTACTGGGACCAGTGCTCTTTAATTTGTCCATGAATGATCTAGAAGTTGTGATAGGCAGCAAAGTGGCCGAATTTGCAGATGACACTAAACCTTTTAGGGTAGTGAAATCCAAAACAGATTGTGAGGAGCTCCAATAGGATCTCTCCACACTGGGTGTGTGGGCAACAGAATGGCAAATGTAGTTCAATGTGAGCAAGTGAGAAGTGATGCATATTGGGACAAAAACAACAACAACCCAACTTCACATATACACTGAAGGGGTCTGAGCTGTTAGTGGCTGATCAGGAGAGAGGTCTTGGGGTCATGGTGGACAGCTTGGTGAAAGTGTCGACTCAATGTGTGGCAGTTGTGAAAAAAGTAAATTGCATGCTAGGGATCATTAGGGAGGGGATTGAAAATAAAAATACTAATATTATAATACACTTTGGAGTACAGCATACAGTTCTGGTCACCATATCAAGGAGGACACTGTAAAACTGGAATAGGTGCAGAAGAGGGCAACCAAGATGATCAAGGGCCTGGAGCACCTTCCTTATGAGGCAAGGTTATAGTATCTGAGGCTTTTTAGTTTGGAAATAAGGCAACTATGGGGAGACATGATAGAGGTGTATAAAATTATGCATGGAGTAGAGACAGTGGACAGAAAGGAATTTTTCTCCTTCTCTCACAACACTAGAATCAGGGGCTATCCCAAGAAACTGAAGGCCGGGAAATTTATGACCAACAAAAGGAAGTTGTTTTTCACATAGCACATAATTAATTGATAGAATTCCCTGCCATGGGATGTGGTGATGGCCACTTGCTTAGATGGCTTTAAAAGGGGCTTAGACAAATTCATGGAGGACAGGTTTATCAATGGCTACTGTTCTGGTGGCTATAGTCCACCTCCAGCCTCTGTGGCAAGATGCCTCCAAATACCAATTGCTGGGGAGCAACAGCAAGAGAGAGGGCATGCTGAGAGGCATCTGGTGGGCCACTGGGTGAAATAGGACTAGATAGGCCTTGGGCCTGTTCTTGGGGCTGTTCTTAAGTTCACACATCTGTTTTATTGGTTGTCCCCGATCAATTGAAAATTTCTAGGTCTTCCCTATCCTGGTTTTCACTGCTTGTGAGAATAGCTTAGAATAGCTTAGCAAATCCCAAAATGAAAGCCCTTGGTTTTAAATGAAAATACTGGTTCAAATTACTCCTGCTTCACTGTATACCTATGAGAAGATCTGTGCTTCTCAGTGGCTTGAATTAAGCAAGTATTTTCCCACTAACAAGATATAAACCAAATGTATGGAAAGAATTTGTCAAAATAACCATCCAGCAGCTAGTTGGGATGATACTCTGAGTTGCCTGTCATAAATGTGTGTGAGAGGGTCATAGGCCTCCCCTCACCTGAAGGCACTTCACATAGTTAACAGTTGGGTAGGGGAAGCCATGTGAACCAGTTCACCTTGAACTGTGGCTGCTTCGGAAGTTCAATCGCAGACTGAACCAGGGACAGTTCAGTCCATGATCGAATAAAACCTGACCCAGTTTGGGACAATTTGATTTTTAGTCACATGTGTGTTAAAACCAGGGTTGGAGGCAGGGAACTTGATTGTGTGCTAAGTCCCAGCTGAACAGGACAGGTATACCCTGGGCAGATTCCATTCCCAGCTTCGGAATGAGGTAGGAAGAAAAATTGTCTTACCCAGTTGGGGCTTAGCTCACGATCAAACTACCTGTCTCAAACCTTGTTTTTTGCTGACACTTGATTGAGGTCTGATCACGGACTAAACTGGGGCCATTAAGATGCAATTAGCATCCTAATTGCATACTAATTGCATGGATGAATAGTCTTTCCATGCAGTTAGGAAGCAGTACCCTAGGTGGGGAGAGGAGACTTGTAGGCCCATGTTCCTCCCCCATGCATTTAAAACAGATAGTTCAGTGTTTAAACCGGACCGATATGATAGTTCAGACCAAGGGGTCAGAATCTTTAGCTATTGCAGCTGGAAATGATAGGCGCTGCAGTTCAAAAACATCTGGCGACCCAAGGTTGGGCATAGGGGTCTGCACAAATGGTTCATCCCAAACCAGTTCACCTTGAACTGTGGCTGGTTCGGAGGTTCGACTGCAGATTGAACCGGAGACAGTTCGACCCATAATTGAACAAAACGTGGCCCAGTTCGAGTGAACTAGTTTGGGATGAACCAGTTTGGGGAAAAACAAATTATGTGGTGATGCAATTGGCCTCCATGCATGTGCGGAGCTCATGAAAATGGCTTCCATATGCCGGAAGCTTCATAAAGGAGGAAGGAGCATGCTTGCTGCCCCGAGAGGGCAAGCAGCGGTGAGCAGTGGCAAGTGGCAGTGCTGGAGCCATGCTGGAGGGGTTAAGTAGTTTTCCTCTCCTCTCTCCGCAGCCGCCTAGGGAATGAACCTTTACTTGTAAAGGGGAATCCTCAGCGGATTCCCCTTTACAAGTATATGCCCCAACTGGTTCATCCCAGTTTGGTGGTTGAACCAGACTGGACCTGGTTCAGACAGAAGCAGACTGGGATGGGTCATTTTTAATTTGGTTTGGATTCGAACCGAACTGGCCAAACCGGTTCCATGCACACTCCTAGTTGGGCACCCCTAGCTTAGATGATAGGAAAATGCTAGCCACACTTTCTCATTCCTTGTCCACAACTGGCTTTAATACTCCTTAGCCCTACTTCATCATGTCATCCTTTCTTAGGACAGCTGTTTTCTCCTCTTTTCCCATTCTTCCTCCTTTGCCTTCAGTCCACTGCTTCCTCTTCCCCGTTCATGTCATGAACATCTTCACTTCTCATCAGTTGGCTCTACTTTTTCCTTCTTTCCTCCACCCTAGTTAGGGGTGGCGCCATAGCTCAGTGGCAGAGCATCTGCTTTCCATCCAAAAAGTCCAAGGCTCCATCCCTGGCATCTCCAGGTAGGGCTGGGAAAGATTTATTCCCAAAACCTTGGAGAGTTTCTGCACGTCAGTGTAGACAGTACTGAACCAAATGGCTCAATGGTCTAATCCGGTATAAGTCAGCTTCCTATGTTCCTATATTATTATTTACCCCTGACCTGTTTTCCCCCCCTGTCTGATTTTACCTAATGAGCCTATTCCCACGACCAGGAGAAACCGGGCTAAGGGAGCCTAGCCTGGTTTTTCCTGATTGTGTGCTGCAACGGGAGCCATGTGGCTCCTGGCAGCAAACCTCCCTCAGTGCCTCTTCCCTTAAACAAGGTTAGCAGAGCACGTGCTCCACTAATCCCATTTTTTCGATCATGAGTTGCCATGGCATGGCTCCATGCTGTGGCTACTCATGAGGAGACCCCTGACCAGGGGGTTGCAACAAGCCTCCCAGCGTGGGGGTCTCCCCAGAATGCTGGGACTTCCAGGGGCTGAGTGGCCTCCGATCCCCACCGCCCCTACTGGCTCTGTGTTCATGTGGGCACCGATCCAGCCACCCAGAACTCGCCATCCAATCATCTGCGGGAAGAGTGGGCCAAGCCTGCTCTCCTTGCAGAACCCTCGTAGACTCTCCACACTTCTCATTTGGAGAGCCTCATTATGCTCTTTCTGTGCTTTCTGGGTATATTAGGTTTCCATTCAATGATGTTTTAATATTTCAGAACAAGTTGTTTTGTACTATTGTATCACTTACCTTATACTGCATTACAGCCTGTCAATTGCTAGGTAAGTTTTTAAATTAGTAAGATGCCCCTGGGTGCAGCTAGGTAATTTTAGACCCTGGATCTAATGGAAAAAACCCTTTTTTAAACCCAAGGTTTCTCAGGTTTTAAATTAAAAATACTGTTTGTTTAATTTTATGATATTTAAATTATTGTATTATTTTAACTTTTATATGTGTTTTAATTGTTGTTAGCCGCCCAGAGACATAAGTTTGGGTGGGGTATAAATAAATAAATAAATAAATCCTTATGGGGATGGGTGGGAGCTTCCTTCCTGGTAATTTCAACCCATTTGTTCTAGTCCTGCTCTCAAGAGCAACAGAGAACAAGTCCAGTGCTTCTTCTACACACACACACACACTGCTCACCTGCTGATGAATTCCTAAACTTAGGCCAAATTCTTGTTTGCATCATTCAAATGAATTCAAATGAAACACAGAACACTAATCAACAACTTCTAGCAAGCACTTTGAGAACCATCTGTAACACCCCCTGCCACGGTTTCACATCATTGGTCTATATATGATACAGCATTTCTGAGCACATCGCATCTGGTTGTAGTGAACAGCTGCAGCAGAAGTGAAGCAACAGACTCAAGGACAACTCTGAGGGCACCAGCAGGGAGGAGGCAGTAAGCTCAGGCAACAGCCATGGGCATGCATGCGCACACACACTGTGCAGTGCTGGCTGCTCTGATCCTTTGAAGCCCAGCCTGGCTGCCCGTGTGCAGGAGAGCTCCCCACAGATAGACAGGCAGGAAGGCAGGCACAGAGGCAACAGTGTGCACACACAGCGTTCTTCTTTGGCCTCCCCACTCACCTGCTGAACAGCTGACCATTCTGTGCAGGGAGGAGCAGCAGCCACACTGCCCAGTGCCTATGCATGCACAGGAGAACCTCCCATTGGTGGGCACTGTGCTTCCAGCACAGAGGAAGTAACATGGAACAGTGGCCATGGTGGAATCTCCAAGTTTGCCTCCATGTCTCTGCAGGAAGAGATTCCTGACACTGGCAGGCCATAGGAGTGCTGATGGAGCCTCCATGAGAGTAGGGCCTCAAACCTGGACCCCAAGGTCAGATCCTAATTTTGCAAGTAGATGCCCCAGTATCCTCTTGACTGTTACAGTTGGAGTTATTGGTCCAGAAACACAGATATATGAGAAAAGGCAGAAGTAGTAGATTGGTCTATATATTATCAACCACGTATGCTTTCCTGAGCTCTGGATTGGCTCATGGGCTCCTCACTTTTTGAAATGACTCCATTCATGTATTTACACCTCACTAATTCTTCTACAAACTGAGTTCAAAATATGTCTGTTGACAAAATGGAGAACAATACTAGGCTAAGTTTTTCTATTTTGAAATGTGCTTCAGTGACTGGATATGATTTTGAATAGTGAAATAGTTTCCCCTCAGAGTATTTCAATTTTCATACAAATTACATTAGAGAGGGCATTAACCCTACCTCCATGGATCTACAAGACCCCATTAGCTGAATTAGTTGACATTCTAGTAGGTTTTTTTAAAAAGTAGCCAAGGAATCTATGAATGTCAATGTTTCTTGAGATAAAGGCTAGTTAAATTTCATTGTTAGTGGAGAACTACAAATGATATTATCATTAGAATACAGTATATAGCAGCATCCCTGTGTGATGGCTAATGAGCATAAATTACATGAAGTAATCACTTTAGGTTATGTTGGAAAGGAATGAGTGCCCTCTGACATTTTGGGCAGTTTATCCAAGTGTGGGCTGAAACAGATACATTCTACATTGTCAAACATTATTCATTCAACTTTCACAATTTTCATTTTCATTTCATTTTTATCACAGTATAACAAAATCCATCACCTGAGAACCACATTCAAAGATTTGTCAGGGATATTTTTTAGACCCAATAATATTTTTTTAAAATGTTCACTTGTCTATTTCTCTAATTACTGAATTAATTAATTCATTTATTTATTAGTCATTCTTCCACCAGGGGCTCACGACTGAAAACCCACTCTATTTCCTTTTGTGGACTATCAATTCCATTTGTATAATTCTGTAACACAAATTCTGTTACACAATACCATTCTTGGCGTTAATATCGCACAGACCTTCTTCCCTCTGTGTTCTGTGACATTCTTCATAAACCTTTAAAAACAAAAAGGAAGAGAGAGACCAGTGTTGCCCTAGCTTTTCTTAGCTGTTTCATCTCTGTTCTCCTCCCTCATCTGCTGTGAGGGGGGATTGGAATCCTGCTTGCCAGACATGTGCAAGGAAACCAGTCCTTTGGGGATGCCTCTCATTCATTTTTGTTATTAAACATTTCATTTCTCCCATTATCATTTGGTTGTACTCACATTCATTTCAAGGCCCAATTGCAGGTTTTATTTTCATTTTGGAACCCCATTTATTTTTTCTCTTGCTTTTAACAGGATTTATAGCTAATGCCCATGAAGTTAGGAGATGCATGAATTATGAAGAACTATTGAGGAAGATGCCAAAGGACAGATAGTAACTGTTTCAGAAAAGATCAAACAGAGATGGAAGGAGTAGACTGAAAATCTTTACAGCAGGGGCATCAACATCCAAGAATATCTCTAGAAGATATTCCCTACTTGCAAGAACCTCTCGTATGGGAAGATAATCAGCACTCTAGTCACTACCAAGTCAGAGGGCTACAGGAATAGATGGAATAGCTATAGAAATATGGCAAGCAATAGAAGAAGAATCAGTCAAGGCTCTAACCAAACTATGCTAGCAAATTTGGAGAACAACACAATGGACAACGGATTAGAAGAGTTCAGTCTACATACCCATAAGTAGACATAAAGAAAGAAGACTTAACAGATTGTGCAAACCATCGCACAATATCCTTAATTTCACATGCTAGCAAAATAATGCTCAGGATCATCCAACGCAGATTAGAGCCATATGTGGAAAGGGAAATGCTGGATGTTCAAGCTGGTTTCAGAAAAGGCCAAGGAACAAGTGACATCATTGCTGATGCACACTGGATAATTGAGAAAGCCAAACAATACCAAAAATAAGTCAATATATGCTTTATTGACTACAGAAAAGCCTTTGATTGCATCGGCCATGTCAAGATGTGGAATATCCTTAGGAAAATGGGTGTCCCAGAGCATCTCATTGTTAACATGAGAAACCTATACACAGGACAGGAAGCCACAGTCCAGATGGAACATGGTGAAACAGACTGGTTCCAGATCAGCAAAGGAATAAGACAAGGCTGTATCCTTTCACCTTCTTTATTCAATTTATATGCTGAACATGTACTGAGAGAAGCTGGATTGGAAGAAGATGAGTGTGGTTTTAAAGTTGGAGGAAGAAACATCAATAACCTGCATTATGCTGATGACACCACTCTAATAGCAGAGAATGAACACAGTGAAAAAATGGGACTACGACTAAATGCAAAGAAGACTGAACTAATGACAACAGGTACAGCAATCATTCTCAGAACTGATAATGAAGACATTGACATGGTGGATAGCTTCTGCCTTTTAGGATTGACCATCAACAGTAAAGGATCCAGCACTCAAGAAATATGCTACAATCTAGCACTTGGTAGGGTTGCAATGAAGGCTTGGAAAGGATATTTAGATGCCGTGACATGTCTATACCTACAAAGATTAGAATTGTTAGTACAATGATTTTTCCCATGCCACTCTATGGATGTGAAAGCTGGACTTTGAAGAAGCAAGATAGAAAAAGTATTGATACTTTTGAACTTTGATACTGGAGAAGACTTTTGAGGATACCACGGACAGCGAGGAAAACAAACAAATGGATCATAGAACAAATCAATCCAGAATTTTCACTCAAGGCACAAATGACCAGGCTCAATCTATCATACTTCGGACACATTATGCGAAGGCCCAGCTTCTTTGAGAAGTCTATAATGCTGGGAAAAGTTGAAGGGAAGAGAAGAAGAGGAAAACCAGCAGCAAGGTGGATGGACCTGATTACAACAGCAATGAATGTACCATGGAGAGACCTTAAAGGCCAAGTTGAAGACAAGTCATTGTGGAGAGAATCTATCGATGTTGTTGCTAAGAGTTGACACCGACTTGACGGCACTTAATCAATCAATCGGGGAAGAATCACAAAGGTTACAGCAGTCACTGCCAAAGTTATAACTATTGGAACCTTTGTCATCCTTTGGAATGAGGAATCTTATGTTACTGCTACCACTTGTAGAGGTTATGATGGATGTTTAGAACAGCTGCCTTTTGCCAGGTGCTGTATGATGAGCAACAGAACTAACTGGAGTATCCAGTTGGGACTATGCTAATGAAACAGGTATCATGTTGAATATCTGTACTGGCTCGGGAGTACAGCTTATTTACTTACTTACTTACTTACTTACTTACTTACATGTTTTTATACCACCCAAAACTTACGTCTCTGGGCGGTCTTCCTAGGGCAATGTGATAAAAATAAAAATAAAAATGGTGGCCTCCTTCCCCACTAGCAGCTGCATTGTTTAAATCCACTGCCCTGAAATGAATCTGGGTGCCACATCAGTATAAATATTCAACATGAGCCCTATCAAAAAGCAGCTATGCTGAAGAGGACCTGTGCCCACTGCTGCTGGAAAGGTATGCTCCCAAACATGAATAAGGTTCCAAAAGCTACTAATTTGGCCATGGCTGCTCTCACCTTTGTGGTAATTCTTCCCCAGTAGTTTCTCATAATTGATGAGTCATCTCCTAACTACATGGACATTAGCTATAATTTCTAAGAATGTAAGAACAGCCCTGCTGGATCAGGCCCAAGGCCCATCTAGTCCAGCATCCTGTTTCACACAGTGGCCCAGTAGATGCTGCTGATCGCCTACAGGCAAGAGTTGAGGGCATGCCCTCTCTCCTGCTGTTATTCCTCTGCAACTGGTATTCAGAGGCATCTTGCCTTTGAGGCTGGAGGTGGCCTATAGCCCTCTGATTAGTAGCTGTTGATAGACCTCTCCTCCATGAAGTTATAACCTCAGAAACAACAAAACCCAGTACCCCATGGGCTTGTGGGTATGGGGGTGGCTGGCACCCTATGTGAACTATGCCACCACTCGCTCTGGGCCACCCCGGTGCCCCCCAAGTGGAGTTATGGGGCTGCTAATAACCCCATTATTCCCTATGGGAAAAAAGCTTAAAGATGTGCAAACTCTAAACAAATTCTTTAAAAATCAGCCCTTTGCCCAATTCCTTTGAAATCTGGATGATAGCAGGCACCCATTGGGGCACTACCGCCTGGCCCACTCTTCTGCCCCCCCAAACCCCTTTCTGCCCCAAATCTGCCCCAAAGACATGCCAACTTCAAAAATTATTTTTAAAAATCACCCCTTTGCCCAATTCCTTTGCAATATGGGTGGTAGCTTTCTTGAACCCATTGGGCACTACCACCCACCACACCCCACTCTGGTCCACCCCAGTGCCCCCCACATAGAGCTATAAGGTTGCTGGCATCCCCATTATCCCATATGGGGAAAATCTTAAAGATGCGTAACCTACAAAAGTTATTTAAAAATCACCCCTTTGCCCAATTTCTTTGAAATTTGGGTGGTAGCTTCCACCCTTTGGGCACTACCACCTCCCACTCTTTTGGCCCTGTGACCCTTTAAAAATACGAATCAATTTGGATTCATTCAAAAAATGTGGGTACAAATCGAATCAGGGGTGATTCGGGGGGGGGGGGGGAGATTCGGACCTAAATCAAATTGGGGGTGTTTCAATTCAGGTACAAATCAAAACAAAAAAAATCAATCTGTGCACACCCCTACTCAAAACCAGTTGCAGGGGAGCAACAACAGGAGAGAAGGCATGCACATACCTCTTTCCTGTGGGTTCCCCAGTGGCATCTTTTGGACCACTGTGTGAAACAAGATGCTGGACTAGATAGGCCTTGGGCCTGATCCAGCAGGGCTGTTCTTATGTACTTATGTGTCCCATTGCAATTAATAGGGCTTAAGTTAGGCATAACTAATTTGTCTCATTTATTTGAATGGTTCTTAATCATGATTAACTTTGACTGGATCCTGCCCTAAGAATTCCTTGTTCCTATTGGTTTATATTACCTGACAAAAATCTGTTCAAGCCACAGTGGATTTGGGACTTCCTCAAACCACAAGACTCCCATCAAAACCTTACAATTTTCCTATTTCCATTTCATCAAGATAAGACCTATCTCTCTAATAAATACTTCAGATAAGAGTACTTTTGCTTTTACAAAGAAATCTTCCAATCTATGAAAATAATGCAGGTTTAATCATTTGATTTAATTTAGATGGAACTAATTGCATTCTGAAAGACAATCCAATCATATCATTTCTTGCCTCAGATTATATTTGAGTGTGGTTCTGATCTGAATAGATTTCTAGTCACCTTATAGCATCTAAATCTCTCACAGCATCTATTTTACATATGTTCTCAAATCACAAATGCCATATTAAACATTAGAGTGCCTTCAAGAGAGCCCTTAAAACCTATTTGTTTGGTCTGGCCTTTCCAGGTTTTTAAGTTGTTTTCTAAATGTTTTTAATTGTTTAATGGTTTTAACCTGTTTATTTGGCTTTGTATTGATTGTTTTTAAATGATCTAGTTGTGGGTTTGGTTTTGTCCCTGTGCATCGCCCAGAGCCTTTTTGATGAGGCAGTATAAGAAGTAAGTAAGTAAGTAAATACACTGTTGGAGCTAGGACCATGGCAGCATCAGCTCGCAGCTGCAATGTCTCATAGGGGCCACGGAGGGAGGGGTTTAGAGTCATGGATAAAAGTGCTGGACACCTCCACTCTTTGTTCTTCCAGTGTTAGTTTCCATTTTGTCTCTCCAGAGATGACTGATTGTTTTGGTCTCTCTCTTCAACCATGAGCTACAGCTGAAGTTAAGCTGCAGGCTTTTCCACATTTGTTTGTAACCTTTTCTTTAAATAAATCCTCGTAGTTCTTAAATACTAAAGAACTGTCTCAAGACCTCTTGCTCTACTGCTTTCTCACCAAACTGGTTTTGCTCTGCTGTTTGGGGACTGAACTGCCATTCTTCCCCTTCATAAATAAATAAAACTAGCCAACCCACACAGAGTATCTGTGCGCTCTTTGGGGCCTACTGTTCCCCCCTCCTGCCCCACTCTCTCTTGCCCTCCCTCCCCCTGCCCCTCTCTCTTGCCCCCTCACCCTCCCTTCTGCCACACTCTCTCTTGCCACACTACCCCTACCTCCTGCACCACTCTCTTGCCCCCTCTTTCTCCCTCTCGCCCCAATCTCTCTTGCCCCCTCCCTCCCCCCTCTCTTGTCCCCCTCCCTCCTGCTGCCACAGCCAGGTCCTCCTTACTGGGGCAGCGGCGGGCTGAAAAGGGCCCCACTGCCACCATTCCTCCTCTCAGACGGTTAACTGGGATGTCCTTCTGCCCATTTCCCTCCCACCCCAGCCTCCAACAGGCACTGGGGCTGTGCTCCGCCACTCATTACCTCTCGCCGGTGCCTCCTCTCCCCTCGCATGGGCCTGGCTGTCCCGCCGCTGCCTCCTGCTCCTGGTGACCAGGCCCTGCCTCGCTGGGTCACCCCCTAATGCCTCTTCCATATCTGGGACAGCCTGGTTTGGCCATCCCACTGCCTCTGCCTCCCAACGGCCAGCCGAGGCCACCTTCTCTGGCCATTGTGTGGCCTGCCGCCACAATTTTTCATTTCCCCTCAACTCTTGCCCAAGGCCGGAACTCTAACAATGTGTCGTGAGAGTTCCGCCACCAAATTCAGGACACGCATGCGGGTTAAGAGAATTAATTATATATATAGATAATAATAACCAGTAATAATAATACTGGTTTCTTACACTTTCCAGTGTTCAAAGTGTTTCACATGTATTAGCTTGTTTTAATCCTTACATTAAGGATGAGAATTATTACCCGATATTACAGAATATTGGGAGAGGGCTGAGAGGGAATGGCTGGCCACCTAGTGAGTACATGGCAGAGGAAAGACTCAAAGTGCAGATGTCCTGATTCAGTCTTAAACAGACTATTAACCAGAACATTACATTGATAGCCCTGTTCAAATTCAGATTAGAAAATTCAGATTTTATCCAAAATTGCTCCAAATTGGTAAAGTCTGAATCCAATTATTTTTGAAAATCAGATCAGTAAAGTTGGAATTAATTCTAAGATATCAAAATTAATTTCAGAAATACTTCAGAATTAGCAAACTGCAATACGATTTCCCCCCTAGAGGTGAATGGGGAAATAGGAAAAAAATCACCCCAAATCACTGGTTGGTTCTGGAGCATTGCAGATTGTCACAGGGTGTCAGGGACCCCTGTAGTTAAATTTAAGATAATTGGTCAATACCCTGATTTTTGGTGAATTTTTGAAATGTTTGTAAAAATGGCTAAAAATTGTGAAATTTGGCCTGTTTCAAGTCAAAGCTACAAAAACTTCTGAAACTGAAGATGCCCCTTGGACCATAATTCCACCAGCATGTGGAGGAATCTGCCCTTTCCTTCATAAAAAAAAGGGTAACAGCATGACCCCTTCACCCCTCCCCTTTATATTTCTGGAATGGGCATAAAGTTTTGAAATCTGGCACAGATGAAGTCCACATTGGCAGGACTCTGTGTAATTTGTTTCAAAGCTATGGGTCAATCCTTGGACTGTTGTTCTACCCCCATGTGGACGAAAATGGATATTCATTTGATTTTATATTATTATTTTCTTCCTCATTGCAGCAACAGGGAGATGTTTTTAAAAGGTATTAAAAGGACTTCACACCTTTTAATTAGGGATGTGCAGAATGTTTCCACTATGAAACATTTCAGCTTGAAATAGGTTGTTACAAGTGTTTTGAGCTCGAAACAGAACACCTTCTTTAGAATCGGCCTGTTTCGAGCTTGGAGCTCTACAACCTGATTCAATCAAAACATTTTGAGTGGGCAAGCAAGCAATTTTAAACAAAATTTTAACCATTACCCCCAAACCCCATATGATCCTATGGAGGTTTGGGGAAATTTTTAATTTTTTTTAACTGCCCGCTTGTCCATTTCTTGTGTGGGTTGGGTGGTAGCTAGCACTTATCATGCCCTCCCACACATCCACCTTTGGTTTTCCTAGGAGCTACCCATGGGGAACAGTAGGGTGCTTCAAGTTTCTCCATTATTCCCTATGGCCGAAACACTCAAAATATTTTGAGTTGTTTTGCCGAAACACCCTGCTCAGACGCTGTTTGGGGGGGGAAAATTAGGCGATTTTGCATTTCATTTCAAGCTCGAAACATAACACAAAATCTGTTTCATGTACATCCCTACTTTTAACCCCTTCATGATTAGAAAGGAAAGTGAGAAAATCTTTCTAAACACAAAAACAGAAACATTAAAATGATTTTCACATTTATTGACTGTGTACCTCTTCAAGGGGATAGAAGAAAAATTATATAATATCAAAGAAATGTTCTAATTCCTCTACATAAGGGTGAAATTATTATCCTAGGGTGGGCTTTGGATCCAGAATGTTTTGTAAAGTTTTGTTTTGAAACCAGCTAGATTCCACCATTTTTAGCCATTTTGAAGAATTTCCTCAAAAACTCTTCAGAAACCAGAGGATTAACCAGTTCTTTTCAAATTCACTACAGAGGTCACTGATCTTCCCCACAGACCCTCATTTAATATATAACTTTTTTAAAAAAACTTGGAACCTTTCTCAGCTCTCCTTTACATCCAGCCCCTACCTAGGCTGACTATCCACTCTCTGGTTCACACTCTCTCTCCTTTCTGCCTTCATCCTTCCTAACCACACACCCCACCTGACATTTTCCCCAGCAGGGTTCCACTAGCCATACCTACAGAGCTACTTAGAAAGCGCCTTAACCCATTCCTGATAAAATAACACTTTGCTGTCAATTACATCATCATTTCCCCACAGATGTTCAAGTCTTTCTTGCCCTTCTTGTAATGGGGTCAAGTCATCTGTCCTGGTGGGGTACATCATTAAACCACATATCTAAGATCTCAAATTTTAGAGCCATCTTGATAATGGTTCCCCCCCTCTCCAAGTGCCACGTGGGCTGTTCCATTCCACACATACTTGGCTTTGTGGTGTTTGCATTCCTTTAAGATTCCTTTGTTCTTTCATTTGTTATGTTTATCACAGCCTTACCATAAGCTTTGAGGATATGAGCCACTGAAGATTTCCTACTAAAGCTAGTTAGTAATGAAGGCTGGCAATCCTTTATTTTATTACTGTGCTGATCTCGGTTCCTTCCCTTCTTAAATTGGCTACAGTGCTTGGCTTATAATGCACTCCTGGGTCCCATTCCTTCAATTCGGAGGACACAGTACAGACCTTAGAAGCACTCAGAAGCCTTAGAGTTCATTGCTTAATTCATTAACTCATTTTTATTTTGTTTCTTTTATTTGTAACCTGGGTTTGACCAGCATCTGCTATCTGGGCAATGTGTGTTCCTTTACAGTGCATCTGTCAGACCTAGCCTAATGAGTTTTCTCCCATTCCTACAATCTAGGAGGGGGAAAGAACTCACAGAGGCATTAACCATCCATGAGATAAGGAAAACAGGTTTAATTAATATCTTTCTGAAGCTGCACATTCAACAGGGAAGGCAATTTTAAAGAATTTTAACCTTTATAAAATGTGACATCTGGAAACACTCTGTTGCTCTTTTTTCTTCTTCTTTCAACTTGATGGCTTTCTTACCTGCTCAGTCAAAGGCATGTTTTAATATTTGCAATGATTTTTGAAGATATCAACATGCAGAAAAAACCGGGGTGGGGATGGGGATTAAGGATCTTCACCTTTATTGATGGATTCTCAATCGCTGCACCAACAGAGCCACAGAAAATTTACAAAGAAACAAAGGTTTCCTTTCTTACCCTTTCCGATTTTCATGTGTGTCCTGGGTGAACTAAGGGAGGAGTGCTAAACTACCAACTTACATCTCCTAACATGGCAATTTAGACAAGCTGTTGAGCAAATCCCACCCTAACATTTACTTTGGTCTGTTTCATACAATTGTTCAAATCTAAGTTTAAGATTGGTTGATGGCATTAGCATACTTGTGTGAACCCACATCAAGGCAGGACCCTTTGATTCATCTCAGGCCATTAACCACCATGATGTGGGTTCATTCATGCTAATGCTTGTAACCCACATTAAACCTAGATTTGAATGATTGTGTGTATTAGGCCATTGTGTTAATGAATGATTCTGTGCACCAGTGGGTAAACTTGTATTTTTTGTGGTTTTGTATTTTCTTTAGGTCCCATCAGGATGATGATATTCATGGGACAAGGTAACTTCACACTTTTTGTCTCTCGCTCCCTTGGTTGTAAATGGTTATGGATCTCACCAGCTGATGTCTTTATCCTGAGGACAATCCATACAATCCTTTTTATTCACTGTTTGACTTGTATGTTGATTTTGCAGTGCATTTTGAGCAGATCATGTCCAGGCCAAGGAAACTAGAACATTTTGTAATCATGAGTTGAGAGAGGAGCTAGTGGAATTCAATATTGGCACTTGGAAGAGCATTCAGAAGACTGGTTTTTAGGGTAGGAGTGTGCACAACGCACTTTGGCACCTATAATTTGAGACACTGAAATGATTTGAGTTCCCCAGTGCATCTCTGTCCATAACAAACAGCCCTGCTGTTTGTTCTTACAAGCTATGCCATGCGGGGACTTCCTGTTTGGGTGCAGGAAGTTCCCTGTTCCCAGCATCCCACAGACATCATTGTCACGTAAAAGGCATCTGTGTGTATGTGGAAGCCATCTTGAGTGCTCAGAAACACTGGTGAGCACTCAAGATGGTGTCCGTACACACGGAGATGCCATTTATGTGACGACAATGCCTGTGGAATGCTAGGAACAGGGAAGTTCCTGTTCCTAAACAGGAAGCCCCTGCATGGCATTGCTTGTATGAACGGACAGCAGGGCTGTTTGTTATGGACAGTGCCACACTGGGACGGTGGGGGGTAGTGGAGGAGCAGAGGGGCAGGTAAGATCTGTCTCCTTCCATTTAAAGTGAGAAATGACTAAGTTTTCTATGTGCAATTCTTTGGTGCCACAATTTTTCAAATTCTTTATGCAGTCATCCGATTGAAACATGGCTTTCTCATTAAAGCAATCAATCTCATACAAGACACTTTATTTTAAAGATGCTCTCATTTACAACTCCTGTTTGTCTCTGATGTAAAAGTAATCACCTTTGAACTCTACTTGATTTTTATTTTATTTGTTTTATTTATTTATAAAAATTTGTATGCCACCCCAAACTCCTGTCTCTGGGCGGCTCACAACATAAAAAGTTAAAACACAAAAAGAAAAACCTTACAACAATTTAAAACCACAATTAAATCAAAAACCTTGGGTGAAAAGGTAAGTCTTTAGGATGTTTTAAAAGCTGTCAGAGAAGGGGAAGCTCTCATCTTGGCAGGGAGTTCATTCCAGAGTCTCAGGGTAGCAACAGAGAAGGCCCATCCCTGCATAGCCACTAGATAAGCTGGTGGCAGCTGCAGACAGACCTCTCTGGATGTTTTCAATGGGCGATGGGGATCATAGAGAAGATGACATTCTCTTATATACCCAGGGCCCAAGCTGTTTAGGGCTTTATAGGTTATAACCAGCACTTTGTATTTTGTTCAGGAAACTGAATTAAGAAGCTTTTCTGTCTTCCTTCAGGGCTGCAACATTCACATGTTCCTGACTCTAGCCCCTTGTTATGAAAGCAACAGTATGTTGAATAAATAAATGCACATTGAAAATAAGAGATGTAATTCAGATGCACCAGATGGAGAAACATAAAGCATGTCACTTTGTCCTCTCTCTTGATATAATACTATAACAACCCTTCAAAACAGGTCATTATATCCAATGCCTATGAAAGACAGAGGGGCTTCTCAGCCTTTCTTCTTCTTTCTTCTTCTGAACACTGACCTGTCAGCAACGGTCATTTTCATCTTTCTGTCTAATGATAAAAATGCCTCTGTCTCCCTATTGGAATAGGAAAGTTCCATTTTCATAATCAAAAGCAAACTCCTTTAAATGGTAAAGCACAGAGACGTTGTTGATTATTGAAACACTCTAAAAGACACTTGAATAGCATCTTGGCTATTTTTTGACAGATTGGCACTTTATATGGTGTATCATCATTCAGAGTTTTCAGCTCAGCCTTCTATCAGCCTTGTAGTTTTTGGTGAAACACTCATCTTGGCAAAAGTTAGTTTCTGCAAAAGGAAGAAATAGAGGGTGGCTTTGTAGTGCACTGAAAAGCATGGCTTGTCTCTACCCCAAGGCTTCAATCTTAAAATCACTCGTACAGGAGGAGTGTCATTGACTAAAGGATGCACCAGAGTAAAAATGTATGTATGAACTTACAAAGCTACCACACACTCAGGGTCAACCTCAGTGGTGGTATCCTTGGGCACCTGCTGACTGCCCAGGGCCCTCAGGAGGGTCTACTGCCAATTCCTGACCATTTATGTCCATTTTGTGCAGTGGCCAGGACCAAATTAACTCATAGGCTAAGCTCCTTAAATTCCTAGTCACTACTTCAGGCTCCTGATTCCAGGAATTTCTTTATCCCTTTGGCCTTAGGTCCCACATCACCTTAATCTGGACCTGGCAGTGGCAGTATTAGAATCCCTGTGCTGAGAGAGATGCCCCGTCGTCACTTCCTTCAATGGCCGCTTTCCCCCAGAGGCCTCTGCATCATCACAGGAGCCTGCCAGAGAAAGCCACAGGTTGTGGATGGGACAAATGGAAGAAAAGAAGCAGCAACTGAGCACAACCTTTTCACACAGCTTAGCCCCATTGTCAGCAGTGAAGGGGATGAGGAAAGGAAAGGAGAGATGAAAGAGGAAAGGAGCATGGAGGAGAACTTTGATCTGCTGCTGCTATGGCAATGGCAAATAGATATGTGTATATGTATATTTGGGGTTGACTACAGCCTATACATCTTATACTTCCTATATGTTGCCTATATATCCAAGCAGTTGAAGAATGTGAAAGCAGAAATGTCTTGCCCATTATATTTCTTAATAAATAATAAATTTATACTATTCTTTTTGATTGACAGTATCCTTCTGGTATCCAGATCGGGAGTTCTGTTTGTATTAGAAATCCACACCCTCCCACCTTATCTATCTCTATATCTATATCTATGAAGCGATCCTCATGATCCCATGAGAAGGCTACCCTCTTCTGTGGGGAGGAAGCCCGAAAGCATTTATCTCCCCTCAGATGATTACAGACAGATGATTACTTATGGCTGCAAGTAGCCATGGCAGACACATGATCTTAGAACCCTTTTTTTGGGCACACTCACACCCCAAACCCTGGTTAAGTGGCGGGCTCCGTAAGCGGGCTTGCCACCGAGCCATTGCTGGGAGCCGTATGGCTCCTGGCAATTCTCACAACCAGGAGAAACCGGGCTTGGCTCCCTTAACCCAGTTCGTGCTGGTCATGAGAATGGCTTCTCTCTGTGTGTGAACACCCGAACACCCTGACAAGGCCAAGGTAAATCCCACCAAGAACCTGGAGTGTGAAAGATAAAAGGGGGCACATGAAGGGCTGAGTGGTCTCTCAAGCTGGCTTTACTTATCTTCAGCACCTCATTTAGTCCTGTCCATCCTGACAGGCAGCAGTCTCGACATTGTTTTAAGCAGCAATGTCAGGGATTTAACTTGGGACCTTGTTTCGGTAGAGTATGTTTTACTACTAATTTATTATTTCTTTAATTAAAATATTTATACCCTCCCCCTCAAGTACACTATTGCTCGGGGCAGCTTACAACTATAAAATATATACAAGACACAATAAAAGTAATAAAATTAACCAAGTTGAACAAACAAGTTAAAAGGTTAAAAACCACAATCATTATTAGATTCAAATTTTAAAATACTTTTAAAAGCTAAAAACTGCAAGTTATAAAAAGTTAAAGAACCCACCAGATATAACAAAAAATGGAGCATTAAAAAGCCTCCTTAAAAAGATGTGTTTTAAGCTGTTTTTTAAAAACACTGAGGGAGGGAGCATGGCAAAGCTCTTCAGGGAGGGTGTTCCAAAGCCAAGGGGCCACAACCAAAAAGGCCGTGTCTCTAGTCCCCACCAACTGGATCTCTGTTAATGGCGGGACTATGAGCAGGGCCTGCGATGATGAGTGAAGGGCCCTGGCAGATTCATATGGACAAATGTGGTCCGACAGGTAACCTGGCCCCAAGCTGTGTAGAGCTTTAAAGGTCAAGAGCAGCACTTTGAGTCTAGCCTGGAAGCGGACTGGTAACCAATGAAGCTTCTGCAGGATGGGTGTGATACTCATGAAATGATCTGCACCCACGAGCATCCTTGCAGCAGCATTCTGAACCAGCTGAAGCTTCTGAACAGTCTTCAAGGGCAGCTCCACGTAGAGCTCATTACAGTAGTCCAATCTGGATGTTACCAACGCATGAGTGACTGAGGTCAGGTCTGACTTCTCCAAGTAGGGTTGCAGCTAGTGTACCAGCTGTAGTTAGTAGAAGGCACTCCTGCACACCGCAGCCACCTGCTACTCCAAGGACAGCGTTGGGTCCAGAAGCACCCCAAAGCTGCAGACTTTGTCTTTCAGAGGGAGTGTGACCCCTTCCAAGACCAGATTTACCTCATTTCTTGGATGTTCAGTTCTAACATCCCAGAGCACTTCTATCTTATCTGGATTAAGTTTCAGGTTGTTTGCCCCTGTCCAGTCCAGTACAGCCTCCAAGCCCCAGTTCAGAGCATCCACTGCCTCCCTGGTGTCTGCTGACTTAAAAGATAAGTAGAGCTGGGTGTCATCAGCATATTGATGGCACTGCAGCCCACACCTACTGATTACTTCTCCCAGGGGTTTCATGTAAATGTTAAACAGCATGGGGTACAGAATAGATCCCTGTGACACTCCATAGGCCAAAGGCCAAGGAGTGGAACAGGCATCCTCCAGCACCACCTTCTAAGGATGACCTTCCAGGTAGGAGCAGAGCCACCTCATAACCATGCCCCCAAGTCCCAACCCAGAGAGATAAAAATCTTGGCCCTTATTTCTTACAGGACTATTTTGTCAGCATGGGTATGCATTGATGCTCAAGAAACAGAGCTGTAGAACAGCTCTTAGGATATAAATTTTTCTGTGTCACTTAGTAGCCTCTGAGGTTGTGCACATGACCAGTACAGAGGCGGGGAGGGAAGTCAGGGTTGAACCTACCTTCCCCTCAGATGATCACCAATCTCCACTTTGGCACACCATTGCACGCCCACATGACCCACACTGCTCTGACCAGCATGGATCACTGGAGGCTGAGAAAATAAGTTCCGGCCTCCACGAATCCCAAAATGCACTGTCCAAGCATTGGGTGCATTTGAGGGATTTTCCTGTGAGTCAGGTACTCCGTGCACCCAACTCTGTGTGCACTTGGGCTGTGTGCAGTTTAAAAAAACACACACACACAGAGACACACAACCTGGGGTTAAGGGGGCACTTGTGCCCGCTAACACCTGTTAAGGTGCAGGTCAAACAGGGCTAGCAGGGGTGGAAATGCCAGGACCAGGAGCAATCCCAGCACTCCATATGAGCAGCTCAATCCAGGGTGGGCTGTCCTAGCCTGGGTTGGGCTGCTTGTGTGAATAGCCTCTTTAGGTTGTACAATGAGTTTGTCAGGAAGACACTGAATGAAAAAAGGTAACAGGATCAAACAAAATATTATGCCGATTCTGTGATTCTTTCCTCCATGTTTATTTTTATCTAAAGTAGCCTGGCAAGCTCTTTTTCAGCTCAAATTATCCCCAGCACTGCTTTTCACCCACGGGGGAAAGATAGAGGAAAAATATGAGATCAGCTTGAGAAGGGTTGTTTTTTTTTTTAGCTGAAAAAGCCAATAATGGAAAGGGGTTAGGCAGACTTTCTGCACATACCATCACTCAGATTTGTAGCTTGCCCCAACTGCTTTGCATTCAACAGACATGTGGAAAGAATTCTGGGTCTCCACCTACTCTATAGTCTGAGCTTCAGATTGCTTAGGTTCATCCATTTTCCTGACACTACCAAGCTGTAGAGACAGGTCACAAGTGACAGGTTAGGTCCCACTAACTAAGTAAGTACTTCTTATGAATGTAAGCAACAGTGAAGCCAGTTGTCAAATGTGGCCATTTAAGTAAATCTGGATACTCCATTGTCAAACAAATATTATCACCCTCCATGGGAGGTGACAAATCACCTCCTAACTTGAGAAGAAAATCCTCCTTGTCACACAGAAGTGCACAAACCATGCATCCTACACCAATATTTGTTGGCCTTATTTTTTGGCAGCATCCCTAGCACACATTAGGAAACACACAAACACATGCATACACCTCTCAGTAGGGCAATTGCAAATATGAAATAGAGACCAAAGAAAGAATATGGCGTGACACTGCCTTCTAATATTTTACACAGAGCTGTTTCATAGCACAACTTCACAACATTTGACTGGTCACATCACCACCCAAAGGAACTCAATAGGCGGTGCAGATATTGAGGACGTCCTCACGGTGCAGACATTGAAGCTGTTTTCACATGCAGGCAAAATGGGGCTAACGAGGCCTTGCTGTTGTTTCTATTCCCCCTCACCCCTCCTGGTCACTCCTCCATCCCTTTACTCCATCCCCCTCACCCCTCTTGGTCACAGCTACAGTGTGTCACGCCCTCGCTCTCAGATAGCGAGGAGGAAGGGGAAGTTGACAGCCCTTCAGCTGATGCAGGGGTGCTTGAGGGGCAGAGCCCGGCTGTTGGTTCTCAAGAGATGGCTGAGGCAGGTCTGGCTGATGTTTCAGAGCAAGCACAGCAGTCTGAGGCAGCAGAGACAGCGACGGATGAACCGGAGGATGAGCTGTGCAGTCAACCCCCACTGACTCCACAGCAGAGGGGCATCACAAGATGGCAGGCACAGCTGGAAACCATCAGGAGAAGTAAGCGCCTCTTGCAGAGTGCTGATAAGCCTTGAATCCCTGCCAGCTGAAAGTTATCAGCTTGGACTATAAAGCACATCTACAGCTTGCAGTTAGCTGCTGGTAGGTAACATATGTCATCCCTGGTGTCGACAGCTTCCAGCCTGAGCCAGAGAGAGAGAAATATTTCCGAGCCGTGTTTTGCTTCTGCAACCCAGTTTGGTCTTTTGGTGAACTATCATCCTAGACTTCCCTACCGGGTGGCCAGATTGCTGACACAGTGTTGCTGGTGCCTATTGGCCAAGCTGCAGCCCCCCTATACACAGAGACCTCCTCACCTGAGCCCCACTTCTGCTCCTCCTCACAGGAGCAGCAGCACAGCAGTTGACTGAGCCCTTCCTTGCTGCTGCCACCGCCATAGCCTCTCGTTCCTCTCAGGCTGCTGACAGGCCCAGACCCATCCCTTGCCTCCCTCCACCAATGGCCTTAGTAGCCCCAAACAGCAGCAGTGGGCCATTCCTTACATAGGAACATAGGAAGCTGCCATATACTGAGTCAGACCATAGGTCCTTCTACCTCAGTATTGTCTTCACAGACTGACAGCGGCTTCTCCAAGGTTGCAGGCAGGGATCTCTCTCAGCCCTATCTTGGAGATGCTGCCAAGGAGGGAACTTGGAACCGTCTATTCTTCCCAGAGTGGCTCCATCCCCAAGGGGAATAACTTACAGTGCTCACACATCAAGTCTTCCATTCATAAGCAACCAGGGTGGACCCTGCTTAGCTAAGGGGACAAGTCATGCTTGCTACCACAAGACCAGCTCTCCTTGCTGTCAATAGGTGCCACCATGGCTGCTCATTCCCCTTAGACCACTGACAGGCTTAGGCCTCACCCTTACTTCTTTCTCTCTTCCCTTCCCTTCTTTTTCTCAATTCTCTCTCCTCTACTCTCTCTTCCCCGCTGTCTTTCTTCCCCCCCTTCTTTTTTCCCTTCTTTCTCTCTTTCTCTCTCTTTCCCTTCCTGAGTTAACAGATCCTGTTCATCTTGTTCCCTCATCTAATTCACACAATGGTGGCCTCCTTCTTCTGAAGGGGCTCTTTCCTCCCTCACAGCCCCTCTCTTCGCAGACCCCTGCCCATTCCTCTCCTCTACAATCAAGTACATCTTCTGACCAGTAACAGTTGCATTCCAATTGTCCTTAACCATCACAGGCTCCTCCTCCCTATCTGTATATGGAATCTCCACTGGCCAATCACCATGGTGCTTCTGCTCACAAACTCTCATGAGAGCTGCCATGCATGGGATTAGCCACGCACGGGTATGCCTTAGAGAATTATATATAGAGATTTTTACAAGAAGGAAAAAAGAAACATTAGAAAGGACAGAAGCAGAGCAAACAGCTAACAGGAAATGCCTTTTAAAGGTGACAGAGGAACCATTTTACAATTCTGTTATACCACACTACTGAAATGCTTAAAAATGAAAACAGATGAAACCCATCTACCTGCTTTTAACTTAGAGTGCAGGAGAGGAGAGCTCTTCTTGATTTTATAGACAACCAAGGAAAAAACTGGGGTCCACGGAATGGAAGAGGGGGGGAAATACAAGACCTGTGAACAAAAAAAAAGTGAAAAATAAATCAAAAATAATGAAAAATGAATACATAAATAACCAGCTCTTAACACACGTGAAAATGATCAAACACATCTGTATAACAAGTAACAAATCACATATAAAAATACAATGACAAAATACCAAGTGGAATTACAAAATACAATGAAAGCATGAGAAATAAAATACAATGAAAGCATGAGAAACCAGAATATACAAGTGTCCAAACACAGTCCGAGATGTCTTCAAATTGAGAAAATGAAGAGTACATATAGTACAGGTGATAAGTCCTCAAATACAAAGGGAAGAGACAAGTGTACTCAGTAGAATGTTGTAAATGTGTGTAGTCCAAATCATAAATCATAAATCCTTCATACGAAGAAAGCAAGCAACCTGCTCTGTAATGACTGATAATAATTAACAATGAGAGACAGGACACACCAGTGAAAAATCACGACAGCCACCCCAGGATAAGAAGCTGTTTCGCCAAAGGCTTCATCAGGGGCTGGTTCCCATTAGCACAGAACAACAGTAGAAAAACATTTCTTATAAGGTCAGTTTTCTCCAAGCATGTTAATAACTCCAGCCATGTGATAACTTACATAACTCTTCTATCCACTCATCACATGAAGCATGACCCCTGTACAGGAATCATCCTCTCAGGTACGTAGTCCGGAAACTATTGGTACAGAATGCGGCAGCCAGACTAGTCTCTGGGATAACATGAAGGGACCATATAACACCGGTTTTGAAAGAACTGCACTGGCTGCTGATATATTTCTGGGTGTAATACAAAGTGCTGGTTATTACCTATAGAGCCCTCAAAGGGTATTTAAGAGAGTGCCTCCTTTGTCATAAACCCTGCAGCCTGTTACGGTCTTCGGGAGAGGTCCAGTTGCTACCAGCTTATTTGGTGGCGACCCAGGACAGGGCTTTCTCTGTGCTGCCCCAGGGCTTTGGAATATGCCCCTGGCTGAAATAAGAATATCTCTTTCTCTGTTTGTTTTCAGGAAGACCCTGAAGGCTCTCCTGTTCTTACAAGCTTTTAATTAGAATTAATTTTAATAATTGTAATGATAACTGTTTTATACTATTGTTTTTATTGTGTCTCGTGTATTTTACTCTGTGTTGACTTTTAAATTTGAATTTGAATTTTGTACACCACCTAGAGATGTACATATGAGGTGGTATAAAATTTGATAGATTTAAATATCTATCTATCTACCTATCTATCTACACACACACACACACACACACACACACACACCCTTTTGAACCTCAGACTGGCCCGAACCCAAGCCAAACTGGTGTGTGTATGTTAGTTGTGCACAAAACCGAACATGCCCAGTCCAGTTCAGGTCTGGACTCGAACTGAATTGGGCAATCTGGTTTTGTGCACACCCCTAAAGACTCTGTCTATCTCTGCATTCGCTCAGCCAGTCAGGAAGGCAGGCAGGCCCAGACCAACACCAGCAGCACCAGCAGCAATCTCTGTTACCTGATCCTTCTCCTCTGAGGAACAAATGGCTCTCTGTCTCTCTGCCTCCAAGCAGCCCCTTAAATACATTTTGAAACTCTCTAATTTGGCCTCCCCTCCCCTGCTCCCTCCCTGCAACCTATGAGGGCACAGTTACCTATGCCAACACTTGAGTTGAATGCAAACAAGCCAACCAAAAAGCAAGAAGATCTCAAGCCAATCAGAAGCCAGTGCTGGAAAACCAAACAGCAAGGGAAAACACAGAGACAATGTAGTGCCTGCAACTCAAATTGATTCATCTCAAATTTGGGGTGATTCAGTTTGACCTCAAATTAGGCCCTTCATTATAGGGGCAATTCGATTTGAAGTCAAATCACTCGAAGCCCTGATTCAGCATGAATCGAGTCACACAAGAATCAAATTGCAAATCTCTAGTATTTTCCCCAAGTCTAGTTCTGTATTATTAGGTCAGAAGTATGTCAACTGTAATTATATATATAATAATGCATATATAACTCAGAACTGGTGGTCTGATTTTATTATTTGCAAATAAATAAATAGTGGTATCTCTAACATTTATTATCATTTGCCCTATATAAAATGAAGCAAAATTATTCAAAGTTCTTTATGGAAATTTCTAGCAGTGGTGGAACATGCCTACCTTTTATTGACAATCCTTTGGCACTCCTTTCTGAAATGTTTACATTACTCTCACTCAATTACTTTCCCTTTCCAATAATGATGTCATCAAGAAGTCAAATCTAATTGGCTATGTATTATTGTGATGTCCACAATGTGATATCTGATTGGATGGGATAACCCACTTAGATAATCTAGGAAGGAGAATGAAGAACCAACAACCACTGAAAAGTACCTAAGAAGATTTTTTTAAAGTGACTATTCAGACATGAACAAAAATTATCTTTTATTTCTTGACATGCGGACTAAGGAAGCACAGGTGCAGCAGTTTCATATTTCCAGACTGCCAGCGTACGTGGAGAGGGAAAATTATCTTGGAGGCCCTGCTCTGAGTTCCCCTGCCAAATGAGGTGAGGTGGGTGGCTACTTATGAGATGGCCTCTTCGGTGGTCTCACCCTGTCTATGGAATAGCCTCCCCACTTTTTAATTTTAGATGCCACATGAAATCTTTTCGGTTCACTCAGGCTTTTAAAAACTAATTTTAATAATAATAATAATAATAATAATAATAATAATAATAATAATAATATTAAATAATGTTTTGTACTGCATTTTGTATTTTATATTGAAATATGCTTGTTATGTGTTGTAATTGGATGTTTTATAGTACTATTGTGAGAACAATTTGTTATTGTCAATGGCTAACAAATAAGGTGGTGGTTGTAACCACCTTAAATGGTGCAGCAGGGAAATGCTTGACTAACAAGCAGAAGGTTGCCGGTTTGAAACCCCGCTGGTATGTTCCCCAGACTATGGGAAACACCTGTATCGGGCAGCAGTGACATAGGAAAGATGCTGAAAGGTATCACCTCATATTGGAGGAGGCAGTGGTAAACTCTTCCTGTATTCTACCAAAGAAAACCACAGGACTGTGAGTGCCAGGAGTCGAAATTGACTTGATGGCACACATTACTGATCGTAGTAGTAGTAGTAGTATCATCTCCATCTTCATCATCATCATCATCATCTCCCCTTCTTTCTGCAGCTACCCATGCCAACAGCAAACATGTCCCTGGGCCTCAGACACATATTTGTGGATGGAACAGGCAGCCGCAGAAGGAAGGGGAGATCATTTCTCCCCTCCATGTATACTGGTGCAATGTAGTCTGGAAATGTAAGACTGCTGCATCAACGGTTCCTTAGTCCGGATATCAGCCATTGTGTGTGTCTGTGTGTCTAATTGGATAGATGGAAAGAGAGGTATTCACTGATGAGGAAACCATTATTGATAACAAAAATCACTTCAAAAAATCTCAGACAAGTTAGTGTGATGCCTCCAATGTGGAGTAGTAAAAGGCGAATGAAGTTTATGTTTCTCTCCAGCCCCTGCTGTTTTACGATTTTTATAGCTCTACTCATGCATAAAGATTTCTGTGAATGGTTCTAATTGGGTGAAGAGTAACCAGTAGGAAACTCCTGCTGCCAAAAACAGCCTCTCACGGCATGCTAGTCAGTATTTAACAACAGGGAAAGATATTGCTGGTAATGACTGCACAGCCGAAAGACTCTTAATTTTACATTTGTTTTCTCTGAGTATAAACAAGCTCTTAGTCATCCTAAAATTAAAACAAGATCCTCCTCTTTTTGCCTCCTTTTCTTCCAGTGGCATCTCTCTGTCCCTTTTTTGTTATACTAAACCCTGAATGCCCTGCATTTTTATAGAGCTTTCATCAGAACTACTTTTCAGCAGAGCACAAAAAAATGCATTTCAAAATAATACTTTTAATTCACTAAGAGGACTTCTCATGACTGGTTTCATGTTTGTATGATTAAAGATCATACAACTCCCCTCGAGTTGGGTGTTGTTGTTTTTTTAATTTCCATTCTTCGAATTGAGTACGTGTATTGTAACATTATTATCCTATATCTAGCATTCCCCTTGGCAGAGGATAGGGTGGGTTTTATTTTAGTTTATGGTTAGGGAAGAGAGATAGAAGGGAGGGATTTGGCAGTAAGCCATGGGTGAAAGAGAAAATTTTGACTATTACAACTTCTTTTGAAACTGCTATGTTTATTTATTATCTATACCAAAATAAAAATATTAATAAAAGTATTGCCTTTGAAGCAACACAGTTTATCATTTAAAAAGCACTGCTAATGTACAAAAATGGTTTGGGGAAGATCCAGCCAAAATTAAACATATTGATTTCAAAGGAAGAGATACCTAGCACACAGTCTTCTGCATCTTTACTTGATGTAAATCCCACTGAATCCAGTGCAGCTTATTCCTGGGTAAATGTTCCTAGGATTAAAGTCTTAGGTGTTTAACTTTGTTGAGATCATGTCCTGGGGTTTGGGGATCCATTTGACTGAAGAGAATATTTTGGATAATTATTCTAGCCATTCTGTTAAATGCATTGGCAAATGTTCTTTTCCAAGTCTACCATGTCCATTCTATAGTTCCCTATAAAGCAATCCATTGACCACACACCCCAAAAGCTGTGAGGCAAAAAGCTGATAAGTCACTCTTGGTGAAAAAGCCACAATTTCATTCAGTGCTGCAACTTCAGCAGGCTAACACTCTGCTACACACTAAGCAGCATGGACACACGACACTCAGACCAGACATCTGACAATAACGTCCTTCCCTTTAACCTGTTCATACAGTCACACCCTGTTTCAGAGCAGCGGATGAGACAGATTCAGATTTCTACTCATGCTTGCCAACCCTGAAGAGGGATCAGGGCAATTCCAGACACTTCACCCTTGACAAACCATTCAGCCTTTGAAGCTAGTGGTGCCCCTGAAATGGGGGAGGAGTCCAAGTTGTAACCCTCATTCTCCTGAGCCTCAAAGTCTGAACTGACCATTCCCACTTTGGTAAAAGCTGCCAAGGGTGCTCACCAGTCAATCACCCTCCTGTTATGCCCTGCCCACACTCACCCTCCCAGTTGTGACTAAAAACAACTAACCAAAGTGGAGATAATGGAGTAGGTGGGGAAACTCCCCAGTCAGGGCCAATAAATCAGGAAGTAAACAAATTCCTAGTCAGCCTGCAAATGTATGAGCAGCAGAACCCGTTTTGTTAATGGATAGAAGGGAGGGAAGCCACTCTGACACGGAATGTTAAGCTCAGTAGGGAGGGAGGCAGGCGGGCAATGGCAAACAAGTCATGCCCTCCACTAATCTCTCCTGAGCCTCACAGCTTTCCAAAGGCAGGACTTTCCCAATTCCGTCCCCTCCCCAGCATGAGTCTGGGGGCATGGTGGTATTCTGTAACCTTGCATGACACTGGGGAGCTACAAAGTCTTGGAGGGGTTCCAGTGTGACTTTACCTGTACATACTGGGACCCACCAACTGGAACACAACCCCCTCCCCCCTGTACGAACTGGGACCCACAAACCTGAACACAACCCCCTCCCCCTTCATCCATGATCTGATTCTGGATGAAGGGGCTGACCTGGTATGTATCACAGAGACTTGGTTGTGGGAGGCTGGTGGCCCAGTCTGGTCCCAGCTTCTCTCTCCAGGATACTTTGTTGAGGAGCAGGTGGAGTGGCTGTGGTCTATAAGAATAACATCTCCCTTGCAAGGATGCCTGTTGAAGTGTCTGACCATATCAAATGTGTGTACTTAGGTTTGGAGACCAGGGATAGACTGGGTCCTCTGTTGGTGTACCAATCACCCCACTGCCCAACAGAGTCCCTAACTGAGCTGACAGACTTGGTCTCAGGTTTGGCATTGTAGACCCCCCCCCCACTTGTGGTATTGGGGGACTTCAGTGTTCACTTCGGGACCAGTTTGGCCTGGGTGGCTCAGGAGTACATAGTGGCCATGACAACAATGGAACTATCCCAAGTGCTCTCAGGACTGATGCATGTTGCTGGTAACATGCTTGATCTGATCTTTTACTCTGATCAGTATGGTGTTCTGTGGGTGGGGACTCCTGTGATTTCCCCATTGTCATGGCTGGACCATCATGTGATTAAGGTTGGACTCATGGCCACCTCCCAACCCTGCAGGGGTGAGGGGCCTATTAGGATGGTCCCCCCAAGAAGATTATTGGATCCAATAGGATTCCAAGAAGCCTTGGAAGGATTTAGTGTTGGCTCTTCCAGGGATCCTGCTGATGCCCTGGTGAAGAATTGGAACAGCAAACTCGCCAAGGAATGCAAACTCACCAGGACATGGTGGAGAACTGAAACAGCAAACTCACCATGATCACTCCTAAGTGTCCTCTCTGACCCACTTCAGAACTGGCCCCTTGGTTTACGGAAGATCTACCAGGGCTGAAGCGGCAAGGTAGACAACTGAAACACATATTGAAGAAGACTCAATTTGAATCCAACAGATTACAACATAGAGCGCTGTAGTGATCAGCCTCCCCTCCCTCTAAAGTGTTAACACTTTAAGCCCCTGCTAACTGGGCAAAGAGGCACCTTTTACCATGGTGAATCTTTTTATTTAGCGGGGGGAGAGTAACTGGCCCTATCCACCCCCAGCACAGTTGCTGGTATCTATCTTGTGTTTCTTTTTAGATTGTGATCCCTTTGGGGACAGGGAGCCATCTTATTTATTTGTTTGTTGTTTCTCTTTGTAAACGGCCCTGAGCCATTTTTGGAAGGGCGGTATAGAAATCGAATTAAGAACAACAAACAACAACAACAACAGCAACAGGAAGTGAACCCTGTCTTGCCTGACAGGCTGGTGAACTCCAGGGCTCAGCCAATCAGCATACCAGGTGGGTAAGACCTAGAGAGCTGTTGCCAGGAAGAAGGGAGTTCTTAGTTAGAAGAAGATAGGCTGGAGGTGCACAGAAAGAAATGTGACCATGGAGGTTGGCTGCAGGAGAATAACTCTGCAGATCCTTGAAAGACAGGAGGGCAGAAAGCTTGAATTCTCATCAGGTGTTTGGTGAGTTAAAGGAAAAGGGAAGTTTAGTCTAGGGGAAAGTTTGTTTAGTCAGACTTTGTGTTAAAGATGTTATATTTCTTTGGTGTGTGGGCTTTTGCATATTCCTGATACTGTACTATTATTGTTTACCTGTAACATAATTAAAACAAGAAACACTAGCCTACACCCATCCTACCTCCCTGTTGAAATAAGAGTCTCCCTATTTCTGAAAACCTTTGAAAAGGCAGTTAGGACACATTTGTCCTAACATTTGTCTGGCTTTTAATTAGAGCTACATTTTTAATAGTTTTAAGCAGTTTTAACTTTGTTTTAAATTTTAAAATGCTTTAATGTTTTAATTCTGTTTTAATTTGTATGTGTGTGTTTTTCAATAGTAATCTGCCCAGAGACATAAGTTTTGGGTGGTATATAAATTTGTTAAATAAATAAATAAACTCACAAGACTGGGATTGTGGCTGCCAGACAACACCCCCTCCCCCCTTGGCAGCATCAGACAGGCAGCAAGATAAATTTATTGAGCCCTGTGCTGGGTTACCATGTGTTTGGGTTACTGGTAGGGTTGCCACATAGGCTGCAAATAAATAAATAAATAAATAAATAAAATCCATGGACACAACTGCCAAAAGTGGGTTGCAAATATTAAAACTACTTTTTTGAATGGAATTGGAAAAAATGCTCAACGGTGAAGCTTGGCAGGTGTTTCATGCATTCTCCCCATAGCTTCTTTGCACAGGGGGAGACTAGGATAGACACAATCCAATATGTGAAATAAATACAAATGTAGGTGAGAAATGAAAGAAACCTGTATTAAGTGTTTGTTTAGTGCAGTTTATAAAATGGCCATTGGACTTTTGTATTATAAAATACAATTGGACTCTCTCTGGGGGCTCTCTTTGTCCATATACTTCACATCTAAAGCCAGAAGCCCACTACCACCCGCACTAACTCTAGAGATGATCCAGAAAATAGAGGGTGGGTGGGTTACTGAACCAAATACAGAAAGCCAGGCTAGCCAGCAACACAGGTGCCAGAGAAAGATTGAGGATATTGGGCTTTTAAACAGAAAAATGGGTGAAATTTGTTAAAACAAATTTCCCATTCAAAATCCTGGACATTTCATATCTCGAGCAACACATTTCCTACATCCTCCACAGGACATCTACTTCCTAGGCTATACAGGTCAATCCTGGATATGTGACAACCCTATACACTGGACCATAAGTTGTGTGTGCCTACCATGGGTAAATACATGTGAAAGAATGTTGGGATTCTGTGTCATGCGTGCCACTTGCCTGTAGACAATGCCATCAACTGGATCTATCCAGCATCATGAACCAGACCCATCATAAGGTTGCTTGACTCTGTTTTGGATCGCTGCTTATACCTGGTCTGCTTTTGAACTCTGACAGCAGCTGAATACCTGATCTGCTTTTGAACAGATAGTATAACACTGAGCAGCCATATTCAGTCAGAAGGCTGTGGGACCCAGCTTCGTTGGATGGTATCAAATGGAGAGTCAGCGCACAAAGTGTCAAGTGCCAATGAATAAAAGCTGAGAGTTTCAATTTTGTTCTTGGATGTGCTCCAAGATCCATGCTAGACAAGATGTCAGCAATGCTATATTCAACATTGTTAAGAAGACGGTGCTTTCACACTACAGGAAAACAGTTTTCACAGTGAACTTTTTTGAAAGGTTCAGGCTTCCAGCCTTCACAAGTTTTAATAACCCAATCTCCTTGTAATTTATCATCTGTTCATTCACCCTCCTAAAACGTATAAGTTCCTCCTTGACCCCACGATATAGTAATCACATAGACAATTTAACAGTTCACTTCCCAACATCGGGCCACACTGTAATCATAACAAAGGGTTCTAACTTCACTGATGAGAGCCAGATTGGTATAGTGGTTAGAGTTCTGGACTAGGACCGGGGAGACCAGAGTTCAAATCCCCATTCAGCCATGAGACTTGCTGGGTGACTCTGGGCCAGTCATTCTCTCTCAGCCTAACCTACTTCACAGGGTTGTTGTGAGGGGAAACTTAAGTATGTAGTCCTTAAGCTCCTTGGAGGAAGAGTGGGATATAAAATGTAAAATAAAATAAAATAAAATAAAATAAAATAAAATAAAAATCAGCAAAACACAACACAAAAAATTCTGATGCAATCATGCATATTAGTATGTGATTCTATGGACATTTTACAGTGACAAAGTCTGAAAGTTGTTTGGATACTTTAGAAGGGTGGAGAATAATAGGGCTGAGGTGAGCCTCTCAAACATATGTGGAAAATCTGCAGGGCGGGGGGAATTAAAGATAGCCACTATCAAACAGTGGTTGGCATGGCATTTTGGTCACTATCAAAACATGGAGGCTATGCACATGACCAAGCAGTGGGGAAGGCAGGGTCCAACTCACCTTTCCCCCAGTTCAAGAAAATGATGCTTGGAGTGTGGCTTACGCTCCCAGACGATCTGTGCTGCTCCATGGAGCATGAGTCTCTGGAGGACAGGACAATGAGTTCTGGCCTCTGGATATCCCCCAATGCACCATGCGATGAGCCCAGTGAATGGGAGGATACGCCCATGATACAAGCACTCTAGGAACACATCTCTGTGTCTGCTTGGGCTGCCTGCAGGATAGTGCTGACTCACCCATCCAAATCTCATGTCTTTCAATAACCAGATATTAGCATACTTAATCCTGACCTTTTGAGCCCCTGGTCTTTCCCCACCCAGGAACCCCTTGGCCTTCTGTTTCACTTGTTGTGAACCACTATAACTCACCCAGGCACCCAGAATCCAGTGTGATTCCAGATGCTGAATGTCTAGTGGACACTTTGCCCAGTAATTCTCTGGAAACTTCCAACTGGGTGCTTGCCTTTGTACTCACCTCTATTTCTCAAATTTGGCTGTGGCACACATGGTGCACTACTCAGGCTTTGACTCCAGTGCCAGTCCAATACTTAGACACTTTGGGCTCTGGATTCAGGTGCATGCCTGGAAACCTTGGGCACCTTCTTCTCTCCTGTGGCCTAAACTGTAGTATGGAGCCTAGTTCCTATCAGTGCTCTCAGCAAACTAAGAGAGGAATAAATAATATTCTTATTCTTCTCCTCTTTCTCCTCCCCCTCCACATTACCTTTTCCTTCTTTTATTCATAAGCAGATTGACTACATCATCCACCACTTCCTCTTCCTCTCTCTCTCCATCTAAAAGCAGCATGTAAAACAGCATAACTGTCCACACAGAAACCATCCAAATCCCTGCTAGAATCCAAGCTTTCCATGACTCACTTAAAAGGGCCAACAAAACTGATCTGGTGATCTGGATATCCTGGCCCGTGAGACGGAATTTCACAATCACAGGGCCACCACTAAAGCCCTGTGGTGACTAGTCTTGCCTCAGAAGATGGAGGAATCCAGAAATGGGCTGTCGTGATCAGCCACCCATCCCCTAAAGAGTTAATCAGACGTAAACCCTGTCCTGACAAGCTGGTGAACTCCAAGGCTCAGCCAATCAGCACACCAGGTGGGTGGGACCTAGAGAGCTGTTGGGAGCAAGGAGGGTGTCTTTGTTAGAAGAAGCAGGCTGGGAGTGCAGAGAGGAACACATGTGACCATGAGAACTGGCTGCAGGAAAATATCTCTGCAGGTCCTGGGAAGCCAGGAGGGCAGGAAGCTTGGATTCTCATCCAGGATTTGGTGAGTTCAAGACAAAGGAAGCCAGGGTTTTGACTTCGGAAAGTTTAGTCTAGGGAAAAGTTCCTTTCGTCAGACTTGGTGTTTGACTTTCTGTTTCTTTTTTGTGTGCTTTGTATATCCCGGATAGTAGTCTATTATTGATTACCTGTAACGTAACTAAACTAAGAAAAACTAGCCTTCAACCATCCAGACAGGGCATTGCAAAATACTCTGTAAGCTTTTAAAGGTCCTTTTGTCTTTTCCTACAAACCTGTTCCTTGCAACTGGGTAACCATGATTTTTAAAGCATGCCACCCCAACATAATTTGGGTTGCCTTTTCAAAGTATTCTTGTAATCTACTGAATATTTTTACTTGTAACTAAAAGCTGAGAAAGCCTGAGATGGAAGCAGTCCATAGCATTTGGATGAAACTGTTTTTGTTCTTTTCTTTTTCAAGTCTCTCTAAGTGGATTTTTAACTCAGGAGAAGGGTCTCACTCTGGTGTGCACACATGCCTTAGGCGGTCAACAGCTATCAGTTTTCTCACCATGTGTAGGCTTCACATGGAAGGTTTTTGTACTTTTCTAATAGCAAAAGAAAGAGAGTTTCCCCTGGGATTCCACCCCAAATCCGGGGAGTGTGTGTGTTAACCTCTGTTGATAAGTGGGTGGTGGTGGCAGCCTTTAGAATGTACCATAAATTACAGGAAAGTTTTGGGAGAAGCCTTGCCAGGGAGCTCAGCCGGGATGATTCAGCATTTTTCTTTCCCTCATGTGAGCTTGCTCTGAGACAAAGGCTTTAATCCACTACATGGGCATTAAACTGTATTAAACATTTCCGGCTCCTACAACAAGAAGAGACAAGTATTGGAGAAGATACATCTTCAGACATCTTGCGCCAAGGCCACATAGAACATTATTTTAACCATTAAATCTTAAGATGGAGGGAGCTTGTGCATGTTATATTCAAAATAAAGGTTATATGAAAAATTCCATGAGAATATTTTTGCATAGAGTAGTTCCATTATTACATTAACAGCTTGAATGACTAGCAATACATCCAAGCTGTTGACTTTATAATGGGGTTAAGCCGGACAAACACACTCCAAGGAAATGTTTAATTTATTTTCTTTGTTATGGAGACTGTCTGAGTAAGAGTCAAAATGGAATTCATCTCTCTCTCTTTCCAAGCTTCAAAGCTTCTCTTAATGCCTTTTGGACAGGATCCCAGAATGGTTCTACCTTGTAGCACTTTGAAAAAAAGTGGGAGGGAAGAACCCTGAAGACATTGTCTGTCAGCGAAATTTCTAATACACAGTATAATGTAGGTTAACACTGTCAGCCTTCCTGGAAAAAAAGTTGTCTTTGAGTTTCATTTCATCTGCCCGTTAAAGCATAGATTGCTTATTTATATGACATTTTGAAGAGTGTTGAACTGTATGTCTCCCCATTTAGATTTTTTGAGAGGGAATAGTTCTCTCTTTTTTGAGAGAGAGAGAATGAAATATTTCCTAAGAAATCCTTGTCCACTGCCGATGTTTTTATAATCTGTTTCTGCATCTGTACTATTAACAGAGTGGTCTTCTTTCTGGGAATCATCATCTCAGCCAATCAGGAATTACATACTGAATGGGGCATCACAGTATCATAAAGTTAATTGAGAGAGAGGACAATCCTGACCCAGAAAGCTTTCTCTAATTCTCAAATGGCTTTCTCAATAACAGATGAATACTTTCATCTTCTCTTAGAGCAACCATTTAAAAAATCATTTAAGGAAGGTGATTTTTGCCAAATGCTTGTAAATTTTCACAAAAGCAATGCCCCATTTGTCTTAGATCTACTTTGAACATTGCAAAGAACTCTACAACTCTTTCTTTCCTAATTATATATGTAGATTGAGAGGAATTACTATATCCTGGGGCTGCCTTTGTACGTAGTCCGGAAACTGCAGTTAGTCCAGAATGAAGTGGCCAGATTGGTCTCTCGGTCATCTCGGAGAGACCATATCACTCCTATCTTAAAGCATTTACACTGGCTGCCAGTAAGTTTCTGGGTAGTGTACGAGGTTTTGGTTATAAACTATAAAGCCCTAAACAGCTTGGGCCCTGGGTATTTAAGAGAACGTCTTCTTCGCTATGAACCACATCGCCCATTTAGATCATCTGCAGAGGTTTGTCTGAAGTTGCCACCGGCTCGTCTGGTGGCTACTCAGGGATGGGCCTTCTCCATTGCTGCCCCGAGGCTTTGGAACACACTTCTTGCTGAAATAAGAGCCTCCCCATCTCTTACAACTTTTAAAAGGGCAATCAAGACGCATTTGTTCATCTGGGCAGGGGTGTAACGATGGGGGGGGGGGCAGGCAGGGCACGTGCCCTGGGCACCACCCTGGCGGGTCATGTGGGGGGCGCCAAAAAGTGGCTTCCCCGCCCCCCTCGGATCACCCGCCGTGTGTAGCGGCAGGCGTGCAGCGGCGATGTGGCGGGCGATGGCGGGTCGCCCGCAGCCCGCCGAGTGCAGCGGTGGCTGGCATGGCGGTGATGGACGGATCAACTGTGCAGGCATGCCGGGAAGCGACGCCGGGCCAGGAGGCAGGATTGGCATCGCTCTGCCTGCACTCCATCCTCGGCGGACGATCCACCACCACCGCTTGGGCCATGCTACAGCCCATCGTCGCCACGCCAGCCGCCAGCCACCGCCACACTCGGCGGGCCGCGGGCGACCCGCTGCCGCCACCCGCCACCACCAAATCGCTGCTGCACGCACGCAGCCACACTCGGCGCATGACCCGCCACCACACGCCACGGCTGAATCGCCGCCACTGCCTGCGATCTGCCGCCTGGGGGGCGCCGCCGCGCCCTCACAGGTATGTGGGGGCGGGGGGCGCCATTTCAGGGCCAGAGCTTGCCCTGGGCACCGTTTCCCTCCGATACACCACTGCATCCGGGCTTTTAATTAGATACTGTTTTAATTGTGTTTTGTGTTTTAATAGTTTTAACTTATAAATTTTAATTGTTGAAATGTTTTAATCTTTTATTGGCTGTTTTTATTGTCCTGTAAACTGCCCAGAGAACTTGCGTTTTGGGCGGTATATAAATGTATTAAACAAACAAACAAACAAACAAACAAACAAACAATAAATAAAAAGTTTATTGTGCATAGTTTACACTTTTATTGTTATCACTGTTGTTTATTGTTACTATATTTGGTAGAATATATTCTATTGTAGTTTATTTGGTACAAGATATGCTATTCTTGTTTACTGTGTTGGTGTTTCAAATTTTATTGTTACCACTATTGTTTATTATTACCTTTTTTCTATTTGAAAGATAGGATGAAGTAAGCAGTACCATAATGATATGGGTGGCATCCTATGGCTAGATTTTTTGGTAGCACTGCCACCACCGCTAGCCTTTTCCCACCTCCCTCCCTCCATAGCCACCCTCCTCCCTCACCAGTAAAGAGATAGCATGTGAGCTTATGATGTCACAACCCAGCTTCTCGTGCCAGGCAGTGACATAATTAGCCTTCATGACTGTTCTTTTTTTCTGGCAACAAAGGCAGAGGGAGATAGGCACGCAGCTGTGGAGGTGTGTGGCATGTGGTTTCCACAACTCCGGCCCCATTGGATGGCTTGTGTTTGCTGCACATGGTCACCCAATGGTACCACCATGGAAACTGGGGGTGTGCTTTTAATAGAAAAAATGAGAAAAGATAGGAAAGGAAGAAAGGCACCATTTAGTGTCCTGGTTCTGGTAGCAAAATATCATGGACCAGCACTAGATAGGACTGAAAAGTTAAAATAGTAAAAGAATACAATGAAATTAATTGTTACAAGGAAAGACAATCTTTAACATTTTGTATTCCTTATTATAGAAACTCACAAAAATCAACATAGACTGCAAAAATAAACAAGTAGACCCCTAATTCTCAGTTCCACAGATTAAAAAGTGTGGTAACCAATTAACATTGGCCTTAGTTGATAAAGCTTTCAATTAAAACAATTAAGGAGTACAGACATAATGTCTAGTTGCCTATACATAATGTCTAGTTGCCTATACATAATTTATAGTTGTTTTGTAACATTCAAAACATATTTCTCTGTTACTTATTTTATCTTTGATCTTGAATTAAGCCACATTTTATTCCATGCTGCTGAGTTTGGCCTGATGACATTTTTGGAGATCAGGGCTACTGTATTCCCATCACATATGCAGCCATACGAATGGCAACAACGTTTGTACACATGTGACTAAACGGAATTTGGCCCTAGGGCTTTGGTTATTTTCTATTAATGATTGCCATCCTGTAAAAAAAACAACTACAAGGAATGCTAAGGTGCATGATACATGCACATTTGAGATATTGCCTAGCACTTCTTAGATTGTGAAGGCAGGAAGTGGAACCAACAATAACCAGCAAAATAGATAGTAGCTACCATACAGAACAAGGATGCACCAGAGACAGAGAGTAGCCTAACAGAACTGGTGCAGTGGGGAACTGGTAATTTCTGATCCCCTCCCCTTCCCCAAAAAGTCCTCTGTGGTACCTGAATATATTTCTGTAGTGGATTAAAGCCTTTGTCACAGAGCAGCTCCCATGAGGAAAAACTGCTGAATCATCCCTGGTGAGCTGCCTGGCTGGGTTTCTCATAAAATTAATGTATATTTCTGGTAGAACTAAAATGCTGCCACCAACACCTCTTATTGACAGAGCTTGAGCATCTCTGGGCTTGGGGTGGAATCCCAGAGAAAAGTTGTGATGAGAAAACTGATAGCTGCTGAGCACTTGAGGACACATATGCACCAGAGAAATCCCCTTTCCACCCTCCCTTTTTCTTGAGTTAAGAACTCAAGAGAGGCTTGCAAAAAGAAATGAACAAAAACAGTTTTATTCAGTTACTACAGACTGCTTCTGTCTTAAGCATTTAGGTTCTAAATACACTCAGAAATACTTAGTAGGTTACAAAAAATTGGTTATCTTAGGCTGCAGTTTCAGGTTGCATTTAGGTACACTTAAAAGTTTACACAGTCTTTTGCAATGCCCTAGATAGATTGAGCGCAGGCTAGTGTATCTTTTTAAAATTATGTTGCAGGTAAACAATAATAGAAGAGTATCAGGAATATGCAAAGCACACACACAAATAAATATAAGTACCTAATGCAAAATATGACTAACAAACTGTTCCCTATGCTGAATTCCTTTTCCTTGAAAACTCACTCAGCACCTGATGAGAATCAAGCTTACTGCAAGCCTGTCTCTCAAGGATTTGAAGTTATTCCATGAGAGAAATCTCCATGCTGATTTTGACCATGAGGGAACAAAAACTCCATGCCCCTCACTAAGCCTTTCCACACACATTTCTCCAGCACAGACCACCCTTATTGTTCCCAGAATTCCCAGCAACTAGATCCCACCCTTGATCCCACCCACCTGGTGTACTGATTGGCTGCCCAGGAGTTCACTAGCCTATCAGTCGAGACAAGGGTTCACTCCCTGTTAACTCTTTAAAGGGAGGGGAGGCTGATCACTACAATGCCCCTAAGGGCTGAAATCCTCAGGGACATATTTTGGGTGGCAAAGAGGGCTTCCTGGGAAAGGGGAGGGCTTGAATATTTTTTGCTTTCTCGTTGCACAGATGCAGTTAGTTGGAAAGTTTTGTTAGGCTGCTGTCTTGCTTCACCTTTCTCTGTTTGTCAGCCCAGATCAGTAGTAATATTATTTCTTTATTTAAACTGATAGCCTAGCCTAATCTAACAAGTTGAATGAAAAATGTAAATAACAGAACAACATAATGGGGAGGATCCAGATCAAGTAAAATGAGACAAGTTAGTCATTACTAAATTAAGTCCCATTAAATCTAAGAGGACTTTGTTATCACAAATTTCATCTGTATCCTCCCCAATATTACATATTATTGAACGTATGCAAGAAGTTACATGATGAGTAGTTTTTAATGACAGGTTATTCACAATACATGCATGTTGTTACTTTCGTATTCTTTACAGTGCTGCAAGCCAAAGACTGTAAATCCTGCAGACACCGTAGCTTTCTTTTAACTAAGATAACTGTAATAGAAAATCTGACATCAAGATTATTTTATAGGAGGGCCCAGTAGCACACCATCAGATGCTCCTTGTTTTCATAGAAGGAGTGCTGTACTCATGCAAAGACTCTTTCCACTTGCAGAAGGTCCCCTTGTGTGAGTGCAACTCTTCTTCCACTCACAGAGCTCACTTCTGACCAATACCCACAGGTGTGCCAAAGACCTGGGTGCTTCTCACAGATTACAGACCATTGCTAGGAATTTGTAGAGCCTTCTGCCTCTGCTCAAGAACAATTTTGGCAGAGCCTCTATCCTACAGAAAGAGAACTGTTGGTATTAACCATTTGACTCACTCCTTCCACAGCAATGAATAATAAAATATAGTGCTCCTTAAGCCTTCCAGAAGAGAGGAATAAGGGTCCTGCATCTGCATATGCTCACTTTCTGAGGTAAACAGTGGGGATTTTTCTGAGGCACACGAACCCTATGTACAGGTCATGTTCAAAATAAATAGATGAATGAATGAATAAATAAATAAATAAAAACGAACACTTTTGGCCTTAGCCTTTAGAGAAGTCAAGAAAGGTTTAAAAAAATCTTTCAATAAAGTAAGAATTAGATAAGATAAGATAGCAGTCAGGAATAAACCATGGGGCTATTCACATGGTCTGCAAAAATCGGGCTAAGGGAGCCTAGCCCGATTTTTGCAGTCCATGTGAACCACTAGGCTCGGCTGCGAGCCCGGTGGTTCCAGAGTGGGTAACCTGCTCAAGTAACCTGCCCCTTAAACCAGGTTTGTGGAGAGAGTGCTCCGCAAACCCATTTTTTTGGATCGTGAGTAGCTGTGGCATGGCTCTGTGCCATGACTACTCATGAGGAGACCCCCAACCAGGAGGCTTAAAAGCAGCCTCCCGGCTCAGGGGTCTCTCCAGTATGCCCTGTGTGCTTGCACAGGGCATACTGGAGCTTCTGGGGGCCACGAGGCCCCCAATCCTCCCAGCCCCTGCCGGCTCTGTCACGGAGCTGGCAGTCGTGTGGGCAGCCAATCCGGCTGCCCAGGGCTACCGCCCTGCTCATCTGCTTAGCCCGCTCTCCCCACAAACCCTACGGAGGCGGGTCTCTGTGATTGTGAGACTCACCTCAAAGAATTAAATCTGGAAACCCAATTGCAGCCATCTTTTAAAGCTTCTTTTAAAAAGAGGAGTTTCAGTTTCTTTTTAAAAATAAAACTAATCTTAGCGAGAGAGAGATGAAGCCATTCTGGGAGGGCATTCCAAAGGCAGAGGGCCATTACTGAAAAAGCCCTATCACTGGTTCCCACCAACTGAATCTATGTCAATGGCAGGGCTGAGAGAAGGACTTGAGTTGATGATCTAAGGGCCCGTGCAGATTCATATGGCAAATGTGTTCTAACAGCTATTTCAGTACCAAGCCATGAGGGTCTTTAAAAATATTTATTTGTATTTACATCCTGCCTTTTGTCCTGCGGCCCTAGGGCATAACTATGAAGCAAGATCCCTTGAAAGGGACACTTCTAATAAACAGCAAAGAAAATGAAGGCAAACCTTATGTCAGAAATGAAGATTTAAGAGAAGCAGCTTGCTTAATGAAGGAAAAAGAAAAGGCTTCCTGGAAGAGTTATGAAGAAACCAGTGAAGTAAGATGGAACACAAAATACTTACTAGCTGAATAGGAGTAAGCGAGACCAAAAGTGACTGGATGGAAATCTACGGATGTCAGTGCTAGAAGGCTCATGGCTCCTACCATTTATAAAGAGAATAGGAAAACTGACCATGCTCCTGAGATATTTTGTGTTTTGGCGTGAAGACTGAGAACATTTTTTTTAAAAAAATTGTAACAACTTTTCCAACTCCACTTTAGTTCACCAACTTCTCATTGACATAAAAGAAATCCAACTTTACAGGAACTGAACGCAGTAAAACTGTCAGCTAATGGGTTCCTGAAACACATAATCAACTTGTGGAATTCTCTGCCACGAGATGTGGTGACAGCCAACAACCTGGATGGCTTTAAGAGGGTTTTGGATAACTTCATTGAGGCGAGGTCTAACATCGGCTACTAGTTGGAGGGCTACGGGCCACCTCCAGCCTCAGAGGCAGGATGCTTCTGAGTACCAGTTGCGGGGGAGTAACAGCAGGAGAGAGGGAATGCCCTCAACTCCTGCCTTTAGGCATCCAGTGGCATCTGGTGGGCCACTGTGTGAAACAGGATGCTGGACTATTTGGGCCTTGTGCCTGATCCAGCAGGGCTGTTCTTACATTCTTATGAAATAAACACAGCTAAAAATGAGTATTCGAAAAATAATCTAAACTGTAAACAAGGAAGTTGTTGGCTCAAATCTTATTTCTGCCAGGAACTCATTGAGAAAATGGTTGTGCAAAGCTTTATCAGCCTATTCAGCTCCAAATCAAATCAACCAAATCAAAAAATCGATACTCATCAAACAAAATACTTCTTTGTCGGGTATTCTGGTCATGTAGTTCAATGTTCCATCAATATCACATTTTATAATTTTGCACAGACCAATAAAGTGAGCCCTTTCTCATGGTCGTGTGAGAAGACTTGAGGGCGGGCAGTGGGGAAGGCAGCAAAAGCTCACTTTCCCTGCAGACAATCCTTGTGTTATTTCTAGGTATGCAAGCCACATGCCCAGACGATCTGCTGCTACCCCAAGCTGCATGGAGCTATGGGGGTCGGGACGCATTGTCCCAGCCACCAGAAATCCCACAATATATTGCACTAGTGCACAGTGCATTGTGGGGATACCCCCAACGATGGGTGGGCACCCATCAGTGTTTCAACGCTGGCTGAAAGCAGCCGGCATTGACACATGGTCAAGTTAATGAGGTTAAGGAAGCACTTGCTTTGTATGCATGTTTAACTCTTCTAACCACCTGGCTTCTTAGCTGGGTTTGCCACTTAGGTGCAACCAGGAGCCCCACAACTCCTGATGATTCCCACAGACAGCTATGCCCAGGTTTAACTGCCATAGCCCGATCTTGGCTGTTCATGAGAACAGCCTCCGACTAGCTTAGTTATTCACACTGTTTCACAGCAATTAATGTGAGCCGCCTAGAGAGTAAGCAGTTTACCTAAAAGCTTATGTTCAAGTGCCCTAACCCTAACTGGCAGAGGCTCTCCAAGATTTCAGCCAGGGGTCTATCCCAGCCCTACCTGAAGATGACAAGGAATGAACCTGGGACCTTCTGCATGCCAGACTGAAGATGGCAGCACCTGTAAACATCGATCAGTTGTGTGCAGGGAGGCATGCAGAAGGTTCCAAGTTCCCTCCCTGGCATTCCCAAGATAGGGCTGAGAAAGATTCCTGCCTGCAACCTTGGAGAAGCCGCTGCCAGTCTGTGGAGACAGTACTGAGCTAGATGGACAATGGTCTGACTTAGTATAAGGCAGCTTCCTATGTCTTCATGACCCTAAATTGTGTAGGAGATGAGTCCTACCCACCTTTGGGAGCTGGGATCTCAGATTTTGTGATTGTGTGTTAGATAAAAGCAAAGTAAGAGAGGAGCTTGATGGTCTTTCAAGCCCCAATAACTGGTGTTTAGAGGCATACTGTCTCTGAACCTGGAGGCTGCATACTGAACTCAGTACTAGTAGATGGAGTAGTATCTTTTCCTCCATGAATTTCTCTAATCCTCTTGTTAGGTAGTCTTGGGAAATAGCCATCACCATGTCCTGAGGCAGCGAATGCCACAGATTAATTATACATTTCGTTAAGATGTGCTTCATTTTTCCTGGTCTATCTATCTATCTAACTATCTAACTATCTCAGAGAGGAGAGCTGGTAGCAAGCATGACGTCCCCTTAGCTAAGCAGGGTCTGCCCTGGTTGCATATGAATGGGAGACTTGATGTGTGAGCACTGCAAGATATTCCCCTCAGGGGATGAAGCCGCTCTGGGAAGAGCAGAAGGTTTCAAGTTCCCTCTCTGGCTTCTCTAAGGTAAGGCTGAGAGAGATTCCTGCCTGCAACCTTGGAGAAGCCGCTGCCAGTCTGTGAAGACAATACTGAGCGAGATAGACCAATGGTCTGACTCAGTATATGGCAGTTTCCTATGTTCTAATTTAGAATATTTATACCCCACCCCTCCAGTATACTATTGCTTGGGATGGCTCACAAAACCCATAAAACAGATACACTATAAAAACAATATAAAATTAATAGGAATTAACTTTTTTTTAAAAAGCCTCAGTTAAAACCAAACTTAAAATTACAAGCTGAAAAGTTGAAAAGCTCTCATGGGATGACATTGGATTCTATGGTGATACAAGGGAGAAACAAACCTTCCCTCTATCTGCTTTCTCAATGCTCAGTTTTATTAATCCTCAGTCATTGGACTTCAAAACTTTGTGGGGTGCCATGAAGACATTATTTTATACAAGGCCATAGATGAGGGTAGCGGAGGTGAACCTATTGTGGGGAGTCCAGAGAGCTTACAGGGCCTGTAAGTACAGAAGGCTTTAAGTACAGAAATCTCCTAGGTGAGCATCCACCACCAAAGCTACAACCCTGAATATTCAATTTCATACCAAGAACCCACGGATAATACTGCTTTTTATTGATGGAAGAGGGGGGACTTAAAAGGGTGCAGGCTGTCTTCCTAAACACAAACATTTATCTCCCTGCCACCTCAATTGCTCCCCACGCTCCCTCTCCCCCAGCCAAGTAAACATAAGCACAAACTTATGGAGTTTGTTTGCTTGTTCACAGGGAGGCAACATGGCTTCTGCATCCCCCGACTAGCTGCAAGAGCCCCCACTCCATGCTCCCTCCTTGGGGGCTTCTGGTTGCACCTGCTTTGCAAACAAAAAACAAAAACCACCCATGGAGAGCAGCTGGGTGTGGGCTTTCAAATTGTCTTTTTACAAGAATCCTTCTGAGGTGCGCGCTTTAGGCAGGCGCAGGCAGTTATTGAATATCTTGAATATTCACTGAATTGGACTGGAAAGATTCAAAGCCGTTTGCTGAGATTCTTGCCACAGCAATGCCTAATGCGGGCTGACATCTTGATTAAGGCCATACTGGGACATATGCTCACAAGCTATCTGATGCATTTTACCTGACGATCCACTTTTTAAAGCATCTGGTCCATTGCCTAAATACTTGCGTTAGTGCTTTTATCTCTCCCCATTAATCTTCCCTCTTGTTCAAACAGGCAGACATCAAATGCAATTGAAAGCTTCGCATTGCATAGATCTGGAGCAACCCAAGGTGATGGTGCTCGGGAGCAAATGTCTTCTTCATCCTTTCTGAACAATTAATGATAATTTTAAAAATGTCTTGCATACAACTATATTTCAGTTTTGTGATCTGCAATGTAAGCGTTAGACATTCCAAAACTGAGAGAAGGCTCCCTCCCCCAGTCTTTTTAATTAAATGCCTGGCTTAAATTATTAAATTAGCATTTCCTACAAAAGAACTTTCAGATCAAGATGATTTGTATTTACATGTAATTTATAATATTATATGGCACTCTCTCCCTCCCCCCCCCCCCTCTAGATAATGGGTATAGCAGAACTGTAACTAAGAAAGAGAAAGAGGATTCTATCCCAGCATGAACAGTGAAGGTTTTATTGGTTGATACATTTGTATCCAGCTATTCATTTAAGGAGCTCAGGGTGAAATACATAGAGGCTATTCCCACGAGCAGCAAAAATCGGGCTAGGACCTGCAAATAGGTTCACCTGAGAGATAGCAACTTGTCCAGGGTTATGATAGAGGTTGACATCCAGACTAACAAAGCACTTGTGTGCAGTGATGCTGAGCTGGTGTTACAGGGGAGAGGATATTTTAGCCAACTTCCCCTTTGCTCTGAAGCCCACCTTGCCTCCTGAAAATATGTCTCTGAGGGCTGTATAGCCCTCAGGGAGATATTTTTCACAGGCACAGTGGGCTTCAGAATAAAGGGGCATTATACAAAAATTTTCACTCAAGGCACAAATGGCCAGGCTCAAACTATCATACTTCAGACACATTATGCGAAGATCCAATTCCCTTGAGAAGTCCATAATGCTGGGGAACGTTGAAGGAAAGAGAAGAAGAGGATGACCAGCAGCAAGGTGGATGGACTCGATTACGACAGCAATGAATGCACCACTGAGAGACATTAAAGGCCAAGTTGAAGACAGATCGTCCTGGATAGAATCTATGTAGTTGCTAAGAGTCGACACCTACTTGAAGGCACTTAATCAATCAATCAAGTCAGACAAAAACCACCCTCCCTCACAAAGTGCCAGTGCAGTATTAGCCTCACTGGGAGGGAATATTTCATAATAATTACTCAACAGGACACTTCTTCATTTAATATATTCGAATTGCTTTAGCTTTTGGTGCTTTAGCTTTTGGTGCTCAAACTAATTTTGTCCCTAGGCATGACTGAAGTATGTGTGATAAAACTCACAGTATTAAATTCGGTTCTGCATATTGCTAAATGATACTGAGCTATAAGCTCAGCAAAGATTTGGTTAGGTAATCGAAGTGTTTGGAAATATCAGTGTAACCCAAGTTTATTTTGGTTAAAAACAAGAACCTCACCCCAGACTCTATAGTGATCTTGTTATGCCAACAGAGAGCATGGCTGTGTGGAATCTATTTTAAGTCTCCAAAGCCCCAGTGCATTGTACACATTTCATGCGGTAGACAAGCTATGTCATAGTGACAAAGCACGATGTCAGACTGACCTTGCTGCCTGACACAAGCTATCAGCTTGAACTACAAGGAGACAACCTTGGATATGCCTTGGAAATTCTTGCAGTGAATTACTTTGAAGCATTAGCCCACGGTCTTAAACAGCTACAATGAATGTGCCTTGGTGTAATGATTTAGGTGCTCCCAGCTGTGCTTGTATCTTACCATCACTTCACATATGCACATGAATGAAATGTTTCACTCTTCCTGAAGTTGCTGATGACATTGAGGCTGTTTTAATGAGCAGCCTAGTTCAGGCTAGGGCATCTGGTGGGCCACTGGGCTAGGCTCCTTGTGTGGAGCTCTGGGATCTGCACAGATCCTAGCGCCCCCACCCAGCCTAACCCCGCTCCCAAGCCTGACTCTCTCTTAGCTGAGGTTAAGGGAACAAGTGCTCCCTTAAACCGGCTGCCAGGATCATTTGTCTTCTCAGGCTCTACAGAGCCCGAGAAGAAACAGAGATGGGTGCCTAGCGTGTTGTCCATCTGACAGGGGGATCCCCCAAGGTACTGTGCTCATCATGTGGTACCTTGTGGGATACTCAGGGACCGAAGAAATGAGTCCTGACCTCTGTTGATCCATGCTGGTCTTGACAGCATGGGTCATGTGGGCATGTGGCTCACACACTGAGGAACCACAAATTGATTGTCTGGGAGAAGGTAGGTCATGTGAATGGCCTCCCTGCCGCCCGCCCACGCGGTCATGTGAATTGCTCCATTATGTTGAATCAACACACAGCTTTATGGTGTCTAAATATCAGTAGGGAAATTAAAGCATTATCTGTGTGTGGAGGGGAATATATGCTCCTCTGAATATGTTCCCATAAGTTTCTTACTTATTTACTTATTTACTACTATTATTTATATAGCACCTTTTGCAAAAGTTCTCAAAGCAGTTTATATTTAAAAAAAGAATAATAATAAGATGGTTCACAAGGGGCTCACAATCTAAACAGAAACACAAGGTGGACACCAGCAACAGTCACTAGAGGGACCTTGGGCCCAGGGTATTTAAGAAAATATCTTCTTCGTTATAAACCCCACCACCGATTAAGATTGACAAAGGAGGTTCACCTGAAGGTGTCGCCAGTTCATTTGGTGGAGTGTTGCCACAATGCTCCATTACCCACAGTGCTGAGATCCGTGGGTCCAGCAGAGAATGGAACCCCCGAGGATAATGGGGTTCACCTGTAGTTACTTATCCTATATAAGTAATTGAACAAGAATCCAACTTTGAGAAACAAAAATTTGATATTTATTACTAACTAAACATGGGCTAAGAAAACAAACAGACTAACAGTATCTTTTGTAGAGAGAGGGAGAACCCTCTGTTTGAATTCAAGGCAACAAGTGAAGAACTGACAAACACTGTGACTCCACCCCCAAGCCAGTTCACAGACACATTCAAATAGAGAAGCATGCCCCATACAAATAACGGAGACAATGAGCCAGGTCTCACGATCAGTGAGACCCAGTTTTGGAGGGTGCTTGGGGAGAGTGGGCTAAGCCCACTCTCCCCACATATGAGCAGGGAGGGAGCCCTGGGTAGCAGGATCGGCCACCCACATGATTGCCGGCTCTGTGACGGGGCCGTGTGGCCCCAGGAAGCTACAGTATGCCCTGTGTGAGTGCGCAGGGCATACTGGGGAGACCCCCGGAGCTGGGAGGTGGCTTTTCGCCTCCCCTCCTGGGGTCTACTCATGTGTAACCATGGCGCGGAGCCGTGCCGTGGCAACTCACGATCTTTAAAACTAGGTTTGTAGAGCACTCGCTCCGCAAACCTGGTTTTAGGGCAGGGGTAGTTAGGTGGGTTACCCGCCTAGGAACCACCAGTGGTTCACACAGTGGTTCACACAAAGCCGAGCCCAGTGGTTCACACAATGGGGCAAAATCGGGCTAGCCTCCACTCGCTCGATTTCGCCCCTTCGTGTGAATAGCCTCAATGAGACTGTTCACATGTGCAGCCAAGAGTGGGCTAAGACAGCCAAGCCCGCTCTTGGCTGTGTGCGTATACTGCTGGGAGGTGATTAGCTCCCTATGGTGACACAGCAGCAAACCCACTTAGGGATCCCACCACTTAGTCAGGGTTAAGATTGTGAGGGTGCCCATAACCCGGGCTAAGTGCTCGTGTGTTGGTGCCATGTGGTACCGACACAGGAACAGGCTTGCAGCCAGCATCGGGGGATCCCCACAATGCACCACACACTCGTGGATCATGGAAGTTCCTCCCCCAAACGTCTGCTCTGCTGAGGGCAGCTGGTGTCCATGTGGGCACATACTCTGTGCACCCAGCACAGACCGAGGATCATCTGCAGGGAAGTTAAGTCTAAGCACAGGGCGTAACTATAATTGGGCAAGGGGAGACAGTTGTCTGGGGGCCCACTGCCTTGGCCCTCCCCTCCAGAAGCATGTCACATGACTGACTCCCCCAGCTGCGTACCCGGCCGGGCTTCCTTCAATTGTATTCATCCTCCAAAACTGATGTGAGTGTTAAGACCTGGAGCTACCAGAACAGCATGTCTTTCTCTAGGACCATTAAATGACTTGCATCACCCACAATTTACAAAACCTTTTAAAAAATAATTTAGGGTGATGTTCATACACACACACACACACACACACACACACACACACACACACACACACACAAACACACACTATGCTTTTTGTTACCACTATTCAGCCTCATGTAAGATTTATTTACTTCATGAGCTGAGCTTCAGTGAAGGGGTGGCATTATAAAATCTTGTCTCTGGGCCCATTCCAACCTTGCTACGCCCCTGTCTAAGCAGCCTTCCCTGCCTCCTACCGGGTATCACTCAGTCGTGAGAATGGGCTCAATGTCTATGGAAATTTACATTTTGATGTAAACTGCCCTGAGCCATTTTTGGAAGGGTGGTATATAAATCAAATAAACAAACAAATAAAAATAAATATGGAAAAATCCCAACACCAAAGGCCCAGTAATGTGAGAGATAAATGTGCCAGCACAAATAAAAACAAGATCCATTCAAAAGAGTCAAAGATCTTATCAAAGTGGATGTTACTCACTCCCTACTGGTAATGAATTAGCAAAGTATTTCTGAGTAAGTTAGAAGTGATGGCAACTGTATTGACTATAAACCATATGTTTCCTGCATCTTTCTATTTGATTATCTATCTGTACCTTAACTGTCTGAAAATTGCCTTCATTCAGGAAGTGATGGTTTCCTTAGGCAACAAATCAAGGTTTGTTTCTGATGAATTTGAATGTTTTGCTTTGCTTACTCTATTTATAACTTTTCCCAAAGGAAAAATAAAATAAACAATAGTACATGATCCAGCTAAAGTAAAACACTTTTAGGTCCCACTGATTTCTTAAAGAAAGAGTTAAAAACATGTTTAACTTTCCAATTTAAATTAATGTGCTGCTAAAGTGCTTAGTTTGGCTGGATAATAGATCACCCCAAAGGCAGTGAAGAACCATGATTCAGATTTTCACTACAGGAAGAAAACCACTGAATTTAAGCAGCATAGTTTGCCAAAGGTTTTGACCTTCAAAGCCTTGCGGGGCTTAGCGCCTGTCTACCTACAGACCCGCCTCTCCCATCCAGTTACATCCCGTCCAGTTAGATAATCTCAGATGGCCCTTTTGTTGGTCCCTGATTTCCGAGAGGTTCGGGGCGCTAGGACCCCTGAAAAGGCCTTTTCGGTTGCTACCCCACTTCTTTGGAACTCTCTTCCCTTTCAGATCCATTTAGTCCCGTCCTTACTGATTTTTAAATCTCTATTGAAGACTTTTCTTTTTCGCCAGGCTTTTGCCCTGTAGTTTACCTATTTGTTTTTTTCCTTTTTTGTTATTTTAGTTTTTAATTTAGAATGTAATTTTTAATGTTGTCTTGTTTTTGTACACTGTCCAGAGACTTCAGAGTGGGTGGTATATTAAATGTTTTTAATAAATAAATAAAATAAAAAAGAGACCCAGGCTGACATCCAGACTAAGTTACTAAAGAGTACAACTCAGGAATTACTATAAAGTAAAGGTAAAGGACTCCCTAATTTCAATATGACTTCTGTTAAGAACATAAGAACAGTCCAGATGGATCAGGCCCAAGGGGTATCTAGTCCAGCATCCTGTTTCACACAATGGCCCACCAAATGCCTTGGGGAAGCCCATGGGCAAGAGGTGAGGACATGCCTTCTCTCTTACTGACTAGTAGCCATTGATTGACCTGTCCTCCATGAATTTGTCTAAGCCCCTTTTAAAGACATTCCAGCTCGTGGCATAGAGTTCCATCTTGTGGCAGAGAATTCCATAGATTAACTATGCACTGTGTGATAAAGTATTTCTTTTTGTTGGTCCTAAATTTCCTGACCTTCAGTTTCATAGGATGACCCCTGGTTCTAGTGTTGTGAAAGAGGGAGAAAAATTTCTCTCTGTCCACTCTCTCTACTCCATGCATAATTTTATACACATCTATCATGTCTCCCCATAGTCACCTTTTTTCTAAACAGAGGCCCAGATGCTGTTACCTTGCTTCATAAGGAAGGTGCTCCATGTCCCTGATCATCTTGGTTGCCCTCTTCTTCACCTTTCCCAGTTCTACAATATCCTTTTAAGATATGGTGACCAGAACTGAACACAGTATTCCAAATGTGGCCTCACCTTAGGTTTGTATTAGGGCATTATAATATTAGCATTCTTATTTTCAACCCCCTTCCTATTGATTCATAGCATGGAATTGGTCTTTTTCACAGCTACCATGTACTGTTGAGTAGTTTTGTCAGGATGTCTGCCACAGTTCTGGTTTTGTGGAAACAGCTGTTGACTACTTCCAAGAAAGTATAGCCTCATCTCTACTTGAATGTATAAGGTAATGTGGCTGCACACCGTGTCTTTTGGAATCAATAGATCTTGAATACCACATGTCTCATCATTATTGCATCAAGAAACTTAGAATAATAAGCTCATGTCTCTGAGTAGCGCAAAAGATTTTATAGACAACTTTGTTATAAATTATAGCTGGTCAGCTTTACACCCTATGAATTTTTAAATTTATGGGTGAGCTGTGTTGCAAAAATCGAATACAAATGAATGCATTCATTTTATGTGGCTGATGCAAGGCTTGCAGGAAACTGGGTTGAATTCTTTTTACTCCTTTCCTTCTCTTCAGCTATATGGCTGCCTAGCCATTTTTTTAAAATGGAGAACTAGTAACAAATGTAGCTGAAACAGGAGATGATTGAAGTGCCTTGGTGAGGAAAGTGGTTTTGTCTGTTGTAAAACACACATTTAACTAAGGGCGATACGTGGTGGAGATGTTTGCATTGAACTTTCATCATGGTGTTTTGCATGACCCAGCCTTGTGAATGCTTCAGCTTGCTTTCATAGCATGACTCAGCAAATATATCCATATCATCCAAATTTAGAGATACATTTCTGAAATGCTTCTAAGCATTCTCTGTGTGGAATGGAGAAGGACCAGGTAAGAAGGGTGGCATAGAAATTGAATCAGTCAGTCAGTCAATTGGAGGTATCCTTGTTGCCTGATTTTAAGACACTACTAGAAACAGGATTCTCCCCAATCCAAATTTGTGGAACTTCAAATTTGCACTCAGATTTTGACTGATACAGAATCTAGTGGCACTCTTAATCACAAACATTCTGGGGTATGACTTGTGTCCTGGTATCTATCAGTTCATGTTTTTATTTGAAAGGGAGGAGGGGAGCTGGAAGGAGCTCTCCCTCACTCCAATGCCTCCACAGCTGCCTTCCTGTGTGGCCTTCACTGGCCCCCATCCAGCCGCTGTGGCGGCATTTAGTAGTAAGAAAAGGGGGCTTCCTCCTCGCCACCCCTACCCTCCTTGCTGCAGTTGGGGCAGAAAATCCTTGGCCACCTACAGGCGGCAAAAGGCTTAATCTGTCCCTGATGGCAGCACACACCCCTAATATTATTATGCATGCATAAGAGGTCATTCATACAGTCAAAAACTGGGTGGGACAAATGTCCTACCTAGGTTTGGTAGCAGTGTGTAGGTGGAAACAACTAGGTAGGAGAAGTGATTGTGTGGAAGCAAGGTAGGAGAAAAAGCTAGATAGGACAGCATTTGACCTTGGTCAAATGTTGGGTATGAAAGCTGGGTAGCACAGTGCTGTCTTACCCAGCTTTTCCTCCTCCTTTTCCATACAATCACTGCTCCCTCCTCCTACCTAGTTGTTTGCACTCACACAACTGAAAATTGGGAGTGTACATGGTTCCCAAACCTGGATAGGACACTTGACCTACCCAGTTTTCAGTTGTATGAATGACCTCATATTGTGGCAATTATGCAACACTTATTTCCATGTGAATTAACCTTACTAACACCTGTAACAACTTTCTTAAACCCCAGAGGCTGATAGCAAAGCAGCTGTATGAATATACCATGTATTAATTTTATGCAATATATACATTATTGACAACATCATGATTGCCATGGAGCTATTATGATGTCAGATCAATTAATACACCACTGTTGGCTTAGAGCTATAAACATAAAATATTCTTGTTGGAGAAGAGAAAGAAATAGGTTGCCCAGGAGAAATAGGTTGGGATTTTTCATTACCAATAGGAGCAGGAGAATAAATATGCTTCTTGTATCCTTTATAGGAAGGAAATACTGATTATTAAAAAATCAATCACACAGTTCTTAAATTGGCACAGGACTATATCTCACACAGAAGGCCTAATTTGGCTCTAGTATGTAAATGAGTATTTGTTTTTATTTTTGCCATCATTTATTAATTTAGATTTTTTCCCCCTTGTCCTACCCAAGAGCTTTGAGTTGAAGGCAATGTTGTTAAAACAGAAAGCAAATTAACAGTCGATACAATTGTTGGCAAACCATAAAATGAACTATGCAGCATTACCTATGTTCTGGACAACTGAATGTCACTCCAAAGAGAAAGGCCTTACATCTAAAAGGTGCTTCAAATGTCTTATAGAATAAAGCATCATGCTTTCTGACTCTCCATTGTGCAGCATCTACAAGTCAGGATCAGTATCACAGGGAAAGCAACCTGACTCTTCTTGTAAATCTTCTCTCCCCACAAAGGAAAAATGGAGAGGTTGTTCTCACGACCATCAGCAGTGGGGCTGGGGGGAAGGCAGGAGCCTACTCACCTTCCCTAAAATGATCCCTACCACTCCTGTTCTCCACCATGCCAAGCACTCACATGGTTAATGCTGCAGCAAGTGGTGCAGTGATCTGGAGGTGGGGTCACAAGGAATTCCACAATGCACTGCACAAGTGGAATGGTGCATTGGGGAACTTCCTGCTGCTGGGCCACTCTATCTCCCCAGCTCTATGATCTCAATGGCTGCCAATAGTCTGAAATGAGCTGTCAGCAGATTGAGCACTCACATGACCCAGGCATGAGGTAGGAGGTATGCATCATCCTCCTAGTTCTCTTTTAGCCTTGGTACAGGATAAGGCTATGTGGCGGAGGAGTGCTGGGATTGGGAGCAATGCCAGTGGTTCTCACAACCAGCCCTACCCAGGCTAGCAATGCCCTTTCCGGGTACGGCTGGTCATGGGAACAACCTCATAGTGTTACAGTTCTCTTGTCCTGTCTAGTCCGCTAGAATTCCCATGTGGCAAAGTGGCTTTGTGAATGTGCCACATGTTATAAGATTACAAAGGCCAACTGAAGCTATGTCTAGCTACCTGAACACTTCAGTCACTTCTCAGTGGCCCCTCTATCATCTCCAAAATGAACTTGCTCTGTTATGCCACACTGGTGGAACAACCTCCTCAAGAACATCCCTCACTACTAATCTTCCACCATGCAATAATACTTAGATCTTTGGTAGAACATTGTGGGGCAGATCTATTTGACAGTAACTTTGCTTTATTTTCTTATTTCTGCTTATTTCTGCTGTTCTGTATTCTGCCATATATTTGCTGCATTAGCCTTTACTGTTTATTATTCTTTTCAAGTAGATTTTTAGTTGTCTTGATGGTCTTTTTAAGATGGAAAAGCTAATTCAATAAACTAAAAGGTTACTCTACTCCCAATCAATGTGTAGAGCCTCATGGGGTTCAGCAGGAAGGAGCAGGCTTAGTCTGCTCTCCCCGCATATGAGCAGTCACTCACAGCTGGGTTTCTGGATCACCTGCCCAGATGAATAGTGGCTTCGGCCGGGTGCTCCCACTCCAGCTTGGAGCTCCAGGGAGCTCTGGGGGAAAGGGAGCACAGCCATGTGGTGTCCTGGCCCCTGGAACCCCAGGAAGGCACCATGCAAGTGCAGAGCCAGCAGTCATGTGGGCTGCCGATCCGGCCACCCAGGGCTGCAGGCTTGCTCATCTGCAGGGAGAGCAGGCTAAGCCCACTCTCTCTGCCTAACCTCATCTGGTGAGTCTCACTGATCGTGAGACTCACCTCAGACTCACCTCAGTATCTTTTTTATTCACACAAGCCAAAATCTGCTTGGTCTTTACCATTTGTGTCACCAAAAAATCTGTTTTATATGGAGCCTGGCTAAATTATCAGTTCAGTTTGAGTTATTCCAAGCTTCCTATCAGATCTGAAGCTCATATTCTCCTAAGTGAATACATGCTTTCCCATTATTAAAATTAATTCAATTTTTTTTAAAAAAGCTTCATTCAAAGCTTAATGAAGACAATAATGAAGACTCATCCAGTGAGTCTAATATAAATCCAGAGAAACAGGTGGTACCATATACATGCCTCAGTGCATACTTTAATTTTAACCTGGAAGTTATATATAACTCAAGTATTGGATATGGTATGAGAGAACTGGAGCCACCTAAAGGCTCAGTGGGGAAGTAGCTTGCCTAGCGAGCATGAGGTTGTTGGTCTGAATCCCTCTTGGTATGTTTCCCAGACTATGGGGAACACCTATATTGGGCAGCAGCGATACAGGAAGATGCTGAAAGGCATCATCTCATACTCTGTGGGAGATGGCAATGGTAAACCCCTCATGTATTCTAGCAAAGAAAACCACATGGCTCTGGTCACAAGGAGTCGACACCGACTCGACGGCACAACTTTATTTATTTATTTATTTAACATATTTTTATACCACCCAAAACTTATGTTTCTGAGCAGTTTACAACAAGATAAAAACAAAAGCAAAACATTAGTTAAAAACAAAAACAAGAAATTTAAAACACAATTTAAAATTTTAAAAACAATATTCTAAAACAACATTAAAAACAATCAAAACAGTATCAGTTAAAAGCCCGGGTGAACAGATGCATCTTTAAAGGCTTTCTAAAAATTGTCAGAGATGGGGAGGCTCTTATTTCACTAGGGAGCGCATTCCAAAGATTGCAGGGCAAGAACTGGAGAAGTAACAACAGAGTCCAGGAAAGAACAAAGGAAGAAGTGGTAAAATTTGACATAGATGCAAGGTAAGCAGCCAAGTTTTCAAAATCAAACAGTTATAGCCCACTAAAGAATCTGTCCGCCAAGTATTATTTAGGGCCCCATATACATCTAGTCCTCTTTGTCCAAGATGCCAGATAGCCTGCCAAGAAATTGAATCTGAAAGACTGCTAGGTTCCAAACCAGAACACATTCCCATTAAAGAGTTTCTTCTCACCAAGGGTTGGTGGAGCTTTGTGCAGCAATAGCCTGCATCAGCATACAAAGGTTTAGTTTGGCATCAATAGTTGCTGGAGCAAGTTGTTTGACTTGGAGCTGTCTGAGGTCCTGAAGAATATGTTCAGCTAATAATGCTTGTCCTGATACCTCTAACTGCCCTTTACTGGATTCTTCACAGAAATGATGTGTTTCTGTTGCCTGCTATATATTATCTGATCCATGTGTACAATATGTTCCCTGCAGATTGTATCTTTCAGGTCACAATCAGTTAAGGTAACAGATTTTGAAGAGAGCTACAATATGAGGTGGAGACTGCCTTGGTCGGTCAGATGAAGGAACTGACAAAGAGAGTATGACTCTGTTGGTCCTTTTTGATCTCTTGGCAGCTTTCAGTATTATCAACCATGTTATCCTTCTGGAGGCTCTGAGGGGATTGTGGGTGGGAGGCACTGCTTTGCAGTGGTTCTGCTCCTACCTATAGGGCAGATTCCAGATAGTGTCCCTTGGAGAATGTTGCTCTTCAGAACATGAACTTTTTAATAGTGTCCCCCAGAGCTCCATACTGTCTCCAATTTTTTTTAATGTCTACATGAAACCACTGGGAGATTTGGTGCAGGGTGTTATCAGTATGCTGATGACACCCGAATCTATTTCTCCATGTCAACATCATCAGGAGAAGGTATAACCTCTCCAAACTTATTTCTAGAGATGTGCACAAATATCTTCGGCGCTGGCGGGGGTAGTACTTTAAGGGCTGGGGAGGGTGTACTCACCCCTCCCGCTGCATTTTCCCCCACCAGCACTCTGTTATCTTTAAGCCCCTCAGGGCGGCAGCATTTCTCACTGCCGCCCCGTTTCCCCTGTCGGCTGGAAGCGGCCGAAGTAGCAAGCATGCGTGCACCCGTCTGCCATGCGCATGATGGTCTGCCATGCGCGCGCACGATGGGAGCACGTGCGGTCGCTACTTCCAGCCATTTCTGGCTGACGGGGGAAATAGGGCGGCAGAGAGGAATGCTGCCGCCCCGAGGGGCTTAAAAATAACAGAGTGCCGGCGGGGAAAATGCAGTGGGAGGAGTAAGTACACCCTCCCACGCCCTTAAAGTACTACCCCTACCGGCGCCAAAACACCGACCCCCCCCCCACCGAAACATTTCGGAGGCCTTTATAATGGCCTTCGAAATGTTTCAGGAACATGCCTACTTATTTCTTCATCCAAGCTTTTTAACTGGACTGTGGTTTAAATTGTTTTAAGGTTTTCATTTTTAATCTGTTTTATGTTGCTGTAAACCTCCCAGAGCTGGAAGTTTTGGGTGGTCTACAAATTAGTTAGATAGATAGATAGATAGATAGATAGATAGATAGATAGATAGATAGATAGATAGATAGATAGATATGGCTATTTTAATATGGCTTCAATCACAAGTTGCATACTAAATCAATGGGCACATATTAGGCAGTCTGCCTACTGGGAGTGTCTGCTTCAAATGTTATTTCTATACTTCTTAGTAGCTTTTCTAGACTCTTCCACTCTCTCACACCTGCCAACTTAAAAATCCAAAAGAGAGAAACTGTCCTGATTGGACCAGTGCAAGGGATTAGCTGAGGTAACATAAGTTATTCCAGGCATGACCACCAGGAAATGTTTTATCATCCACTGGTGACAATCCACACCAGTGAGTAAGAAAAACAAGTGAGTAAGAGGGAGAAGAGGGTGAAAAAGTCAACGGGAAAGGCACTGGGAACAAATACAAAGTTTGGAGGCAAGATACAAGAAGCTGCCCACTGAGACCCCCAGATGCACTCCTAGGCCCCAGAGAATAAAGGTTTCTACACTACTACTGTAAGCAGCAAATATGTTGCACCAGCAAAACTCATGTCTAGACTGAAAATATTCATGCTTGGCTGCTAGAGAGCAGTTTATACATACCACACAGTGTGTTGCAGACTCCTTCACAAGGGTTTTTCAAAAGTTTGTGTGTCAAAATCTCTGAGAATGATTAAGTGGAGAAGGGATAACTGGGCAAAAATGACTTTACTATCGATCAAGACATGGAGGCGAGTCTCACGATCAGTAAGACTCACCGAAATGAGGTCTGCAGGGAGAGCAGGCTTAGCTCACTCTCCCTGCAGATGATTGCCCATGGATGACTGCCTTCTCCCTGCAGATGATCGCCCACTATGGGGATTGGGGGCCTTGTGCCCCCCGGAAGGTCCTGGAGAGATCCCCAGGGCTGGGAGGCTTGTTTCAGCCTCCTGGCAAGGGTCTCCTTGTGTGTTGTTGCAGTGCAGAGTCGCGGCTTGGCAATACACAATTTTAAAAAATGGGGTTAGTGGAGCACTCACTCCACTAACCCCATTTAAGGGGAGGGGTATTTCAGCGGGTTACCTGCCTTGGAGAAACTTTTTGGCCAATCATGATAATCGCCTCATTGATTGTTGAGGGTTCCAAATAAAGTCTGCATTTCTCCTTTCTCTTCCTGGAGCACTCTGTGCACCTTCTTCTGTAAACATTTCTTCTCATTTTCTAGATCCACATTCCTTAGGAATTTTTCTGGCATTGTGAGACATGGAACAGATGAAAGACTTAGAACTTAAAAATTAAAGTTAATGCAAAAAATATTTTCCAGCAATTTGACATAGCAGTTTGCAACTTCACAGAGAAACAAGTCCTAAAAAGAGACTTTTTCTTCATATATAAATAATGTTCTTTAAAACTCCATCAGGCATGATTTTTAGGGTAGCGTTAAATGCTCCTGGAAAGCATTACCATTACTACCTTTTTAAAAATCTGATTTAAAAAACAGAAAAATACATCTTCAGACCAGGAAAAACTTAGAGAAGGAGGGAGAAGCAGTCTGAGGTAAAAACTCAGTGGCAGTATTGCTTTCAGGCAGTATGATTTATTTTTGCCGTACTGGACACATTACTGATTCATGAGAACAACATCTTTATTAATTACCTGGAGGCACAAAATACAGCATTTCCATGGTGAATAGACTGTATTTGGCACTGGGGTGGTGGTGGGGGCAGTCACCAAAGGAGGCTCAGGTGCCTCTGCTTCCTGGCAGCTTGGGTTGCTCCTTTTTCTCCTGCCCTGTCTGTGAGTCACGCTGACTGAAGGCTAGTCAGATAGAGCTGCACACATTCATCCACCTGATGAATGGTCAACCTGCAGAAGGTATAACTCTTGGATGGAGCATGAGAGAGAGGCGTAACCAGGAGCAGTGCCTCTTATCCCCAACTCCCCCAGGTGATCCAGAAGGATACCATGGTCAATGGTATCGAATGCCGCTGAGAGATCCAAAAGAACTAACAGAGTCACACTCTCTCTGTCGGTTCCCTGGTAAAGGTCATCCATCAGGTCGACCAAGCCGGTCTCAACCCCATAGCTAGCTCTAAAGCCAATTTGAAATGGGTCTAGATAATCAGTTTCCTCCAAAACCGCCTGCAGCTGGTTAGCCACCACTCTCTCAATTACCTTGCCCAACCAGGGGAGATTGGAGACTGGCCTATAACTATCCATTGCTGAGGGATCCAGGGAAGGCTTCTTAAGAAGAGGTCTAACTATTGCATCGCCCCAAGCAGCTTGTCCACATCATCAGCCATCACAGATTGAAACTGATCCAATCTAATACTGCAAGAGGGATTGCTGGACACCACCTTAATAGACTCTGCAGAAACAGTGGAGTCCAAGTTGGCCCAGACAGAGGAGATTTTGTACGCAAAGAACCCATTAAAAGATTTGCAGCAGAACAATGGGGAGTGGTTTGAATTGGAAGGAGCCTGAAACAAACTCCTCACAACCCGGGACAGCTCTGCTGGACACGAACCTGCAGAAGCAATGTGCACAGACCAGAATTGATTTTTTGCCGCACGCACTGCCTCACTGCCTCCACATAAACCTTCAAGTGGGCTCTATGCTCTGTCCTGTCACATTCAAGCCAAGTTCTCCTTCACTTGTGCTCCAGTCACCAGAGCCCCTGGTGGCGCAGTGGTAAAACTGCTGCCCTGTAACCAGAAGGTTACAAGTTGGATCCTGACCAGGGGCTCAAGGTTGACTCAGCCTTCCATCCTTCCGAGGTTGGTAAAATGAGTACCCAGAATGTTGGGGGCAATATGCTAAATCATTGTAAACCTCTTAGAGAGCTTCCAGCTATAGAGCGGTATATAAATGTAAGTGCTATTGCTATTGCTACACCATTTAGACTGCTTCTGTAATACAAGAGATAAATGCCTCTGATATGGAGTCAGTGCATGTAGTTAATATAGCCATTAAGAGAAAAAGATAGAACTGACATCTGGAGAAGGTCAAAAGGGCAGATGGATGCATCTCTCAAGTGTCACACTGGATAGTGTATTGAGTTTAGACATGCGGGACACAGCTTCCAAGGCCCACTCAGCAATAAAGGAGGCCTTCGGCAATCTATATCCTTAAATCTATTAAACCCAACTTTAATTAAAGTAATCAGCCTTGTTTGTGGTTGTGTCTTAAGGATGAATTCTGTCAGAGCATTCTTCATCTGCCAGGCTCAACAATTCAGTTCATCCAACAGTGGGATGAACAAATAATCCTTGTGCATGCAGATCCCTGCTAATTCAGTTGGCACACCTTGAGATTTTGGGGTCAGTATGCATGGCAGAAGCCAAACTTAGATGGCTGTGGAAAATACCAAGCAACTGTATGCCTTTCTGTAGTGCTTCTGCAAAATTCTGGGGAAAACAACAATGTATGTTGGAACTCCACAAGTTCTAGTGTGAGTGCCAGGACCCAGCAGAACATTCCACACAGGTACTTCCTCTGCTGATGTGGTATAATGGGGGACATCAAACTATATATTCACTGAGACCTGTGTCTATATGGTGGGATGATATTGAAGTTGTTCTCATGATCAGTGAGAAGAGCTTCTGGTGGGTCTGTGGGGAGAGTGGGCTTAGCCCACTTTCCTCACGGACGAGCATCCTCCAAGCCCTGGGTGGCTGGATTGGCTGCCCACATGACTGCTGGCTCCATCACACAGCCGGCAGATGCTATGGGGATCAGGGACCACCCAGGCCCTGGAAGTTTCAGGATGCCCCACATGAGTATGTGGGGCATTCTGGAGAGATCCCCAAGGCCAAGAGGCTAGCTGCAATGTTGCGTGCTATGGCAACACATAAGCAAAAAAATGAGGTTAACGGAGCACTTGCTGCATTAACCTCATTTAAGGGGAGGGAGAATTAGGTGGGCTAGCCACCTTGGAACCACTTGGCTTGCCCATGAGGCTGATGGTTCCAGTGATCAGTAGAAAATAGGCTAGGCTTCCTTAGCCCGCTTTCTACTGATTGTGGGAATAACTTCACTATCTGCACATATGCAACAAAGCTTACTCATCACTGGAGTTTTTGAAGCATCCAGAACTCTTTGGAAATTGATAACCTTGGCAATGGAATTGAAAATAAAATATGAACCAGCCTTTATGTCCGTCTCCACATGGTCAAGTAACCTCTCATGAGTTAGTCCACCAGAAGGCACGGCAGCATTACAGGTAGGGCAACAACCTGGGCCAAAGCAGGCAAGGGCTAGGGTTGGTACTGTGGTAATTAAGTAGAGGCTGGCTCGTCAGAGTAGGCTAGTGCAAGGCTTGCCAGGGGAACTGGTTTCCATGCTCAAGGGTTTCTAGAAGGACTCATCAGGCACAAACATCTGAAGGGCTGCAACTGCAAGGTTTAAATAGGAGGCAGAGGTTCTCTCTGCTCATCACCTGGCCCTCCTCAGGCCCATCTGATGCAGCTGGACCAAGTTATCTACCAACACTTGAGGAGATTCTTCCTCATGAGGAGACATTTGTGGCCATAACTGATGAGCCCCTAACTGAGAACTCCCCTGTTGCTGCTGTAGCTCAGATCGAGGTCAGTGATGGCTCCACTTCTGGGGGCCAAGCAGCATTGAAAGTGATTCCACCTCAGGTGTTAGGTCTCTGGCCCTCACATCATTGTCCTTCATGGGGACTTCATCCTCTTGTTGGTTTGCAGAGGAGCAAAGGGTAGTCCTGCATTCAATAGGGACCCCAGCTCAACAGAGGTAGAAGGACTAGCTAGGAATGGTCCTTACTGGTGGACTCCTTGGGGTCCACATTGAGGGGATTCCTTATGCAGGATTCCAGAGAATCCTCCAAATGAATGGAGGCAGGAGGACCAGCCAGCGGTTCTTCACTGGTGGACTCCTCAGGGGCCCCACTGAGGGGATTCCTGCAACTTCAGCATCAGTGCCAGAAGTTTAAGGATACTGTGGCTGAAAAACCCAGGTGTGTCCAATTCAGGGGGTGGGGTGAAGAGTGAACTGATTAGCTCACTCATTTTCACTTTCCCAGTCACAGCTTCCTACACTTTTAGTTTAATGGTGCTTAATCACACAACTGGCAGTATGAGCTATCTAATCACGTCCTAAGCTACTTTTGTTCCATAAAGAAGTGATCTGGAGCCTGTTTACTCTGTTGAATCAGTGAGACTTGAAATTACACTGAAGTCATTGAGACTATGCCAGTAATTATAGGAGGAGGATTCCCTCAATCAAGCCTAAGCATGATGCCATTTAAAATCTTTTAGTAAAAAAAAAAGCCCAAAGTTACTACTGTATATGTGAAGTAATTTAAAGAATGCTCTAGGACACTCTTCACTGCCCCTCCAATATTAATGAGCTACTAAACCAAACAAGGTAGTACATCAATACACAGTTTTAATTGGGGAACTGGAGCCTGAGGAGACAACAGAGAAATGTTGGCCAATTTTGGGCTGGAGGGAGAGGAAAGAGTGTGAACCTATCAAACCATGTAGTTGAACATAAAGAGCTGGAGGAAAATCAGAGCCCAGGGAATAACTTGGAAGCTAAAATCACCAGTGCTTGAACAAAGTTATAGAGAAGAGTGCAGGTGAAGATCACTAGAGCACACACCAGAGAGGGAGGGAACTCCCATCTTTGCCAGTACTGAAACTTTCTGGTTTTGTTCCAGATGCTTTGTTTCACAGCAAATGCAAATGCTATCTGAACACCTGTGTTAAAAGAGCTGCATTGACTCACGGTGAAGGGGAAGGTTTTGAATGTTAAAGTCCCAAATGGTTTGGGACCAGATTATTCAAGGGTTGTGTTCTTCCATATGAAGCTGCCCAGAATTTAAGACTTCTTGCGGTGATCCTAATCTACATGCCCCAAGCTTCCAGAATTTGATGGATGTTGACACTGGTGGGGAAAGCCTTTTCAGTGGTGACAGCTTAGTTATGGAGTCTTTTCCCCAGACAGGTTTGGCTGCCACTACCTCTATCATTTAGATGATAAGTTGAAACCTTTTAATGCAGGGGTTCTCAACCTTGGGACCCCAGATGTTACAGGACTACAACTCAAATCATCCCTAGCAATTGTGGCTCAGGATTAAGGGAGTTGTAGTCCAGCAAACTCTGAGGACTCAAGTTTGAGAACCCTAATGGGTGGTTGATTGTTGTTGCTTTGCTGCCCTTGTCTTCCTTAGTGATATCACTGAACATGATCCAACCACAGCTTGGAAATCAAATGCAGCAAATTTGTACAGCCATTGCTGCATGCTAGGTGTTTGGGAGAGGAGTGGGGATTGAAAGGAGGAGGGTTCTCCTGCTGCTACTGCTGACCAACAACAAAGATAAGTCAGGGGAGGGGCCTGGGGGAGGTAGGTGGGTGTGTGGACAGCTGGGGTATTGGGAATTTACAGGTAGGGACATTCATGAACTAGTCTGTGCATGCCCATTAGGCGGGGAGGTTACCTTTAAGGGGTAGGGAGGGTGCCCATCCCTGCCCCACCTCTCCCCCCACTCACAGCGCTCTTTCCAAAAACATTGGTGCAAGGCTGCAGCATACCTCCTTGAAGCCCCCACTAGTGTTGTACAAAAAGTAGCCGACTCACTGAGCATGCATACCATGTGCACACATGCCATGGGCATGCACATTGGCTACTTCCGGTACGATGGTGACCAGGCGTGTGCAAAGGATGGAACTCTGCTGCATTATGCTAATAATTAATTAATTAATCAATCAATCTTATTTGTTAGCCTCTCCATAACAAATTGTTCTCTGGGCAGTTCAAAACAGAATGTTAAAAACATCCAATAAAAATACACAAAACATGACAAACAAATCACAACACACACACACACAAATACAATACAAAATATTTAAAAACTTTTATTTAAGAAATCAAATTTAAAAATCAGTATAATTTTTTTTTAAGTACCACCATTGAGGGTGCAACAGGTTCCAAAAGAAAGCTTGAAAATTAGTTAGAAAGAAATGAGTGGTATGAGTTGTGGTGTGTGGAGGGAATAATTTATTGGGGAGGGGAGTGTCCATCACAGTTCTTCTCTGGTTCTGTATTAATATTTTAGACAGCTTTGGCTGCTTCTCATTAAATTTTTCTGCACTGTTTATATTGAGCTTTGCTGTAAACTGCTTTGGATATTGTAGTGGGAAAGTTGCATATCAGCACTTCAAATGATATAAAATGAAGGAAGCCTGAACAGCTGGTGATTCATCAAGCCAAACATTACCCACTAGCAGTGTATTGTAGCATTTAAAGTCCCTGACAACACCCCTGTTTATTTGTTCATTTGTTTTTATGTTCACAACAAGCAAACAGTTTAAAGAGCAGGTTTTTCATGTACCTAGTGGACTGCCATACATAGATGGTGGACAATGCTTTGGGTTGCTAGATCATGAGGTATATTCCAAAAAGAGGGCTTTTCCCATCTTGGAAAGGAGTGCCTTTTACCTTTAAATGACCTTATGACTCTGGTTCAATTCCACAGACCACTGGAGAGCTCCTCAATGCATACTTTTAGTGATTGCTCCCTTCTTTTTAACATTTCATTTACATGTATTAAAAATAATAAAAGTTACATTTTCATCAGTTGCAAGCACGCTGTTATGGCACTATCACTGTTGTTGAATATCATTACCTCTAAAATGCTTTTATATGTAATGGACTTAAACACAAACATCTGCATTTCTATTTTCTTATGAAAGAAATTGTAGAGGCCTCTTGTAGCCCAGCAGTTTTCAATGAACACAGAGCCTGCTCCTTTAATGCCTTTTGTCCTTCTTAACAAGTTGGAAGTCATTTGAATGGATTCCTTCAAATCCTTCTATTTTCTGTCCTCACTGAAGTTATAAGGCAACAATTTATATTTAAAATGGAGCAAAATCAAATGCAAGGACCCAATTCAAACAGTTAGCCATGCAGATGATGGCATTGTGTCCTACATTATCAGAATATGTATGCCTAAATGTTATAGAAATAGCAGAAGGGGGTGGAGTGCATTGCAAAGAGAAATAAAAATTAGCCTAAATTTATTACTGTAGCAAAGGTAACTAATTCCTCATATATGGTATAGACCAGGCTTGACAAATATCCCAGGCACCAGAAATTTAACCATGGTGCTTAAACTAGGATTTTCAGAGGCACAATTACTTAATAACATTTATTTATTATTTATTTATTTGATTTTTATACCACCCTTCCAAAATGGCTCAGGGTGGTTTACAATTAAAACAAATCCTTAAAACAGTAAAGAGCTAAAACAAAAAATTAAAAACAAAATAACAACAATTAACAATTTAAAAACATTTTAAAACAACAATTAAACAATCACAATAATTAAAAAACCCTGAAACCGGGTTAAAATATTAAAACCAATTAAAAAAACCTGGAAAGCCAGGCCAAACAAATATGTTTTAAGGGCTCTCCTGAAGGCTAATAGAGAATTCAAATTATGGATTTCCGCAGGGAGCACATTCCACAGCCCTGGGGCAGCTATAGAGAAGGCCCACCTCTGAGTCGCCACCAGATGAACTGGTGGTAACTGGAGAGGAATCTCTTCAGATGACCTTAATGTGTGGTGGGGATCACGCAGAAGAAGGCGCTCCCTGAGGTAACTTGGGCTTTAGTCATTCACTTTGCACTTTGTATTTTGCCCAGAAACATATCGGCAGCCAGTGCAATTGTTTCAAAACAGGCGTAATATGATCTCTCTGGGTTACCCCGAGACCAATCCAGCTGCCTCATTCTGAACTAACTGAAGTTTCTGAACTACATACAAAGGCAGCCCCACGTAGAACACAATGCAATAGTCAAGCCGGGAGGTTACCAGCTGGTGCACCACTGTTTTGAGGTCATCCTCTTCAAGGAATGGACGCAGCTGTCGAATCAGCCGAAGTGGATAGAAAGCACTCCTGGCCATGGCCTCTCCCTGAGATAGCAGGGTGAGGCCTGGGTCCAGGAGTACTCCTATGCTGTACACCTGCTCCTTCATGCAGCAAAGGAAGATCTAACTCACCCCTCAGATTCTGAGCCCCCACAATGAGCACCTCTGTCTTGCTTGGATTCAGCTTCAATTTGTTCTCCCTCATCCAGCCCATTACTGCTTGTAGGCAGGCACTTAGAGAATGAGTGTCATTTCCTGAAGAAGAAAGGGAGAAGTAGATTTGGGTGGCATCAGCATGCTGATAACACCCAGCACCAAATCTCCTGATGACCTCACCCAGTGGTTTCATGTAGATATTGAAAAGCATTGGTGACAGAATGGAGCCCTGAGGGACTCCCTATAACAGCTCCTGCTTTGAGGAGCGACTGTCACCAAGCTCCACCATCTGGGATCTACCCAAGAGATAGGAACGGAACCACTGCAAAGCAGTGCCTCCTATTCCCAACTCCCCCAGGTGACCCAGAAGGATACCATGGTCGATGGTATCGAATGCCACTGAGAGAACCAAGAGGACCAACAGAGTCACACTCCCTCTGTCGATTCCCCGGTAAAGGTCATCCATCAGGCCGACCAAGGCTGTCTCAACCCCATAGCCCATTCTAAAGCCAGTTTGAAATGGATCTAGATAATCAGTTTCCTCCAAAACTGCCTGGAGTTGGTTGGCCACCACCCTCTCGATTACCTTGCCTAACCAGGGGAGATTAGAGATTGGCCTATAACTATCATTGCTGAGGGAACCAGGGACGGCTTCTTAAGAACCTATTTGTTTAAAACGTATTTGTTTGGCCTGGCTTTCCAGGGTTTTAAAATTCTAACCCGATTTTGGGGCTTTTAATTACTGGAATTGTTTAATTGCTGTTTTAAAATGTTTTTTAAATTGTTGATCGTTGTTATATTGTTTTTAATTTGTTTTAGCTTTTTATTGTTTTAGTGGTTTGTTTTAATTGTAAACCGCCCTGAGCCATTTTGGAAGGGTGGTATATAAAATAAATAAATAAATAAATAAAATAAGAAGAGGTCTAACTATTGCCTCCTTCAGACAAGGAGGCACCCTACCCTCCCTCAGCGATGCATTTATGATATTAACTAGGCCATCTCCAACAATCTCTCTGCTAGATTGAATCAGCCAGGTTGGGGAAAGGATCCATAGAACAAGTGGTAGGCCAGACCACTCAAAGCAGCTTGTCCACATCATCAGGAGTCACAGATTGAAACTGATCCAACCTAACACTACAAGAGAGATCGCTGGATACCTCCCTCACAGACGCCGCAGAAATAGTGGAGTTCAAGTTGACCCGAATACAAGAGATATTATCTGCAAAGAACCCACTAAAGGCCTCACAGCAGAGTATCTCTGGGAGCTGATTTGAGACAGAAGGAGCAGAGATTATACTCCTCACAACCCGGGATAACTCTGCCGTACGCAAACCCGCAGACGCAATGTGTGCTGACCCAAAACTCTTTTTTGATGCATGCACTGCCATTGCGTAAATCTTCAAATGGGTTCTATGCTGCATCCTATCAGATACAAGCCGAGTTCTCCTCCACTTGCGTTCCAGTTGCCTACCCAGCTGCTTCATCCCCTGCAACTCCTCAGTATACCAGGGGACCATCTTAGAAGCAGGCCTGGAGGAATGCTTAGGAGCAATCATATCTACTGCCCTGGTGAGTTCTCTATTCCAGGTTCCCACCAGGGCATCGACAGAATCACTGGCCGCACCAACATCAAAACCCTCCAAGGCCTTTTGGAAACCTACTGGGTCCAGCAGCCTTTGGGGGCAGACCATCCTAATAGGTCCATCACCCCTGCAGGGGTGGGTTGTTACTGTGATACCAACCTTAACCAGGTGGTGGTCTGTCCATGACAATGGGGTAACCACCGGATCCCCCACCCACAGAACACCCCCCTGATCCAAAACAGAAGACCAAATCGAGTGTGTGGCTGGCAACATGAGTTGGTTCAGAAATTAATTGGGATAGGCCCATAGTTGTCATGGCTGCTATGAACTCCTGTGCCGCACCAGAAAAGCCAGTCTCAAAGTGGATATTGAAGTCTCCCAGCACCAAAATCCTGGGTGACTCCAACACCAACTCCGTGACCAGCTCCATCAGCTCAGTTAGGGAGTCAGTTGAGTAGCGGGGTGAATGGTACACCAACAGAATCCCCAATCTATCCCTAGTTCCCAGCCTCAGAAATACACACTCATTATAAGTCAATAGTCTCACAGGGGGCCTGGTAAAGGAGATAGTATTTTTATGGACCACAGCCACTACACACACATAAACACACAAACACACACACCTGCCCACTTCCTCTAACCTGCTCCACAACAGAGTAACCTGGAGGGAGAAACTGAGCCCACACTGGACCACTCACCTCCCCCAACCAGGTCTCAGTTATACATGCCAGGTCAGCCCCCTCATCCATGATCAAATCATGGAGAATTTTGGTCTTATTCTGAACTGACTTGGCATTACAAAGGAGCAAGGCCAGGCTCTGTGGCTAGTTGGTGCTGCTCCCCAAGGCCTGAGAGTTGTCAGAACAGTTGGAAGTAGAAATAGTTACTAGATTACTAATTTCTCTTCCACTGTAATGGCCAGCTGTTCTGCAAGTGCCAATTCTTCTATTCCCCACCACTACAGCAATAGATGCCCCAAGGCTGTCGGGTGCATCCCTTGTGTCAGCCCCCTCAGGAGAGCCCAAACACATCTCATCAACTAGGCCTGGCACAACTCAGGGCAATTAAAGCAACCCTTTAACCTGAACCTCCACCCACCCACCCACGGTACACCCACCCACAGTACACCAACCCCCAAGCCCTCAGTCCCACCCCCAAAGGCTGCCCCCCTTTGGCAGGTGGCTTCAGCGGCCACCTACAGGCAGGCCGCTGGCCACACCACTGGTGTGTCTTCAGTAATTTATGGGCCTCTAACTTCCCAGTAGCCCCTCCTGCCACAAAGGACTGCTGGCTGACACAGGTGTTAAGTGTCAAGGCTTTCCTGAAGGCAGCAGGCTGGCAGGCAGGTGCTCATTCAGGCAACAGATGGAAAAGTAAACCCAGAGGAGCCAGATGTAAAGTCCAAGCAGGGGGGGGAGGGAGGGAGGGAGGGAGGGGGACGATGACTGTCAAACCCTCAAATCTGCTCCTCCCTCTTTATTTGTCCCAGGCAATCCTGTTTCTCTTCTAAGTATGCTACTTGAAAAGGGGGTAAAAAGAAGCCCATTTATCCCCCCCCCCAATGTTGGTCATTTCAATTATTCTAATTGTAAACCACCCAGAGACACAAGTTTTGGGCAGTATAGAAATGTGTTAAATAAATAAAATAAGTCTGGTAATTTTGGCAAGTGTCCATTGGCTCCTAAATTTTTGGGCTGGCTCCTACATCCAAAGAAAAATTGTCAAGGCCTGGTAGAGATGTATTTACATCAAACCAGAATTGAATGAAATATTATTGGTAGATAATCTATTTAGAAAATGAAGCTTATGAATCAAGATGAGAAATTTTTGTAAATAGTTCAGCAAAGTAAATCATTAAAAGTTCATTTGAAAAAAGCTGCAGTTGTCAAACAATGTAGTTCAAGAAAATCTCATTGATGCTGGCTGCTTCAGACACCACAGTCCCAAAGTCTGAAGAGGAAAGCTTATTTTGTAGTAGTGAATGTGAATTGTCCCTTTGCTAAGCAGGGTCTGCCCCAGTTTGCATTTGGATGGGTGACTACATTTGAATGTTGTCTGCTGTATAACATTTCCTTGCCATTTCACAACTTGCATGCTTGCATCTGGTATCTCAAGATAGGGCTGAGAAAGACTCCTGCTTGAAACCTTAAAGAGTTTCTGCCAGTCAGTGTAGACCAGGGCTACTCAACTTCGGCCCTCCTGCAGATGTTGGTCAACAGCTCCCATAATCCCTGGCTATTGGCCACTGTGGCTGGGGATTTTGGGAGCTGTAGTCCAAACACAGCTGGAGGACCAAAGTTGAGCAGGTCTGGTGTAGACAATACTGAACTAGATGGACCAATGGTCTGACGTAGTACAAGGCAGCTTCCTACACTCCTAACAGATATCTTAGATTGGGAAAGCTCTCCAGCCTCAGGTGGAGAGAGCTCTGTTGAGTTTGTGCCACGTCAGCCAAGCTTGAGTAAACTCTCAAATCTATTGAACCAGCCTATTTCACTTTATATACCCCTTTTACTTCCTCCCCTAGCCTGAGTGCCTGCCATAACAACTCTATCCCTGTCCCTCCCACTGCCACATAAGCTATAGGCAAGGTTACACAAGCTGGCTGCACCCTAAGCCAGCTGGGTCAGCTTTCCTAAGCTAGACCATTTATCTGGGCTAGTACATTGCTGTAATATTTGTGTAGAGATGCGATTAATGGAAATTTTCAAGGGCCAAAGGAAAAAAAAAAAGCTCCACCCCAAACCGAGAGCTAATACTCTCTGAGGTGAGTCTCATGATCAGTGAGACTCACCTGAGTGGGGTTAGCAGTAGGGGTGTGCAATTCAGATTTTTGGTGTTTCGGCTCGGACTTGAGCCGAAACACCCCCGTTCTGTGGCCGAATATGGCCCTCCCGAATCACCCCCCGATTCGGTTCGGACCTGAATTTATTCAGGTCTGAATCTGAATCAATTCGGGGCAAAAAAGTGGGTCCCAGGGGCAAAATAGTGGGGTGAGGTGGTAGTGCCCGATGGGTGGAGGCTACCACCCAAATTTCAGGGGGATTGGTCAAAGGGCTGATTTTTGGTGAATTTTTGAAGTTTTAGTGTCTTTGGGGCAGATAGGGGGCATAATGTGGGATCTGGGTCAAAATAAAGGGTGGGGTGGTAGTGCCTAATGGGTGGAGGTTACCACCCCAATTGCAGAAGGATTGGGCAAAGGGCTGATTTTTGGTGAATTTCAGAAGTTTACACATCTTTAAGGTTTTCCCCATGAAGGGTGGGGTTTCGCCCCATGAAGGACACCCCTTTCCCCCCGACATGAAGCAATACACCCTTCATGGGGTGCCCCAAAGACACTAAAACTTCAGAAATTCACCAAAAGTCAGCCCTTTGCCCAATCCCTCTGCAATTGGGGTGGTAACCTCCACCCATTAGGCACTACCACCTCACCCCACTATTTTGCCCCTGGCACCCAAAATTCGAGCATTGAAGTCAATGGGATGCAAAAAGGCGGGAAATTCAAATAGACGTCATAGCTCAAAACGGAGTGGGGGAAAGAAGGCAAAAAAATGGAGGTCTGAATCACCCGAATTTTTGGGCCCGAAATTCGGGTGATTTGGCTTGTGCCCGAAATTTCTTGGATCTTTTCGTGGGTGATTCGGTTCGGCCCCGAATCACCAGAAATTCACTGTTTCGGGCACAGATTGTTCTGTGCCCTAAACGTTTTGCACATCCCTAGTTAGTAGGGAGAGTGGGCTTAGCCCGCTCTCCCCACAGATGAGCACACTGGCCACCCACATGACTGTCAGCTCCATCACGGAGCAGGTGGAAACTGTGGGAATCGGGGGCCACGCAACCCCTGGAAGTTCCAGGATGCCATGTGCAAGCATGCGGGGCATCCTGGAGAGACCCCCAGGAGTGGGAGACTTGTTTCAGCTTTCTGGTGGGGGTCTCCTCATGTGTTGCCATGGCACGGAGCCACACCACGGCAATACACGATCAAATAGACAGGGTTAGCAAAGAGATTGCTCCGCTAACCTCATCTAAGGGGAGGGCTATTTAAGTGGGTTACCCACTTTGAGGAAACCGGGCTTGCCTGTGAACCTGGTGGTTCTCACATTTGCCCCAAAGTGGGCTAGGCTCCCTTCACCCGCTTCTGGCTGATCATGAGAATAGCCTCACTTTGTGCACATCTGGAACTGAGCAAAAGGTGGGTTTTTTTTCAGCCCCAGAAATCATTCAAATCAGTTTTATTTATTGGAATTAGTTGGTTTTGCTGTTAGCTACAAGCCTCCCCACTACAATCATGGACCTAAAGCATATTGCAGAATTGAATTTCTTTTTAAAGAAAATTGCATTAATAAGAAGATAAAAGATCCAAAGATGCAATAAGAGGCATAAAAATAAATTCCCTATTACTGACAGCTCTGATAGGGTTCTAGTGAAGGGATGGCTTGTGATTAATAATTAACATGAGATAAAAGGAACTCTTCGGTCGCTGAAAATGAGTCAAATTGGCTCGGCAAAGATGCTGCACAAATTTTTAACCTTGCATTTATCTTTGTCAGTATCAAAATGCCGCTATAGATTTATTTTATTTTTTTAAAAAAATCAGCTAAGTCTCATGGGAATATTTTTCTTGGCTTGCAGTGTGAAAAAAAGTGACATTCCATTTCTCTTCTGGCATATTGTGAGTCTGTGTTGTGGTTTCATTTTTTTCCTCTTGATAAAGAAAGTTTGCTTTGCAAATAAGGCTACATTACTGTATTAGTCATAGGCCTGGGACAGCAAACAAGGTTGAAAACACATACCTAGGAAGGCTTAGAAAAAGAGAGACAGGAAAGAAAGGGAGCTCAGAGCAAAAGGAGTTCCTTATCAAGAAAAATAGGGCAACAATTTTGTAGCCACCTAATATGAGAGTGTGTGGATTTTATGAAGAAAATAATGAATACACACCTAAAATGAAGACCTTTTCTGTGGCAAAAGTAACAAGTTGTTCTAGTAAGAAATAATCATCCTACTTTCCTTTCACTGCCTCTACAACTGGACTAAATTTGGTTCAAATCAAGGTCCACAAGTTAGATCTCTTGCACCTCAAATGTTCATGCATCTTCCATCTTGGATGGGGGTGGATGATATAATTACAAAACTATACCATTGAGGTGACCCTGTGTGTCACTCACTACAACTGTATCAAATTTGGTTCAAATCAGTTAGACAGTCCTCAAGTAGTGCACTTGCACCTCCATCTTGCATTGGGGTGGATGACATCATCATAAACTATACCATTGGGGCATCCTTATGTGTACACACAGCTGTGGAAAATTTGGTTCAAAATGGTTAGACTGTCCACAAGTTAGTGTACTTGCGCGTCAAAAGTTTATATGCCTGCCATCTTGAATTGGAGTAGATGACATTATCCCACACCATGCCATTGGGCATCCTTATGTGTCCTTACAGCTGTAGCAAATTTGGTTCAAATTGGTTAAGCAGTTCACAAGTTAGCCCACTTGTGCCACAAAAGTTTGTGTCCGTCATCCTGGATTAGGGTGGATGACATCATCACAAACTTCACCGTTAAGGCATACTTTGTGATGATGTCATCCACCCCATCATCACAAACTGTCCCCAATTTAGTTCATATTGGTCCAGGCGTTGCAATGGTGGGGGGACACACACGGACACACACACGGGCACACACACATACACGGACACACAAACACACACACAGAATGCCAGGTGATCTCATAAGCTTACTGGAAAGTAGGCTAAAAACTCAGTGGTAACCAAGGCAACAGCAACCATGTCTTCAGTTCCATTTGGCTCTCGGGAAGTAATATTTGAACATAAAACCTGAGTGAGCAGCAGTAGAAGGTGGGCTATTACTGAATGAACAGCAATTGAGATTAGGGTAGAACTGCATGTTTTAGGTCAGACTGTGTTGATGGTTGGGAAGGATAATTGGGATACTGGAGAGTAGCAGTAGCAGTAGGAACAGCTGGGATCATAGAAACCATGGTGGCTGGAAGTTTGGTTGCTCTTTTCACACTCCTCATTGATTTATTTCCAGATGGAACTGAGGGCTTCCTGGTGAGGGGAAGGGGACTACAACACCTGGGGCTTTTTAGTTTAGAAAAAAGACGACTGCGGGGAGACATGATAGAGGTCTATAAAATCATGCATGGTGTGGAGAAAGTGGAGAGAGAGAGATTCTTTTCCCTCTCACACAACACTAGAACCAGGGGTCACTCCATGAAATTGATTGCCAGAAGGTCTAGGACCAACAAACGGAAGTACTTTTTCACACAACGCGTGATCCACTTGTGGAACTCTCTGCCACAGGATGTGGTGACAGCCAACAACCTGGATGGCTTTAAGAGGGGTTTGGATGACTTCATGGAGCAGAGGTCTATCAATGGCTACTAGTCGGAGGGCTGTAGGCCACCTCCTGCCTCAAGGGCAGGGTGCCTCTGAGTACCAGTTGCAGGGGAGTAATGGCAGGTGAGAGGGCATGCCCTCAACTCCTGACTGTAGGCTCCCAATTGGCATCTGGTGGGCCACTGTGCGAAACAGGATGCTGGACTAGATGGGCCTTGGGCCTGATCCAGCAGGGCTGTTCTTATGTTCTTATGAGGGGAGGTTGACAAAAATTGCCCCTTCCCTTGTTTGTCTGGCAGTTTGTCTGGAAGTGTTATTATTCTCTCATTGCAGTTATCAGGAATTAAAGATTACCATACCAATTCTAAGGAGATAAGCTAAACCAATAGGATGTCTACAATGGACAGTGTTTAGATGGCTGGATAGTTTTGAAGGCTTGGACATTCTACAGCCATTGAATTATTATACTTACTTTGTGTTCTTATGAATAACAGCATAGTGTGTTACTGAAGTCAATCTCTTTGAATCTAATATGATTCAATACAATGATTCATAGCCACTGTTCTTTTTGTGTTGCTGATGAACAGTGGGACCTTTTTTTCCTCTTGGCTTGATGAAAAGTCCTGAAAGAGTTCATCCAACAGTGCTTGTTAGAATTAGGTGGGGCAAGAAAGGTGTGATTTTAAGTGGGAATTATTTTAGATTTAATTTTTAATGATATAGATTGTATTTAATGATAACAATTATAATGCGCAAGTGACCTGGGTGTTTGGTGTCTGTCATTAAAATGCTATTAGACAGATTGTAAGTAGTATTTTGCTCTAGTTTGACTAAGGGTAGAATGAGATAAGGGTTTATTCCTCATGCATGCACAGCAGCTAAGTTTTAAGAATAATAGGAACATAGGAATTATACTAGGGATGTGCACAGAACTGGCTGGCACAATTTGGCTTGAATCCAGACAGGATTAGACTGGTCCCGGGCAGCTTGAGCTTGGGCTCAATCGAGCCTAGTCCGGTTCAGCTGTTGAACCGTCTCAAGGGGCTCGGCAGCTATACTTATAAAGGGGAATTACAAGGGCAGGGAGGAAAGTTCTAAGGCTTTTACCTTTTAAAATTGCTGCTGCATAGCAGGATGGCAGGTGTGTGTGTGTGTGTGTGTGTGTGTGTGTGTGTGTGTCCAGTCTTTAAAGTGCCTGGTTATTTTTACCTTTCAAAAGTGCCACTGTGCAATGGGATGTGGTTGCTGCAGTGGCGGCAGGGATGGTGGCTGCGGTGGTGGCAAGGGCTCCTTCCACCCTCCAGCCTGCCTTTCAAATGACCGGCTGGGGCAGGCTGCTGCCTATTTCGGGCCTCTATGAATATTTGTGCCGGTGCAGAGAGGCCCAAAACGGGTCACAGGCAGCCCAACATGTCATTTGGGAGGGTGGAAGGATCTCTTGCCACCACTGTAACTGCCATCCCCGCTGCCACTGCAGCAGCCGCATCCTGTTGTGCAGTGGCACTTTTAAAAGGTAAAAATAAACAAGCACACTAAAGACTGGAATCCCCCCCCCCGCCATCCTGCCATGCAGTGGCGCTTTTAAAAAGGAAAACACCTTAGATCATTTCCCTCCCCATGCCGGATTCCCTCCCCATGCCGGATTCCCCTTTACAAGTGTACCATCAAGCCAGCTCACAAGGTGGGGGCTTGGCTTGACGTACCCTCAGACCTCCCTCCTCCCATCGGTTCAGCTCCAGGGCAAGCCTTCAAGCTGAGCTGGCTTGAGTGCGAACTGGCTCAATTTTGAGCTCGTTCACACACCCCTAAATTATACCGAATCAGACTATTGGTCCATTTAACTCAGTATTGCCTAAATTGACTAACAGCAGCTCTCCAAGCTTTCAGGCAGAGGTCTCTCCCTGCACTACCCGAATATGGCAGAGAGTGAGACTAAGACCTTCTGCATGCAAGTAGATGCTTTCCCACTCTGCTACAGCCCCATACCCTATGGGAAATATCTTACAGCAGACAGTGCTCACATGTAGTCACCTATCCAAATGCTCACTGTTGCCAAAACCTCCCTGAGGTGTTGGCTAGACACCTCAAATATTCTTTTGGCTTAGAGTGAGCAAATCATCTATCTATCTATCTATCTATCTATCTATCTATCTATCTATCTATCTATCTATCTATCTATCTATCACATTTGTACACTGCCCCAAACTTTTGTCTCTGGGCAGTTAACAATAGCATAAAACAAGTTAATATATATATATATATAAAAGCTTAAAACAATTTACAATTTAAAAAGCACCCACAAATTAAAACCTTTAAAAAAAAACAAAACCTTGGGATGGGGAGCAGTTTGAAGACTGCTGGCTCTGTCACAGAGCCAGCAGGGGCTGTGGGGATCGGGTGGTCGTGTGGCCCCCAGAAGTTCCAGGATTCCCCATGTGAGCGTGCAGGGCATGCTGGAGAGACCCCTGAGCCTCCTCATGTGTTGCCATGCCACATAGCTGTGCTACGGCAATACACAATCAAAAAATGAGGTTAGCAGAGCACTCGCTCCGCAAACCCCATTTAATGCGAGGGGTATTCAAGCGGGTTACCTGCTTTGGGGAAACTGAGCTTGCCTTCGAGCCCGGAGGTTCCCATGATCCATGGAAAGTGGGCTAAGCTCCCTTAGCCCGCTTTCCACTGATTGTGAGAATACCCTCTCAGTCACTTTAGGTTTGCCTTGCCAAACGAAAGCAAAAGCAAGCTATGCAAATGTGCTGTGTGGGGTTAATAGGGACTGTGTTTGTTTACAATCTCAGAGACTGTGATGTCTCCACGTGCAGAGAGGCATGTCTTTTATTCGGTTATGAGCATCTCTCCCTTATCTTTGTTAGACAAGTCCTCAATTTTAAAAAGGTGGGAAGTAGCCATTTCAGTTCTTTTGCTAAGAAGCTTTCCATGCATTATCTATAGGTGGGAGGACCTCCTCTCCAGCCAATTTCCTTTGACAGGTCTATTTGCTGACTCGCCTTCAATAGGGGAGGGGTGGGCTTTTCCTTTTTCAGTTTCTTGTCATTGCAACCTGAAGGCACGCTGCAGAGCTCAGTCTGCTGCTTAATGACAAATTTTTGCCCAAGAGCAAGGTAAAAAATTCGAACTATAAATCTTGTAGTCCCATGCTGGGAATGCATCGAGAGGGATGCTCCGTGTGCTCCCGCAAAACATGGCTTTCTGGCAACAACACCAGGGCAGACCCTGCATAATAAAAACAATTCCTGCTTGCTAATTTGCTACCACAAATTAGTTTCCAAGAGAAACTAATTTGTCTGAGGTGGCCCAACACCTGCTGGACTTCAGACTGAAATCATTGTAGAATTCCAAAACTCAATCTATTCCTTTGGCTATTGTGACTGGGGATGATGAGTTCTGGATTTCAATATCTAGGGACCAATATTTGAGAACTCCTGGCACTCTGCAAAAAATATCAACATGTGGAAGCAGGATTCTGCATGCCTTGCTAATGCAGATATTTATGTAAATATGGATCTACATTTGCATCCAAAATATTATCTAATTCCCAAGATGGAGAAGCAAGCAAATGCTATTCTTATTTATTTCTGAAAACCATTTCAAGACCACTTTCCCAGGGTGCACTAACACTGTTGAGGTGCAACATTATAACCTTGGATTGTGTACTCATAATTGCCTGTATAAGGACATAGAACTCAGATCATATGAAATAGGAATCATATGGGACCAAAGGCTATGCACTCTCCTTGAGAGTGGCCAGAAAGATGCTCCTGGGAAGCTCACAACCAAAGGGTGGTGGAGCTAAGCTATCCATTCCCATTGTTCAACCCACCATCTGTCAGTCAGAAAAATACTGGCTGACAAACACAGCAAGGATATACTGATGCAGCAGGGAAGATGCAGCAGAGAGGGCAGTCTAACAGAAATTCCTAACTAAGTGCAGCAGGGAAGCAGCAATTTTAGATGTCCTCCCCTTCAAAGGAAACCCTTTGTGCCACCCAAAAATATTTCCCTGAGGGTTCTGAATTCCCCAGGGACATAATTTTGGGTGGCACAGAGGACTTGCTAGGGAAGTGGAGGATGTCAAAAGCGTTGCTTCCCTGCTGCACTGGTGCAGTCAGTTAGGGCATTCTGTTAGGCTGTTCTCTTCCTGTACCTGTTCACCCTTGCTTTGCATGTCATAGGGATGTGCATGGAACCGGCTGGTCTGGTCTGGTTCGAGTCCGAACTGGACCCGGACTGGGACACTCTCTGGCACCCCCTTGAACCCCACACTGGTTTTTTTGGGGGGGTTCACGAGGTTTAAAAAAGAAAAGTTGTCTGAGGCAGCAGTGGGGAGTGGTTTGCCGAGGTTCCTCCTCTCCCTGCCGACCTCCCTTATTCAAGAAATCAGCTGTCTGGCCACTCTTTGGCCTTTCCCCTTTGGTGCAGCAGCCATTTTGGATGGCCTGGGTCATGAATAAGGACAACTCTAAAATAAAGTGTCCCCCCCTTTTACTCACGAACCCCCAGGGTGGGTTCGGTCTGCGGTCAGACTGAACAGGGGGTGGTTTGGTTCGACCCCAAACAGTCAAACTGAACCGGTTTGATGTTGAACATGGTTAATCGTCAAACCTGTTTGCACATCCCTAGCATGTTAGCCAGCTCTCATTTTGTTCATGTGGCTCCATCTTATTATGCTTTGCCATTTGTTGTTCACTTGCATATGGTTAAGGTAAGAGATGTGGGAACTACAAGGTTCAATATTCCCCTCAGGAAATGGGGTCATTCTACAAGGTTCTAAACATTCTTATTGGCTAGAGATTGCTTTTTGGATATGTCAAATCGCCTATACAAGAGTATATTTGATACCATTCTAGTGAATCAATTGATGAAAACCACGTATTCCTTGGTCTTTACCACTGCAAATCAACATCAAAGCTGCAAATAAATCCATGTTTAACTGAACTCACAAAAAGATTGCAGTTGGAGCTCTCTTCATACTTGGTATGCATAACGTGCCAAAATAACAACAAATAAATCATCAAGGAATAGTGGGGAAGAGAAACAAACAAGCAGATGGAAATGTCTATAAAAATCCTCTAAGAAGTCTGTACTGCTACATCAATTGCCTCCCAGTCCGCAGCCTATGCAACTAAAATGTGAAAAAAAAGATGGATTTTTCTTCTTCTTTATAAAAGCAATCCTTTAGAAAAAGCTGTGTAAAGAACTTTGGAAGCAGTGAAAGTTGTAAGCACTTTTGTCTGCTGGCTTTTCCAGTTTCTTCTCGGCTCCACGTGCTTTAAATCCACGACAGCAATGAATAAAATGTTTTGCTGTGTCTTCTATTCATTGCTATTAAGAGACTTGGTTAAAATGCTGCAGTAGTGCTGACACTAACGTGATCCTATAATTAGTTTTTCAAGGACTTCCGCCTCCCTCCAAACTTGATTTCAGTTACATGCTACCCACACAGCGACTGATATAACTGCATAATGGCATGTCAGCCTATTAGTGTTGAATGCAAGCAAGCTGCACAAATGGCGTTATATGAGACCTAGTCCCTTGGAAATAATGGGCTTACCCTTGGGTACATCATTTGCACAACTTGTGTGCGTGCAGTGTTACAAGGCTGACTGACATACAATTGTGCAATATGTCAGTCACTGATGGAAGCAAGATTGTCCTGAATTATTTGAAAAAGGCTAATTTTTTAAGAATACTTCTCCAAACCATCCACAACAGTGGGGCTTACACTTAGGCTGGAGGTCAGATGATAGCACTGTCCCCGCAAAATCTTCAAGGCAAGCACAGCCTGGATCTATGCAGCAGATCAAACATGCACACATCCCTGACCCCTTTTGCCAGCCCTAGTGGGGTCAGAGCTGTCCCAGAGGCCTCATCCCACTCACAGGTTATTGACCTTTTGGGGTTAATGGAGACTCTGAAGCAGAGAGGAGTTCCTGTCACTGCTGTATTTCCATTATATCAAGCTTTTCTTACTTCCAGCTGATCCTGAGTGTAAACTTTGATTCCTTATAATATCGTCCAAAGTTTGCAAACCTATGCACAGTTTCTTGGGAGGAAGCTCCAATGAAATCAGTAGGATTTATTTCTAAGTAAGGATGAAAACATTCCGGCTGTGAAACACACTCAAATCTGATAAGCAGGGGCACCTCAGCTACGGTCGCACTGCAAGCTAAATAACCATACAAAGAACTAGAGGAGAGGAGAGCTGGTCTTGTGGTAGCAAGCATGACTTGTCCCCCAGCTAAGCAGAGTCTACCCTGGTTGCATTTGAATGGGAGACTTGATGTGTGAGCATGGTAAGATATTCCCCTCAGTCAGGGGATGAAGCCGCTCTGGGAAGAGCATCTAGGATCCAAATTCCCTCCCTGGCATCTCCAGGATAGGGCTGAGAGAAATTCCTGCCTGCAACCTTGGAGAAGCCGCTGCCAGTCAGTGTAGACCATACTGAGCTAGATAGACCAACGGTCTGACTCAGTATATGGCAGCTTCCTATGTTTCTAACTATTAGTTTCTAAATGTTTGCTCTTATTCTGAGCTAGAGCTCCATCAGAGTTTCAGATAAATCAGGGGCGGCTCGTGAACTCTCCTCCGGGGGAGCGGCGGGCAGCTTCTTTAAGGTAAACAGAGCCGATGCTCCATGCCGCCCAGCAGCCCCCGCGGTGGGGAATCACCTCGGACACTCACCTGGCCGCTGGTGGGGGCTCACCTCCGCGGGAGCCAGGTAAGTGGCGGAGGCGATTCCCCACCACAGGGGCTGCTGGGCGGCACGGAGCACCAGCTCCACTTACCTTAAAGAAGCCGCCCGCTGCCCACCCCCGCAGGAGAGTTCATGAGCCTCCCCTGAGATAAATACACTCACCTGCATGATTCTTTCTGTCCCTACTGCCCTGCCACCCTTTGTTCCATTTCTCTCTGACTCTGGTCATACCTAACATAGAACTGTGGGTCCAATGGACCCGCAGTTCTGTGTGCCCCCTCCCCCTGCTCTCCCATCCACATTTGTACGTTCCGGAGAGCAGACTCTCTGCAGTCAGCAAGACAGCAGAGAGGCAGGGGAGCTGGCTGTGGGGCTTCTTTCTTTACTGAAGGACAACCCACACTCCAGCTCCATGGGCCCCAAACTGCGGTGCCAGTGTCCATATGTAATGCTGGCACTGCAGAAATGGAGTTTGCTGTGGCGAAATTCCACTCTGATCCAAGCTTCAGGGTGGAGTTTGACGAGGGAAACTTCAGGTCGCTCCCCTCCCCCCTGCAAACTCAATTTCTCCTGGTTCCTATGTTCAGGTTTGGGAACCAGAAGGGACTTTGTCTCCAGTTTGCAAGCCTTTCCAACAACAGTTCATTCTTTCTCCTCCCTTTTGTTTTTAGACTGGAATCTTTATGAGCGCTGCTTAGCAAATATAAGAAAACCAATCCCTCCTTCCAACTCCCTTTCAGAATTCTTGGTCAGCTTTCTGCATCTTTAGCATTTATGCTAATGATCCAAACAAATGGTAAACGTTAAAGTCTGCCTGAGCCTCATTGCTATAGAGTTGGGCAGGGCAACTGCCAGAATACACACTTGTGGAACCTTATTCTTATGGGTTAACTGCTCCCTCTCAGCTATTGTATCCTCACTGCTGCTGTTATCTAGCAAATCTGTTTCTGAGTTAGGCAATCGTCCAGGTGCATTGGCTGCTGCGATTATAAAGCAGGTGATGTCTGGAATAGATAACAAGGTAGCAGTTGGGTCTTGGGGGTATAGAAAGCGAATGTGGGATTTGGGAATGCAAAATAAGAGCCCTTAAAGGAGCTGAGAGGAAATTCCAAGTGGCAATCATTCTGGAATTACAACTAAAACACAGCCCAGAGATAAAAACAGGAAAACTCTCATGAGAAGAACCAGAACTTTATACACATTTTCATTTCATGGTGAGCACTGAAGCAAAAATAAAGCCTTTTGTTCTCTGAGTTAAATCTTTTGAAGAAGCAGAGGGTCAAATATGGTAGCATATGTTGATCATGGCATGTTTAGTAGTTAAGTGTATGAGGGGTGAACCGGAGATGTGTGAACTATTTTGGATTTCACTTCCGAGATGAGAGTGCAAGATGGCCTTGAGCAAGGCAGTGTTTCCCAGCCTCAGTACTCCCACCAGGAGTGGCTGGTGAGGGCAGCACCGGGGGTGGTGGGTGGTGGTGAGAGACACCTTGAAGGAGGAATAAGCAGGTGCTTACCAGTGTGTAAGCAGCACCCGCAAGCTGCTGCACTCTGCCCACAATTCGGCATGGGGTGGCGGCACTCCACCCAGCATCCGATGGGGCCACAGCAGGGCCCTGGTTTCTGTGTGTGCATAGCGCTGGGCAGAGTGCCAGCAGCAGAGCACCACCACCCTGCAGAGGCATAGCCAGTGGAGCACCAACACTGGGTGGAGAGCTACCGCCCAGCAGAGCGCCACCTCCGGGCAGAGTGCCACGACCCCGCACAGGATTGTAGGTGGAGTGCGGCAGCTAGTAGGTGCTGCTTACATGCTGGTAAGCACCTGCTTATTACTCCTTAAAGGTGCCTCTTGCTGCAACCCCCCAGCATTGCCCTCACCAGCCACTAGGGCTGTGCCAGAAAGTACTTCAGCGCCAGCAGGGGTGGTTCTTTAAGGGCGGGGGAGGGTGCACTCACCCTCCCACCACATTTTCCCCACCGGCGTTCCATTAATTTCAATCCCCTTGAAGTGGCAGCATTCCTCCCTGCCGCCCTGTTGCTGTCATCGGCTGGAAGTGGCCGGAAGTACCAATTGCGCATGTGCCCATCACATGCATGCACATGCCCGCGACGGCACTTTTGTGTTGCATTTTTTTAAACTTAAAAAATGAAGCTTGGTTAATTGTCTCCACCCTACACCCATAAGCCTTTCCACTAGGGATTAGGGGTGTGCATTTTGGAATTTTCTTGTTTCAATTTGTATCCGAATCGAAACATCCCTGTTTTGTTTTGTACCCAAATTTTATGAATCCGAATCAGCCCTGTTTTGTTTTGTAGCCAAATTTTCCAAATCCGAATCCGAATCGATTTGGATTTTTAAAAAGGGTACCAGGGCAAAAAGAGTGGGTGGTGGTGGTAGTGTCCAATGGGTGGAAGCTACCACCCAAATTTCAAAGGAATTAGGCAAAGGGTTTACACATCTTTAAGAATTTTCCCATAGGGAATAATGGGGATTCCAGCAAATGTATCACTTCAAATCAAGGGGAAAGGGATGACACAGAGCAGAGTGCGGTGAGTGCTAGTGCCCAATGGGGGCAAGGAAACTTCCAGAATTATTTCAAAGGAATTGGGCAAAGGGCTGATCTCTTGTGATTTGTTGAAGTTTACGTATCTTTAAGATTTCTCCCATGGGGAATAATTGAGGTTTCAGCAGCCCCATAATTCCACTTGGGGGGCACTGGGGTTGCCCAGAGTGAGGGGTTGTGTAGTGCACATAGGGTGCCAACCACCCCCATACTCTCAAGCCTGTGGAGTACTGGGTTTTGTTGTTTCTGTGGTGTTCATTGTAGATTCTCTGGTAGCATATGAGATTTTCAGTGAAAAACAAGAATCCACTCTCATATGCTACCAGAGAATCTACACTCAGAACACCACAGAAACAGCAGAACCCAGCACCCCATAGGTTAGCAACCCTTCCCCTGGCCAATGTGGGGTCAGTAAAGAGTGGGAAGAAGCAAAAGAGCCAATGGGGAACAAGGAGGGAATTGTCAGCAGGTCAGCCCATGATTTAGGTCACTAATCAGAAGGCTGGAAGGGTGGGAAATTCAAAGAGATGTCAAACACAAAATGGAGACTGACTCATATATCACCACAAAATGGAGGTTTGAAACAACAAAACGTATTGTAGCCGAAACAGGGACGTTTTGTTTTGTATACAAAACTTTTGGATCTGGAAAATGGGTGTTTTGTTTTGTCTACAAAACACCCGAAACAGGCTGTTTTGGGTACAAAATGTTTTGTATCCGAAACGTTTCGCACATCCCTACTAGGGATGTGCATGGAACCAGTTTGCCTGGTTCAATTCAAATTGCAGCAGCACTGCCTTGGGGCCACCAAATCTGGTGGCGGAGGTGAGCAAGACTTTAAAAAACCAAAAACAAATTGTGCCCACTAACACTCATGAACTGGCCCTGAACCAGCCTGGGGGATTTGGTTCAATCTCAAGATGAACTCAGCCCCATCTGTCTCAAGGGCAAGCCCTCAAACTGGGCCACTTTGTGATGGCTCACACATCCATACTTCCCACTCTAACGAATTTTTTTTTGTATTTTTGCAAAGATGTAAGGGCTGTTGTAGTAGACCCAGCCATATAAAAGAAAAGTCTACTTGGTGACAAGAGTAAAGAAGTGATATCATAGGGCTAGTGGGATCTGAAATTCCTCCACACATGGTACCACATGGGTATGACTAGTTAGAGTTCTTCCACTGTCCAAAATGCCATATATACATTTTAAGAATAGTGGCTGACATTCCTTGCAGTGCTAGGATAATGGAAGAAACTCTGCAGGGACACAAAGAGGTTGGAAACTGGTTGACCTTCTTCACTCTTTCCCAGCCCAGCAGCAACAGAGGGGTGGAGGAGAATGTGGCTGTTTTCTCCTCCCTCCTAAAGTACTATTCACATGTAAGAATATGTCCCTGAGGGATGTGGGACCCTCAGGAAAACATTCCTGCTAGTGAATAGCCCTTTAGGAGGGAGGTGAAAGCAATTAAAATCACCCCCACTTCTCCTTTGCTGCTGGGCTGGGGAAGAAGGAATAAGTACAGCTAGTTCCCAGCCTCTTTGCACCTCTGCAGGGTTTTTTCCTGTTGTCCTAGCACTGTAGGGAATTGCAGTTAATGATCAGAACATGTGTAATTGCCCTATACCGAGTCAGACCATTAGTCCATTTACTTCAGTGATGTCTAACTTGCAGAAGCTCCTGTTTGAGTTCCTTTAGATGGAGATGCCAGGAATTGAACTTGGGATTTGTATGCAAAGCACATAGGCTACTAATTGAGCGATGTCCAACTCTGTTATCACTAGTAGGAGCACAGAATCAGAAAAAAATGCAAAATGAGGGAGGGGGAAGGATATCAAACCAGTTTACTTGCATATTCTGGCAAACAGCATGTGAAACTGTAAAACTTACATAATATGCAAATACTATAGCCTACATAAAAATTTGAATGCTCATACTGAAATACAAAATGTGATGAGTTTCCAAGTGTCAAATAATATGACAGCTATCAAATACCTGGAGATATTAAATATCACTACATATTAGCTATAAAATAGTGCCAGATACTAAATGTTATTGAATGTCAAGCATCAAACATTGTCAAATAACCAAACCTGAAATCAGATATCAGTGTCAAATATATCAAATATTGGAATCCAATATCACTAAATATCAGCCATGGATACCTATGGGGAGACCCCATGGACAGGGCCAGGAAATAGGCAGGAGCAAGACACTGACCATGGTGGTGTTGCTTACCTCTCTGGGAAGCATCATTGTGGGCCCCGATAAATACCAGCCTGAAGAGGGCTCTTTTGGGATGCTCCCTGCAGCTGGTGCCAGCTCACGGGAACTCCGAAGCATCTTGTGAGACTTTGGGGAGCCTGCACGAGACTTCACCATGATGTTTTGGTCAGGCCCGAGGTCTCACGAGAGTTGCCATAGGTGCCCTGGCTGTATAAAAGAGAGCTGGCCGATGATGAGGTGTTGACAGACAAGGAGGGCTCCTGGAGGCAAGAGCCCAGTGGTCGGTGAGCCCTGGGCTGGCAGCTAAGCAAAGGCTCTGTGAAGCTAACCAGCCTGAGAGGCTAAAGAAGCAGTCTGTGAGAAACTCTGAGGCTTGGTTAGTACCGGCTTGGGCAGTAAGGTTGAGACCTGCCCCGCACACCCCAGAAGGACATCACAATACCCAATGTTTGGCAAGCCAAATATAATGGAATCCAATATCTCTAAATGTCAGCCATGCAATTTTGGCAAACCTTCAGAGTATAAATGGAAAATATTCAGTATTTTAAAATGGCAGAGGAGAAGACTGGAAAGTAACCAAATTAATTTCAGCTTGTTTGTGGGACTTGCCTAGGAAAGATCATACCAAATCAGCTAATTAGACTAAAAGGTAACAGCCTGAAAGTATTAAGGCCTCGTGAATTCCACACTGAAACAGCACCACATATCTTTCTCTTTATTGTTATGGTCATTCGACCAGCAAAACACAAAGTACAAAGGCTTTACGTAAAAGGGAGCTTTACATAAAAACGAACTTGGTCAAATAAAATAATAAACTGTTGAAACATAAAACAGAACCATAACACCCAAGTTCATCCATTACATAAAACAGAGGGCTCCATGCATTGTAATAATCTAAAATTTAAATCAATCCAACCCCATATCTCGCTTCTCAATATTTCTTATCCTAGTCTTATTAGCCAAAAAACAATACTTCACCACGTTGTAAGATATTACATCCCAACGGTCTGTCAAAAGTAATTCCAGATAGAACTGTTCAGAATAACTGGGGTATGCTGTTAAAAAAGGACTTATATATCTCTCCCTCAAAGTTCGATAAAACTGACAGTTCAAGATAACATGGGCCGTTGACTCCACTTCCCCAGAACCACAAGGGCAGACACGCTCCTTATCTACCACATATAGACAAGTACCACTGGAGTCCCACATTGGCACAAAGTGAATGACCTCTTGGGCTAACACTGTAAGCAGACTCCTGTTCCAATGCAGGACAGGAGAACATGCACACCCTTCTAAGCATGGCACAGCACACTATGTTGTTCAGGGAACTTTAAGGGACCAGGGATGAGGGTCAGCCCATCCACTAAGTATAATCAGGCAGTAGCCCAGGGCATCAATTCTTGGGGAGCACATAAACAGTGCCAGAATATAGGACTGCCCGTTATTCTTTCTCTCCCTCTTGTTTCACCTCTGAAGTATTGCACAGTGGTGTAAGGATGTAAGGTGTAATACTATAGGGCCTGCACATTCTTTGCTCATTGCACTTCAGCTCCCAATAAACAGCTAATTTAATAAGCCGCCCTCTCTCTCCTGAATATTGATTGCCTGCCTCAGCATTCATTTTCAGAAAAATATGGTCTCTGACTAGGTTTCCAAATTAGCAGCAGCATCTTTTAATTAGATATACAGAATCTGACATTATTTAAAATCATTTTTAATGTTTAACAAAATTTTAATTTTTGTTATGTTATTGTAAACCACCCAGAGACATGAGTTTGGGGTGGTATATAAATATGCTAAACAAACAAACAAATATTTTCAGCCGGGGCGGAGCCACCATTGGGCGAAAGGTTTCAAAGAACCCAGGCCGCCAATGGAGAAAGGCTGCCAAGAGAGCCCCGCCCCGTGGCTCGGGCTCTATAGGAGCTCAGAGCGAACTCACGCCTCCCACACCCGGGTGGCCGAAAGCCCAGGCGAACTCTTTGCTAATTATTTCAGGCAGCTCCGACTGCACCATAAAACGTTTTCCCCTTCCTCTCCCTCTCCCCCGAAACTGCCTGAAATGATGAGCTGAGAGCTCGTTCAGGCTCTTGGCAGCCCAGGCTACGCCCCCTCAAGGGGGCACATTTTGGTTTTGGTCTAGATCTGTTGAACTACATACAAACAGTGATTGGAGACAACAGCACAGACAGAATTGGGGCAGGGCTCTGTGCATGTTAGGAACATAGGAACATAGGAAACTACCATATACTGAGTCAGACCATTGGTCTATCTAGATCAGTATTGTCTTCACAGACTGGCAGCAGCTTCTCCAAGGTTGCAGGCAGGAATCTCTCTCAGTCCTATCCTGGAGATGCCAGGGAGGTAACTTGGAACCTTCCGCTCTTCCTAGAGTGTCTCTATCCCCTAAGGGGAATATCTTACCATGCTCACAAATCAAGTCTCCCATTCCTATGCAACCAGGGAGGAACCTGCTTATCTAAGGGGACAAAGCATGCTTGTAACCATAAGACCAGCTCTCCTCTGGATGATTATGGCATCATCCACAAAATGGGTTATGCCATAATAATAATTAATAATTAATAAATGGGTTTTCAAAGGTGCCTAGCCCCTTCAAAACCATTACTTCCGAAGTGAAAAGTGAACTGGGTGAACAGGACAGTACACCCCTTTGCAAAGGAGTTGCTACTGGTATTTTGTCTAAAGTCAAAATACTTCTCAGGGGAAATGCCAGAGGCATTTTAAGAAAAGTTTTTTAAAAAACAAAAAAACCACGCACACACACCTTTCAGTAACATGTGTAAAATTTCTCACTGGCTGTAGGGAGCTGCTGCACTCTCTAGGTAACATCAGACTTTGCTTAAAGTGAAACTGAAAATAAATTTGGAGGTTTCTGTGAAGGTAAAACATCTGAGGAATTCCAACAGAAGCTAAAAGATTGTCCACGGAACTAGTGCAATTTCTCAGTGTATGTGTATGGATTTCATAAATGCCTAAAATGGGTCCCCTTGACAGGTTGCTATCAACGATCATTAATAGTATATAGCACAGTTCCAATGTGAACTTAAATATTTGTATCCCAGTAGACTGTCTGCAGAAGCCCAGCTGGATAGCTGCATTATTTCTGTTTCTTAAAAGTTCAGACAAAAGCTATATTCTCCCTGAATCCCACCTGAATAAGGGAGGGAACAGAACTCTCATGGTAAAGATATTAAAGCTATGTAACGTCTACCACGTCAGCCTGCCAGTGGGGGAATTATAAGATGGAATGGTCATCCATTAAAGAAAAGTCCTTACGTGCCCCATTAATTTCAGTGTGACCACTCATGAGTCATTCAGTCTGAATGTCACCTACAAATCGAAATGTTCGGGGGAAACCTGGACTAGAATCCTCCTCTATCATTGCCCTATTCACATGTTATATTCAACACCTCTAAAATCTGAGTATGGTATACATAAATACAGATCTGTATGCAAGATACAGTTATTCACATGTTATGTTTATTCACATTAAACATTTTTAAATTACAATGTGTTTGCTTTTATCTATTATGATTTTATCTTCTGATGAATTTTAAATGTGTGATGTTTTACATTTTTAATTCTGTACACTGCCTAGAGATTTTTATACTAGGCGGTATATAAATTCAATTGATAATGGTGATAATGATGATAATGATGATGATGATGTTGAAAGCAGTTGCAGCAGTACATTTCCCATACGTGTCCTGCATTTCAGGGGGCCTGGACTCAGGTTCATTTTTAAAATGAATGCAGGTAAAGTTATTAACACAAAACATATATGTGTATACTAACATACGGACACTGGCACAACATTGTAAGGTCATTCACACGACTGGAATTACCTATCCTGGGGAGGGCTGGGAGGTAGGCAGGAGCCTACCTGCCTTCCCCACACACGATCCAGGGCACGGATCGTTGCTGGCTGTGTGCCCAAAGAGCACCTGGGCAGCAAGTGGCGCAATGAGGAAGTTGTGATGGAAAAGATGCCTGGCCTCCAGGAAGCCCACAATGTACCATGCAAGCAGTGCAGTGCATTAAGGAACTTCCTCCTGCCAGGCCACTCCTTCTTCCTGGCTCTATGGGTGCTCTGGCTACTAGCAGCCTGAGTGCCCACACAACCAGGTCGTGAGCTAAAAGGGCATGCATGCACCCTTCTATTTCACTTTTAGCCTGGGTTTTCTACCCAGCTGAGGAGGGATGGGACTGTAACCAATCCAGGAGGTTCTCACGACCAGCTCTAACTGGGTAGGGCTGTGTTAGCCCCGGTAGAACAGGTCATGAGAACAACCTCTGTGTCTGAAGAGGTTCATGGCATATAGTTTTCTATTTATGGGGGCAGGTTGTATGGAGGTGGATGTGAAATCTCTCCCCCGCCCACCACACGTTGAAGTGGTACAGGTCTTTGCCATTATGTCCTATATGTCTTTCAGTGGTTGGATCAAATAACATCATCATTCATTTATTACAGTCCACAACTAGCCAGCAATTACAAGAATCAACAGTTACAGGCAACATAACCTAAAATACTCTGATACTAAATAATACTGAATAATACTAAATAATATTAAACTACCAACCCACCACCGGAATAACACATGTACCTTACATAATATAAGGGTTAACCATTTGTTTCCTGATGTTACAAGCAGCGGCACAAAATTGGGCCACACAATAGGTAATCTCGGCATCAGAGTCAGAAAGAAGAAAATGTAAATTAAAGTCATCTGGCTTGCCTGGATAATGTAACAAAATTGGACCAATAAGCAGAGAACGTATATCTCTATAAAGCTGGATCACTACTCTGCCTAGGTCTCACTTTCTAGAATAAAGTTACAGGGAAGTAGGGAGGAACTGGCGAAGGAGCTGAAAAGGGAGTCTTAGCTTGGGTATTCTAACCTTAGCAACTAATGTTGAAGCAACTGTCAGAGGCTAAATATGCTGATGTGAATCTATTCTAATTGGCAGTGGAAAAACTTGACATTTCTGACGGGACATTGACTTGAAAGGAGTGTAAGTGTCCAAGATGACAGCATTAATGCCAGATGCAGTAGCCCAAGCTATAAAACACCATAATTTATGTATCTTCCCATTTGAACATTGTAGTCTAGGTCTGCTATTCATTTCAGTTTCATTCACTGGCAAAGTTTGCACAGAGATAAGTGGACATAAAAGAAAATGAACCTTATAAACAATTTATGAAGATTAGATATGGAGAAAACTCAATAAATGGCCAAGGAGATTTCCTTAACTGTCTCCTAAGCCATTTAAACAAGTAATTCTATAGAACTAAGTAATGGTGACTCCTGAAAATAGCAATTATATATAGTTAAGTAATGGTGACTCTCATAATTTAACAATCATTTTTTGAAATTATTTTGCATATGATGAATTTTGTCACTTATTGAATTATGGAATGCAACTGCTTTATATTTAAGAACATTAACTTAATACAATCATTTCTCATTTTTTATTTGATTCTCTGCCAAAATGGTTGAAACCGGAAAGTGGGATTAAAAAACCCCACCTATTTAATGTAACTGTCCTAACATTAAGGAAATATTGTAGCAGATTTGGAGAAAGATGTCACGAATTCAATAAAGACAGATTAAAAAATAAAAAGGGAAAAGGAAAGATTTATTGTAAATAACATGGTGTTGCACTACAACTCCCATCATCTGCAGCCTGATGGCTAAAGGTATCTGGGAACCCAAGATTGGCAGCAACATCTCGGGACCCAAGGTTGGGTGCCCCTGATCTAACTCATTGCTCTGTCAGGCTGAACAGCAATAATTGAATAATCATCCCTCAGAGTTGAGCAACTACAGGCCAGTCTCCAACCTTCTGTGGCTGGGCAAGGTAATTGAGTGGGTGGTGGCCTCCCAGATCCAGACAGTCTTGGAGGAAACTGATTATCTAGACCTGTTTCAAACTGTTTTTCAGGAAGGCTATGGGGTGGAGAGACTGCCTTTGTCAGCCAGATAGATGATCTGCAATTGGGAACTGACGGAGTATGACTCTGTTGGTCCTTTTGGACCTCTTGGCAGCTTTCAATACTATCGACCATAGTATCATTCTGGAGCGTCTGAGGGGGTTGGGAGTTGGAGGCACTGCTTTGTGGTGGTTCCGCTCCTACCTCTCAGGCAGGTTCCAGATGGTGTCCCTTGGAGACTGTTCTTCAAAATCTGAACTTTTGTATGGTGTTCTCAGAGCTCCGTATTGTCTCCGGTGTTGTTTAACTTCTACATGAAACTGCTGAGAGAGATCATCAGGAGATTTGGTGCAGGGTGCTATCAGTATGTGGATGACACCCAAATCTACTTCTCCATGTCAACATCAACGGGAGGGGGCATAACCTCCTTAATTGCCTGTCTGGAGCAGGTAATGGGCTGTATGAGGGATAACAAACTGATGCTGAATCCAGTTAAGATGGAGGTACTCATTGTGCAGGGTCAAAACTTGGGAGATGAGTTTGATCTGCCTGTTCTGGATGGGGTCATACTTCCCCGGAAGGAACAGGCACGCAGTCAGGTGATGCTTCTGGATCCGAGCCTCTCCATGGTCTCCCATGTTGAGGTGGAGGCGAGAAGTGCCTTCCATCAGCTTTGGCTGATACGCCAGCTGTGTCCGTTGCTTGAAATAAACGACCTGAGACCAGTGCTACATATGCTGGTATCCTCCAGACTGGATTACTGTAACGTGCTCTATGTGACGCTGCCCTTGTGTGTCATCCGGGAACTTCAGATGGTTCAGAATGCAGCAGCCAGATTGGTCTCTGGGTCATCTCGGAGAGACCATATTACTCCTGCATTGAAAGATCTACACTGGCTGCCGATAAGTTTCCGGACAAAATAGAAGGTGCTGTTTATAACCTACAAAGCCATAAATGGCTTGGGCCCTGGGTATTTAAGAGGATGAAGCGAATCTCACAATCAGTGAGACTCATCAAAATGAGTTCTGTGGGGAGAGCGGGCTTAGCCCATTCTTCCCACAGATGATCAGGCAGGAAGCCCTGGGAGGCTGGATCAGCAGCCCAGATGACTACCGGCCCTGTCACGGAGCCAGTCAGGGCTCTAGGGATCGGGGCCACGTGGTCCCTGGAAGTTCCAATGCATGGGGTATCTTGGAGAGACCCCCAGGGCCAGGAGGCTAGTGTCTCCTCGTGTGTTGCTGTGGCGCGGAGCCGCACCGCGGCAATACGCGAGCAAATAGACGGGGTTAGTGGAGCTCTCACTCCACTAACCTCATCTAAGGGGAGGGTTCCGTAAGCGGGTTACTCTGCGAGCCTGGTGGTTCACACGCTCGCCAGAAAGCGGGCTAGGGTACCTTAGCCTGCTTTTTGGCGATCGTGAGAATCGCCTCCTTGTCTTCTTCATTATGAACCCCATTGAGATAATCATTGAGATCATCAGGAGAGATCATCAGGAGAGTTCCGTCTGCAGTTGCCACCAGCTCATTTGGTGGCTGCTTGGGGACAGGCCTTCTCCACTTCTGCCCCTGAGCTTTGGAACACACTCCCTGCTGAAATAAGAGCCTCCCCATCTCTGACAACTTTTTAAAAAGTCTTTAAAGATGCACCTATTCACCCAGGCTTTTAATTAAATATGGTTTTAACAGTTTTATCATCGTTTTAAAATGTTGTTTTAAAATTTTAAATTGTTGTAATGTTTTAACTTTTACTATGTCATTTATTTTGTTTTAACTACTGTTTTAAGTTGTTGTTTTTTGTCATTTATTTTAACTAATGCTTTAGCTTTTCGTTTGTTTGTTGTAAACTGCCCAGAGATGTGAGTTTTGGGTGGTATAGAAGTGTGTTTAAATAAATAAATAATTCTACCAAGGGTCTTGAACTGACATCGGAGTTACCCGCCACATCAGTCTATATTAACCTATCTGCCTCCACATACCTATGTTAGTATCTATGGTCACACAACACCCTAAAATACATAAGGAACTAGTAATTTACAAAAGATTACCCATCTGGTCACCTGGGGTGGTTCTTATTTATCACTGCTGACCAGATCTCTGCTCACACATATGAATATATGGAGAGGAGGAGCAGAATCATACACACTGACCCTGTTCCTGACTTCTTGGGTTCCCAATTATAGGACTCCTCCTAATTCTAGGGCAATTGCCCTGAGCCCCACACTCCCCCAGGCTCCTTGCTCTCTCCCCCTGCAACCCAGCCAGTGAGGTCGGCTCCAGGAGGTGGCAGAGGTAGCGTGTGACTCCTTTAAAAAATACTACAATTCACTGCCTTGGGCACCCGGCAGCCTCTGGAACAGGAAGGCTGCCCCATTTCCACTGCTCAGTTGGCCTCTGTGCATGTGCAGAGGTCATTTTAGTGGTCAGCATGGTTGTGGTTGCTGAGTTGGGGGCAAGAGAGAATCCAGGGTCTGGACCATTGGGGCTCCATGCTGCCTCGGCATCCCGTGGCTGGAGCTGCACATTCACATCACACCCTCCATTTACCCTAGGCCCCACACTCATCTAGGGTTGGTCCTGGTGTGGTTTGACAATTCCCAGGCACAAGAGAACTCTAGCGCCTACAAATTTGACTGTGATACTTAGGCTGGGATATTCAGAGGCAGAGTTATTAATTAAAAAATGATTTGTCCCATGCAGCCCTGTTTCTGTTCTAGGTATGTTATTTGTAAAGGGGATGAAGGGAATCCCATTTACTCCACAAAATCTAGCTCCTACATTTTTGGGCTGGCTCCTAGATCCAAATAAAAGTTTGTCAAGGCCTGCCATAAGAACATTCCCCTGATGGGTCTCCATCTGCCTACTCCTCACACCCTTCACAGAGTGAGTACAGACCAGAGTTGCCATGCCCCCTGAAATTCCAGGTTTCACCTGAAAATTAAGAGATTTAAGCATCTCACCCAGATTGCTCATCCCACCCAGATTCGCCCAGCTTTCAGCTTTCTTTTCTTTTTCTTTTTAAAAAAGCTAAGCTCCAGCCCTTGTAGAAGCGAAGCTATGGAGCAAAACATGCAGTCACTATTCTGCTCAAAAATTATTTTCAAGTCAATTTGCACAATATGCAAATTAGGCACCCAGATTTGGAAAGCCAGAATATGGCAACCCTAGTATAGACAGGACTGCCCTCTCCCTCTGGTTGGAACAGAGGTACAGTACAAGAAAGTGTACTGTGGAGCCTAAAGGGCTCCAAACCTCTTGGGGACTGCATTTTCACCAGCAGTGGTGGCTGCTACCTTTCAGCTGCAACTGATCAGGGGTCAGCACCAAGGGGGTTTCCATAGGCACTAGAAGCACCACTAGAAGTGCTGTTGAACCAAGTATAGAGGTCAGGAGTGGGGACAAGGACATCCTCACCCTCATCCCCAACATTCACCATAACACACGAAATAGGTGAGTAACTATTTACAAGCCTGGCTTAAACATCAGTCTCAAGAACTTTTTTTTATCACAACCTTGAGTCCTGACAAGGCTCGCAAACTAAACAAAAGGGGTTAAGTTTATTTTATATGCGTCATGCATTCCATTAAAAAAAAAAACACACACACACACAACTATACAGATTGTATTTTTATGGCTTCTTTTGGAATTCTCATTCTGGCTCATTTTGGAGTCGTTAATGCCTTTTAAAATATCCCCCCCCCCAAAAAAAACAACCCTCAGTAACAACATAATATAGTTAATGATATCTCGACTGCTGAGCAACTGCAAGACAGGGGGAAATAAATGTGCTTTCTGTTCCTGTTAGATAATGATTCTCTAAAGCACAGTCCCCCCCCCTTTTTTGGTTCTCCCACTTAGCTGAAAAAATATGATCAAAATAATAAGAGCTGTTTTCCTCCTAATATGGATGTTTAATGTAGTTGTAATGACATGAGCTGTGAAGGTGGGGGGGGGGGGTAGAAAGAATGGGTTTGGGGGAGGAATTGGAGAGTGATTGACTGTTAAAGTTGGGGGAAAGACTGGCTTGAGGCAACCCTTGTGCTTTACTTATTTATGTGAAGCACAAAATAAGGTTTCTAAAATGGAAACAACCAGCACCTGTTTCATATTACTATGACAGGTTTAAGATGGAGGGTGTGCAGGTCTTTTTGGCTCAGAACCAACTGGCTGATTAAATTTAATAGCCTTGTAATAGAATTTTATAAGACTTTTGCAGAGGTGTGTAGTATTTTTCTTTTTTCTTTTTTCTTTTAAAAAATGTGGTCGCATGCTGAATAAGCTCTTATTACTCCCACTTCCCTGAAGCCAAACTCCAAAGCTTTACACTTTGGTTAAAAGATCTACCACATTTAATTTATACCGAAGGACAAACAAATGGGAAATATCGTAACTGTTCTGACACTTGAACAAGCAAACTTGTAAAATTCATATTTTACAGACTAGACAGTTAGGTGTTGTTTTATCTGTTGAAAAGCACTTAGAGTAGCAAGGCACCCGAAAGGCAATGACTTCCAATCCCACCTTTTTGATCTTCAGTAATATCTTATCACACAGTTGTTGAGCTGCAAGTCAAATCCACTCATATAAATAAATGACAATATTCATTTACAAATTAATTTGCCCTGGGAAGACACCCATACATTTTCAATCACCTTAGAAAAACAAACAAAATATGTTCTCTGTTTAATTTTCCTTTATGTAAGATAATTTTATTTTCATTTGTTTTGTGTATTTTATTCTATTTTTTCCCAATCAGAAATGAACCTGGTGTGTAGAGGTAAATTCAAATAAAAACAACTCTCATTTTTGATAGAAATGGTTTCCATGGGAACACACTAGTGGGAGAATTTTGGGGTAGCGAGTAATTATGACTGTATTCAGGATGATTGTGGCATTTGTTCAAACACAAGATTAAAATCAACATGTGTTATTTAATGTTCCAGCTGATCTTATTTAATGTTCCAATATTTCCAGAATTGGTCATTCAGTCAGTAGTAGGTTTTCTGCATTCAGTACTGCTTGGTGGGGCTGAGATTGAGTTCTGTCAGCCAAGTTCTGTACTGGCAAAGCCAATGTGCTGTAGTAGCTAGACAGCTGAATTTGTATATAAGAGGCGAAGCCTCTCTTTCCCCTCCTCTGGCACTCAGGGCGGTGTTGGAATGGCAGCCTCCTATCCTGCTGCTATAGAGATGGGGCACATTATTGTCTGCATTGTTGCGGCAGTCACTGAGCCATATATGGCCATTTATCAAGCTTGGTGGCAACTGCTTAAGTTGGTTCCACCTCTACTGGGCCTTCTTTGCTTGTTAACTCAGTATTCACCCACCAACCCATTCCACATTGTAAGAGTAGCTAGCTGCCTGTAAGAGGAACATAGGAAGTTGTCGTATACCGAGTCAGACCATTGGTCCATCTAGTTCAGTATTGTCTACACAGCCTGGCAGCAGCTGCTCCAAGGTTGCAGGCAGGAGTCTCTCTCAGCCCTATCTTGGAGATGCCAGGGAGGGAACCTGCAACCTTCCGCATGCTCTTCCCAGAGCAGCTCCATCCCCTAAAGAGAATATCTTACAGTGCTCACACATGCAGTCTCCCATTCACATGCAACCAGGGCAGATCCTGCTTAGCAAAGGGGACAAGTCATGCTTGCTACCACAAGACCAGCTCTCCAATCCAAGTAAGATTTAAAAAAAAAAAATCCTCACATTGATTGGGCTTTAGTAGCAGAGGAGAGTTTGGAGGTCTGTCTACTTCACACTGAAGTTTTAGGGGTTTTTTTTGTTCCTTCAGTTGTGATGACTGTAAATATTGGGATCCCTGGTTACAATGGCAGCTGAGTGCGACTACAGGAGGATATCTGCTGCACAACCATGGTACTATTATATTGAAGTGTTCTTCTTCTTCTGGGGAATAGCCTCTCAGGACTTTGGGGCTCAGGGGTGTCTGGGAATGGAAACTCTTTGGGAAATTGCTTGCCTCACCCACTCCAATATTGGTAGCAGTCATGTGATTGTTCACACCTCCTCAAGGCCACACAGTTGGCTATGTTGAGAGAGGCTGTGTTGAGGGTGCTCTGGAGGTTGTGACTGTGGCAAAACCTTCCTCAACATAGCCAACTATGTGACCTTGAAGAGGAGCAAGCAGTCACATTATTGTGTGAATCAGCTGAGCTCTAGGAGCTCAGCTGACTCACTCAACAAGGGGGAAGAAACAAAATTCACCTGCTAAAACTGCCTCAGCCACAGGATTTGTACCTGCATTTTAATTGATTCATTGAAGATCTTGATTAAATGTTGATTGTGGCCTGAGTTCAGTTCATACTGTGTGTCTTGTCTTCTCTTATTTAGTGTCCAGGGGTAAATCAGTGCAATTTCTTTCTCACCCATGAAGGAATATAAGAACATAGGAAGCTGCTTTCTACTGAGTCAGACCATTGGTCCATCTAGTTCAGTGTTGTCTACACAGACTGGCTGTGGCTTCTCCAAGGTTGCAGGCAGGAGTTTCTCTCAGCCTTGTCTTGGAGATGCCAGGGAGGTAACTTGGAACCTTCTGCATGCAAGCATACAGATGTTCTTCCCGGAGTGGCCCCATCCCCTAAGAGGAATATTTTACAGTGTTCACACATGTAGTCTTCAATTAAATGTAAACCAGGGCAGATCCTGCTTAGCAATGGGGGCAATTCACACTTGCTACCACATGACCAGCTCTCCTCCCAAGCTTGGGCAAGAAAGTTGAAGCACATTGCTACTTCTCAGCCATGCCTACTTCACAGCTTCGTTGTAAGGACAAAATGATATTGTAATCAGGTTATAATAAGAAGGCACCAATGGAAAGCCCTTAGGGGTGTTTTGATTAGTATTTGGTGTTTGCAACATCAAGGTTACTTCAGCTTACCTTCTGGGAGTTCCAGTGGTCCTCCTTTGTAGCCCACGATCCTGCATTAGCAGATTGGCTTGCATCAGCATCCTTCTACATGCTGGCACAGAGTGTAGCCTGCTGTATGTAGAAGTCTCCATGCAACTCTCCATCCTCGCCTTCTTCCTATTGTCTCACTCTGGCAGAAGGAAATGTACTAAGAGGTACAGTGCATGTTTGCATTCAGAAGATATTTGTTTTAATCTTTGGCATCCCTATTTCTCAAGGAGCAGGGATGGAAAAAGAGGTCTGTTTTGAGACTGTTTAGAAAAGTGGTCTGTGAGTAGATAGCATTAGAACAGATGGATCAAGGTCTGCCTTAGTATAAAGTGGTTTCATATATCTGTAATTCCACCAATATAGCAGTCACCAAGGTTTACTATCTAGAAGTCTGTGTGAAGGGGACAGCCATGTTGAAATCTCCTTTGGGCTGGTAATTGTTAGCAGAGCAGCATAAATTCACACTAGTTCAACCCTTTGGTGAGCACTGGATCCAGATGTGGAAGATGGGAAGCCAAACAAAGGTGTAGCCAGGGCTGTCCTTAGGGCAGGGCAAGCAGGGCAACTGCCCCAGGGCCCGCTCTTTTAACCCCAATTTAAAATAACGAAGGGGGCACCACATTGGCTGATTTGTCTCAAGCCCTGCATCCCACTGGGGCTTTCTGAGGATAGCCCTGGGTGTAGCTGATGAACGTTGGGAAGGAAGGAGCTAGGACATTTGGCAGAGCTGTAGAATTTCTTCAAAAGTGGAATCTGAAGTAACATCTGACATTCCTCTTTACTCAGAGGCATGCTGGCTAAATGGAATCTCCACATCTTGAGGCAGTATAATATTGAGTGCCAGAAACTGGGGACACAGAATAGGAGAGTTCCTGTCTTCACCATGCCCTGTTTACACATGGTTGTAGGCATCTGGATTTCCAATAAGAAAATATAGGATGAGCATTAGTGATCCAGCAAGACTATGGCTCACATAGGAAATCGCACAGGAGATTTCTGAACCTCTCGTGCTACTACAGGTTTCTAAAGCAATCACCGTAGAGTTATGGAACAAGGCTCATTTGCTAATACTTAAAATTGTGCAATCACAGTTCTGCAATACTACAGCCACTATTTCCAATGGCAGCAGTGTTGTGGAAGTGCAATTGTGCAATTCTAAGTAGCAGCAGATGAACCCTGTTCTGTGATACTGCAGATGCTGCTTAAGATGGCCAAAGTGGTGTGGATGGTTCAGAAAGCCACAGCTCCAGATGGCATCAACCTTTTGCACCAGTAACCCTAATGACCACTAGGAACATTGGGATTAGAGATAGATAGTTAAGGAGGCTATTTACATGGTCCACCAAAATCGGGCTAGGGGAGCTTAGCCCGATTTTGGTGGACTGTGAGAACTGCGAGCCCGGTGTCCTCCAGGCACTTAACCCACCAAATTACCCCTCCCTTTAAACTGGGTTTGTGGAGTGAGCGCTCCGCAAACCCGTTTTTTAAAGTCATGAGTTGCTGCGGCACGGTTCCACACCGCACAACTCATGAGGAGACCCCTGACTGGGAGGCTGAAAAGCAGCCTCCTGGCTCGGGGGTCTCTCCAGCATGCCCTGCGTGCTTGTGCAAGGCATGCTGGAGCTTCCAGGGGCCACACGGCCCCTGAACTCCCCAGCCCCCACTGGCTCCATGACGGAGCCAGCAGTCATGTTGGCAGCCGCTACAGCTGCCCAGAGCAGACTGACTGCTCATCTGTGAGAAGAGCCTCAAGGTCTCCTTCTCTTTCTTGTTTATTTCTGCCTCTGTGACCCCTGATTGATAGAATATACTAAAGATCTTCCTGATAGTGACTTTCTTCTTCTTCTTCTTCTTCTTCTTCTTCTTCTTCTTCTTCTTCTTCTTCTTCTTCTTCTTCTTCTTCTTCTTCTTCTTCTCAGAATGCTTCTAGATCTCTCTCGCGCTCAGCACCATGTAGCCAGTGGTTAGATATAGCTCTTTCCTATCATCATGGACTTCTGAATAAAGTAAATTTGTTTAATCTTATATGGATCTCCATGCTTATCATTTACAAGCTGTTGCCTTTGAGACTCTGTTAACTTCTGCTGTAATGGGAGTGAGTTAGCTCCTGAAATACTCTGCTATATAAGTAATTACCCCCAACAGTGGTGTGGGTTGTTCAGAAAGTGTGAGCCACTGTTTATGTTGTTATACTGTGTCCCAGAAGTAAGCAGAACTAGACCTGATACTGGGCTTGACCATCTCCTTGTTCTCACTTGTCAGTTTTCCTTCTGTGCAAATGAGCCAATATTTCTTTCCCTCTTTGTTCCTAAAGGGTCATGGTCATGGTAAGAGTTCTCCTGAATTCTGGTCAGGGCCATGGTTAGAGTTATCCAGAAACAAATTCACACCGTCCTAGGCACTTGTTTCCTATTTTATTTTAGTGATGAAAACCTCATGATAATCATATGTTGCTCTGGCAATTTTAAATTCAGTTTTGATCAATCTTTCATTTCCTGACAGAGTATGATTGATTTGGTAATGAAGTGCAGATGAGGAGTCCAAAGATACATTCATAAGGTACAATTTAACATATGGCACCACGGTCTATTACAACACCAACCATCACTCTATGTCTGACTTGTACTAGTATATCTTTTTGGTGAATGAAAAAACGTATAACCCTTTGGCAGGGAAATATTATTACTTGGCTGCTGCACTTACATATTCATATGGAAGAAGTGAATGATTCTATCCACATGATTTCCTGCACCTGAACCAAATGTTTATGGTAATGTTGTTCATACCCATCATGTTGGATACGAATGGTTCAAATCTGAAAACAATATTTAGTACAATTCGGGGCCTTGCAGCACCTCTGAAAAGAATGTTTTATAATGCTTAATGATAGGACAAAATCAGTGCAAAAAAAGAAGAAGAAACATTGTGATTAGTTATTCTAAGACAAGCCTGCACATTTCAGCTCTCCAGCTGTTTTTGGACCATGAGTCCCATCATCCCCAGCTAGAGAGACAAATAGTGGGAGATTATAGAATTTGAAGTCCAACATCTGAAGGATGGCTGAAATGGTGCAGCCCTGGTCTGCACAAGTTTGATTATTTTCAAAGAATGAAACATGAACAGAGGAACATAGGAAGCTGCCTTCTATCGAGTCAAACCATGGGTCCATCTAGCTCAGTATTATCTACACAGACTGGCAGCAGCTTCTCCAAAACTGCAGGCAGGAGTCTCTCTCAGCTCTATCTTGGAGATAACAGGGAGGGAATTTGGAACCTTCTGGTCTTCCCAGAGCAGCCCCATTTCCATATCTTACAGGGCTCACATTTAGTCTCCCATTCAGTTGCAAACCAGGGCAGACCCTGCTTAGCAAAGGGGACAGTTCATGCTTGCCACCACAAGACCAGCTCTCTCTTCATTAAACGAAGTGATCCATCATTAGAAACATTAAACAGAGTGTTCCATCAAGATTAATATCAATCAGCTGCAAAAGTCCTTGGCCATCTCCCTTTATTTTATACAGATTAAAACCTTGTGAAGACATTATCATGAATGCACATCTGCTGTTATAAGTAATTGTAAAATGGAAGAATGTCTGTATGACTGATCAATCACAAAATGTACATGTAGACACTGGATAAAATAGATATTTTAGATTAGAAAAGGAATTATTCTCTATGTCATGGTTGTACGTGTCTGATTCTGTACACTGCTCAGTGTGTGTGTGTGTGTGTGTTGAGTGTTACCAGAACTGCACAGAAGCACTTGGCTATTGCTTCAGCTATGTTTTGGGGCATATGTGGGGAAACTAACTCAAATTGGAAGTGCAGTCCTGACAAAGCATTAAATTTAAACAAGCAAGGAGCATTGGAAAATTTCAAAGAAGAAGGGAAGCGTAATGTTGAGTTCAAAGCTTTATTGAAACAAACTTGGAGAGTTATAGAAAATAGAGGGAGTTTGATAAACTAATCTTAATAAATTGCCTGGTGTTTCACAGAAAGTAAACAAAAGCTTAGTTAGAAATCTTAATCAAGTGCCAAGCTTTAGGAGAGCTGAGAGGGATAGAAAGAAGGGAGTGGAAGGATCTTGGAAAGAAATGGCCAGGTTGGAAGTTTGCCTACCCTTCCTAGTGTGTTCGGTGTGTGAGATTCAATCTGGTGATCCCTCAGGAGTAGGGAGCATGGCAGGGTGAGAAAGTGGGAAGAGGCAAGAAGCAGCAGCAACAGTCATAGCTGGCTGTGTGAGAGTCCATTGGGGAAACATATTCTGATTCATGTTGAGATATACCCAAAATCATGCCCTTGGGCAGTATTAGGGCAATTGTCTTTTCCTGAATGTTAGGGAAATAGAGGCATTATAAAGGTGTCTATTGCTAAAGTGAACTAATCAGTGCAGGTGTGCCTTCTGTTGCTGCTCAGAATGGGGAAGGAGACAAAGATGACTCCAAATTATTCATGGGTTTTTCTATTTTTGATCACTTCATAGGAAACTGGGGCCTGGGCATACCAGGTATAAGTTGCAAAGGTTTTTGTTTACCATTGAGCTCTCTTCCTTATCTTAGCCAGTCAACTCGTTTACTCTAATGAGGGGGAAATGACCACATCTCTGCTCATTTCTTGCTTGAAGCACTCAAGTCTTATCACTGAAATAGGATTCCTGCCTGAGATAATTTTTAATGGTCTACTAGCCGGCTTACTCTGAAAGGCGGAGTTGTCTGTAACACCCTTTGCAGTCTTTTAGCATTTGACCTGGAGGCGCGTTTCCAAACGCTGCCTGTGTTAATGACCGGATCGTGCCAAGAAGCTGGGGGCTGCGTGGGCTAGAAAGTTACTGAAGGCTATTAGCCTGTACCTTGGTGCTTTTTCAAAATTATGGAGAAGGGTGCATTTTTGCACAACCTCAAAATACTGCTATTGGCAACACATTACAGCAATAACAATAATAACTCTAATATAGACAAACTACAGAGATAATATTATAGAGTTTTCAGCATTCTGTATCCCACTCTCATTAGTTCTGAAAAGGAACAGTGTTGTGCAGGGAACAAAAATGTGTTTGAAGCCTTTCCTATGCATTTTTTCAGAGGCAGGACCCAATCTGTTTCATAGGGTTTGCTCTAAGTAAGAAAGAATATAATCATTACACTGAGTTGTACCCCTACTGCTTGGAGGAGCGAGGACTATTAGAAAAGAGTTTGAGTGAAAAAATAGATTGGTGATTGAGTTAAGCAACTCCCCCCCTCCTCTGAAAGCTGAAGGCTTTTCATGGTTTAGAACACCCCTCACCCCACAGAGCTTTACTTTGTGCCACAAAAATTAAGAAATTACACATGTGTTTGCTTTGTTTTAGTTACCACTAATTGTAAATTACATCGTAATGTCAGGAAACCTCCATAAATCAATAAATGAGTGTTGATCAAGCTAGCATTTTTTGGACACTGGTCAATGGTAGGTGCTTAAAGGTAAGGTTGTGCCGTTGAGTCAGTGTCGGATCCTGGTGACCATAGAGCCCTGTGGTTTTTCTTTGGTAGAATACAGGAGGGGTTTACCATTGCCATCTCCTGCACAGTATGAGAAGATGTCTTTCAGCATCTTCCTGTATCACTGCTGCCTGATATAGATGCTTAGGACACAAAATGATGCATTGGCCTTCGAGGGGTGTATGAAGCTGGCTGAGTTTTTCTGTTGGTCCATCTAGCTTGGTATCCTCTACATTACTGGCAGCAGCTCTTCTGGTTTATAGGAAGGAGACAGCAAACAGGATAAAATCATCATCATCATCATCATCATCATCATCATCATCATCAATTTGTTAGCCACCCCATAATCAATTGTTCTCTGGGCAGCTCACAGCACAGCATTCAAACATCAAGTAAAAACACATAACACATGAAATCACAACACATACACCTCCCAACAAATACAGAATACAATACACTACAATTTTTAAACTTTTTTAAAGTCAGTTTTAAGGTTCACTACCACCACCACCACTACCACTGCTATAACTACTACTACTACTACTAAAGAACAACTACTGCTACTACTATGAATATTTATATGGTAGACCATTTCTCAACAGAATTCTTCAAACTGGTTTACATAGACAAATAATACATACATACCACCAGGATTAAAACTAATTAAACTGGTGGCCTGATTTCTGCCCCTTTTGTTTGTTCAAAAAGCAGAGTATTCAAGTTCTTTCTAAAAGAACATTGGGAAAGGACCCACTGTGCTTGCTGTCCTAGATCATGTCCACAACTGCGCCCCTCCACATTCTTTCTATCATGTTAGAAGCCTCTATTAACCTATAGTGTCTTGGAAGGTGCAGATGATTTTGATGGCTGATAGCAAAGGCTCCAAAGCACTTATATTGTCAGCCCTCCTAATGTGAGTAAAGATTGTGAATAAAGATTGTGAGTAAAGATTTAGATTGTAAGCCCTTTGGGAACAGGGATCCATCTTATTTGTTTATTATTTCTCTGTGTAAACTGCCCTGAGCCATTTTTGGAAGGGCGGTATAGAAATCAAATGGATAATAATAATAATAATAATAATAATAATAATAATACACCAGATATAACTGTAGTCGAGAAGAAAGAAAAACAAGTTAAAATAATTGACATAACAATACCAGGGGATAGCAGAATAGAAGAAAAAGAAATAGAAAAAATCACAAAATACAAAGATCTACAAATTGAAATTGAAAGGCTGTGGCAGAAAAAGACCAAAATAATCCCAGTGGTAATTGGCGCCCTGGGTGCAGTTCCAAAAGACCTTGAAGAGCACCTCAACACCATAGGGGCCACAGAAATCACCATCAGCCAATTACAAAAAGCAGCTTTACTGGGAACAGCCTATATTCTGCGACGATATCTATAACAACTGACAATAAAATTCAGCCATCCCAGGTCCTTGGGAAGGACTCGATGTCTGGATAAAACAAAGCAGTTAATAACACCTGTCTGACTGTGTAAATAATAATAATAATAATAATAATAATAATTAATAATAATTTTTTTAAAGAGGCACTTGGCTGTTACCTAGCAATATCTAGTTTGATTTCAAGATGTGAGATTCTTCTGGAGGGGATAGTGGAGCAGCATTGGAGGTGTATTTGTCTGTAATGGAGCTTGGCTAAGTGGAGCCCAAGAGGTTCACTCAGGTTCTGTTAGCACATGACTGACTTACAGCCTGCAGTGGGAGTAGATAGCAGACAACTAGGAAATAGGGTACAGGAAGAGATGGGGCTCAGGTCAGACACAGTCTCTGTGAGACTTTAAGCAGCAGGAAACTTGCTCCAATGAGCTACAGAGAACACTGAACATCCAGGAGCAGACCTTGTGGGAAGCCCCAAGCCCCATTCCTCAAGTTGTAAGTGGATAGTACTTGAAGGGTCCATGTTCCAGATCAGAGTCTGACAGTTATATGGCACCATATAGCTTCTAGGCAGAGCTTTATTCATTAAATGAGGATTTGCAATGAGGACATGGAGACCGGAGCAGTAGGAATGCCTTGAGCTGCTCATTTATCCGTATTTTATGGAGTATAAGATGCACTTTTCCCCTTGAAAAATATCCCCCCAAATTCAGGTGCGTCTTATACTCCGATTCTCGGGAGAAGTTGAAAGTTTAGGGCTTGTCGGGAAAGAGAGGGGGAGGAGGTCGGAAGGATTGGGGTGGGGGGTTCCATTAAGGGCGGGGGAGGGTTTACTTGCCCGTCCTGCGCTTTCCCCACTCTGGCGCCGTATTTCCTTTACAAATCGGGCGGCAGGATACGTCCCTGCCGCCCTTTCCCTGCTGGCTCCTTGTTCTGTTCAAATCGGGCGACAGGATACTTCCCTGCTGCCCCCTTCCTCGCTGGGCTCCTTTTAGAAATTGGGCGGCAGGATGCCTCCCTGCCACCCCTTTCCCTGCTTGGCTGCAAAAGAATTTAAGAAGCCTTTTGCAGCCAAGCCTGGAAAGGGGCGGCACGAGCCCGTGCAGGCAAGTGCCAGCCCGCAGGAGCTGGAGGCACAAGGTGAAGGATGTCCCAGGTAGGCCCCGCCAGCGGCCGCAATGAGCAACAACTAGCAGCCGCCGCCGCCGCGGGTCACCAACGTGGGCTCACTGCTGCTGGCAGGAGGGAAAGGACAGAGCGGGGCTCGGTGGGAGGGCTTGGAGGGGAGATGGAGGCGAGAGGAGAAGGAAAGCTCAAAAACTCAAAAAATGGATGAACATTTAAGGTGCGTCTTATAGTCTGTAGTGTCTTATAGTCCGTAAAATATGGTAGGTGGTCTGAAGCCTTACATTCAAGATGTGAGCGACAGTGGATCTTCCCCCCATCAAGGCTCCATGATTCCTCTTAGGAACATATGAAACTGCTTTATCCCAAGTCATATTATCACTGGTCCATCTAGCTCAGTATTGTCCACATTGGCAGAGGCTCTCCAAAGCTTCAGGCAAGAGTCTTCCCCAGCCCTACCTGGAGATGTCATAGAATAAATCTGGCATCTTCTGCAAGGAAGGAAGGAAGGATGCATGCAGATGCTCTACCACTGAGCTATAGCCCCATCCTCTAATGGGAATATCTTATAGAGCTCACATATAATCTCCCATCCAAATGCAAACCAAGGCAGACTCTGCTTAGCAAAGGGGAAAATTCATGCTCACTACCACAGCAGGGAAATGACTTGACTAGCAAGCCAGAGGTTGCCGGTTCGAATCCCCGCTGGTATGTTTCCCAGACTATGGGAAACACTTATATCGGGCAGCAGTGATATAGGAAGATGTTGAAAGGCATCATCTCATACTGCGTGAGAGATGGCAATGGTAAACCCCTCCTTTATTCTTCCAAAGACAACTAAATGGCTCTGGGGTCGCCAAGAGTCAACACTGACTTGACGGCGCACTTTACCTTTACCACAAGACCAGCTCTCCTCCTTAGACACAGCTAAAATATCCTTTGAAATGTATGAGCTTCCTGACATGACTTTGTGAGGGTCTGTGTCTGGTTTGAAATGCAGGGCTGAGGCATGATGGATTTTAATAAAGGACCTTCTCATAAGGCCCAGGCCCTATCCACCCCCAGCACAGTACCTCCAGTGACTGTTGCTGGTGTTTATCTTATGTTTCTTTTTAGATTGTGAGCCCTTTGGGGACAGGGATCCATCTTATTTCTTTATTATTTCTCTGTGTAAACTGCCCTGAGCCATTTTTGGAAGGGCGGTATAGAAATAGAATGAATGAATGAATGAATGAATGAATGAATGAATAACATAATGCAGTTCTTCTGAAGTGATTTTGATTCATCCTGTTGAACCAAAGATAGGAGTCTGGATTTGTGGGTTGGCCAGGATACTCTATTGGATAATTTAGTTTGTTGAAAACAATCCTTGTACAGTGGCAACACAAAGATAAAACGAGGAAGAAGAAATTGAGTGGGGGGGATGCATTTGAAGCTAATAAGGAGGGCAGCAGTGAGAGCGTGACTACGTTAAGGAAACTGAAGAAACGTACAGCAGTGCTGCCTTTTGATTTATAGCCATACTTGACAGGAGAGCATGTAGGGTTAACTAAGGTTATACAGCATCTAAAACTGCTATATTTCATACTGCACCATGGTAAGCATATTTCCCACCAAACATTAGAGAACCACACATCTAAAACTTATTGTTTGTTTAAAAAAAAAAAAAAAAGGCAAAGTGCTTTATACTTTGCAGGAGGAGGGGTGGTGCATCATTCCAACTGACATTTGGGTTAGCTGTCAGCCGGAAAGCCCTTTGTGTCAGTCACAGCATATTGGCTCATCCTTTGCTGTCTGCAGCTGGGGTGACAAAACATTATAGGGAGCTAATCTTAGAATATGCTTCTATATTTATTGGACAATTTTGACTTCAGAAATATCCTGAAAAAGATGGCCAAAAACGACATCTTTGCATCGTGCCGTGATCAAAAATTTGTCATTGCCAATAATAATGTTGGTATCAGCAAGTGCAGTGTATCCATTTTGTTTAACCTACTTAGACCCACTTGACGAAAAAGAGAAACCTTTTTTATAGTTTTGCTGCCATATTCTAGCGTTCCCTTTTCCCTTTTCTTTGTCCCCCCCCACCCCTGCCACACACAGTCAGGATGAAAAAAAATTATATAAAGCATACATTATGATGAAGAAACAATTAATGATAAAATTATGTCATCTTTCAGCATAATAAAACACTACCCCCCTCTCTATTTTATGTAGCATATAAATAACAACCACTTCCCTATCCAAACCACCCCTTTAACCCTCTTCCAGATTTTAGGGGTGGGTTTCCACCAACAATTGTGTAAACAAGCAAACCACTGTACTCCCAGCTATACCCTTGTTTTCGTACTCTTGTGCGCCCTCTGGTACACAATATATCCACATGTATGGCCCCTTACCAGTTATGATATTCAAGATTAATAAAAATATGACACAAGGTAGAAAACTATCCCAAAATGAATGTGCTTTTGATGGTGGAGTGGTTCCTATCCCATTCCCATTATATGTCAATTGGGAGAAAAACCACCCTGGAAATGAGTGGGCTTTCAATGGTAGGGTTTCAGGGGCGGAGCCACCATTGGGCAAATGGGTTCAAAGAACCCAGACCACCACCAAGACACACACACACACACACACACACACACACACACGTCTGATGTCTGACGAGGCTGTGTGGCCTGGTTTGGAACTGAAATTGGCCCCCACTGTGTTGGCAGTGTGGCCAGAGTGACTTTCCCTGCCTTAAAGGCCGCGTGAGCTGCTCCTGGTCTCACTGGCAATGCAGCAGAGCTGATTGATCTCCCTCCCAAATGGGGCCGCGCAGCGAGGGAGACCATGCCCCCACATCTGACGCATCTGACATAACCCCTACACTCCTGGGTGGTTTCTATCCCATTCCCATGTTAAGCCCTTTGGGATGGGGAAGAACACCCTTTTTCTTTTTGGAGACATCAGCTTTGTTTCCCTTGATGATGATAATGTCTCAAAAACCAGTCTGAGGCACTGCATAGTTACATGTTCTTGAGTTAAGGCAGATGAAACCAATCCCTCCCAGAATGTCTGACCTAGTGTTAGCAACAAGTAAAGCATTTGAAAACATCTGACCTTGCAGAAGCAGGGATTTTAGTCAACAGAACAAAGCCAAAACATTCACAACAGCAGCAACCACAATAACATGACAGCTTCAATAAGTCTGGCATCAGTGGATCAATCATCCACAGTACATCTCTGGTATTTTCCAATTTCTCCTAGTGGTACAGCCCAGAAGGTGGGGAGGAGGCTGGAGCTTGGATTCAGGTGGAGAGAAAAAGAAGATGTAGAGGTGGAATGTGTGGCACTGAACAGTTTGCTGAACTTCAATAACCTGCCAGTGATGGTACTGGGATCATGGCTTACATGAGAAGCAGAAAAGACAAAAGGTGGTATATAACCAGTCTATCACCTGCCCACTTCACATTGGTGAGGTGGGGTTGGGGTCCTCTGGTGAGAGGCCAGAACAAGAGAATTATATTTTAGCAAGAGGAGGCAGTAAATATAAGAACATACAAACAGCCCTGCTGGATCAGGCCCAAGGCCCGTCTAGTCCAGCATCCTGTTTCACACAGTGGCCCACCAGATGCCACTGGAAGCCTACAGGCAGGAGTTGAGGGTGTGCCGTCTCTCCTGCTGTTACTCCCGTGTGACTGGTATTCAGAGGCATCCTGCCTCTGAGGCTGGAGGCGGCCTATAGCCCTCCAACTAATAGCCATTGAGAGACCTCTCCTCCATGAAGTTATCCAAACCCCGCTTAAAGCCATCCAAACTATTAGCCAGCACCACACCTTGTGGCAGAGAACTTCACTAGTTGATTATGCATTGTGTGAAAAAGTACTTCCGTTTGTTGGAACTATGTTTCTTGGCAACCAATTTCATGGGATGACTCCTGGTTCTAGTGTTATGTTATGTGTGAGAAAGAAAAAAATTCTCTCTTTCCACTTTCTCCACACCATGCATGATTTTATAGATCTCTATCATGTCTCCCAGCAGTTGTCTTTTTTCTAAACTAAATAGCCCCAAGTGTTGTAGCCTTGCCTCATAAGAAAGGTGCTCTAGACCCCTGATCATCTTGGTTGCCCTCTTCTGCACCTTTTCCAGTTCTACAGTGTACTTTTTTAGATGTGGTGACCAGACTGTTACGCAGTACTCCAGGTGTGGCCGCACCATAGTTTTGTATAAGGGCATTATAATATTAGCAGTTTTATTTTCAATTCCCTTCCTAATGATCCTTAGCCTGGAATTGGCCTTTTTCACAGCTGCCGCACATTGAGTTGACACTTTTAATGAGCTGTCCCATGAACCATGAAGGAGGAATCAAAATACTTCCTGAAGTCCTGGAGAGCCACTGCCATTCATAGTAGACAATGCTGCTCTAGATGTACCAATGATCTCACTCAGTAGGCAGCTGCTTCCTATGTTCTGATGGAAGCACCATGACCTAACAGAACTGAAAGCGTATTTTAGTCTGCTGATTCTGGCTGACGTGTTTCATGCCAATCATAAAGCAATGCAGGGACTGCAATGTGGGCAGTACATTTGGGATCCTCCTATTTCTAGGCCATTATGCAGCGGAGATGATTTAGGGACATCACAAGTGATTTGACAAAGCCACATGACAAGATTGAAGAGTGATTCCCAAGCTGGCAAAGATTAGAGGAATCTGAACCTTGTTCGTGCAGAAGCTGCAGCACAGCTCCATTCTTTGGGTTGATCAGCAGTTGATGATCGGGATGTGCGAGCTAGCAAAACTTACAGTACTGATAAGGGATGAAAACTTGGAATGTTTTAACGAAGATTGGAAACCATTCTTACTATACTTAAATAACTATTTTTCTAATATGGACCTTTCAGCAGGGTTTGAAATTTAGTAATAATAGCAGGTTGGGTAGAGTAAAATCGAGTTTGCAATGTCTAGGATATATGTTTTGAATTACTATAGCAATGGTTGACTTGTATAGTTAATGAATCGTGCAGATTGGTGAGCAGGAAGTCAATATTTACTTAATTAGATGTAACGGGATTGTTAAGATATTGCAAAAACCAATAAAATTTTAAAAAGCAGATCGGGATGTGCAAGCCAGCTCAGTTCACACCGAGCTCGACGTCAAGCCAATCTCAGTTCGAACTGAGTTGACTCAGAATTTCACTGGTAAAGGAGGCTGTCCTAAGTGTAGAGGAGGCAAGAGAGAAGTAAAATAGATACAAGTGTTGCTGCATTGCGTTGCTTGGTCACACAAAATGGCCTCTGTGTATGTGTGGAGGTCACTAACATGGCCTCCATGCATGCACAGAGGCCTTAACCGGCCAAGGAAGGCCTGGATCAAGCTGCCGCTGGCATGGGCTACTCTGGGGGAGGCCAGAGGGTGGGGGGAGCTGGTGACACTTGTGATTACCTATTTACTTTCCTCCCACCCCTCTACAAAGAGGAATCCTCACAGGATTCTCCTTTACTAGTAGAAGTACAAGCCAGTTAAATTGGCTCGATTCGAACTTGAAGCGGGTCCAGTTTAACCGGGGGCAAAGCTCAATCTGTCCAGGTCCAGATTTGAGCCGAACCGCCAAACTGGTTTTGTGCACACCCCTAGTTGATATGCAGTTGTTAGGTTTCTGGGGTACTGTCCCTTCTGGCAACACATGCCAAGCAAACCAAAGAAGTATGGTTTGAAAATATGATGGTGCTGTGATGCAAAAACATCCTACCCTCTGACATGAGAACTTGACCTTGGGAAACAAGCTGGAGGAGAACTACAACAAAGACAAGTAGGCCTACAAGTTGTGCAGCAATGTGCACAGCCATGGAACAATTCTTGAGGCTGCTTCAGGTGAATTACCCCTCTACCTACATTCCAAAACTATGTTGGAGGGAATGTAGAGAGGCGATTCACATTAGCATCCCTCTCACATGATTAAAGGATGAGAGATGATTGAAGGATGTGCCAAGAGTGCATAGGCACATCTACCAGTGACATCAGGTCAGATGCCTTCTTGTTACCACATGTGCATGGCTATGTTCATCTGAACCTGACCTCAGAAAAGTGGTAGGGGATAACCTTTTCCCCGGTGTACAACTGCAAGAGGATCTCCTGAGCAAGTGGTTGCCCTGTGTAGCCATTATGAGACATAAGATACCAGACATACCCCCAGAGATGCAACCACATCCACAAAGGGAAGCACGGTCATCTGTGTTTGGCTTGGATGGACAGAAGGTCATGGTTTTGTGTGTACTGAAGAAATATGTGTCCAAGGGTAGTTGACAAGAAAAGGAGCAAAAGATGTGATGGTGGTGGGAGAATGGCCTACAGAAGGCACTTGACCAGCTCCCAGACTTATAATGATTGCCTTTAGGTCAGTTATAGAGTGTCCTTCCAGCTGGAATGCTGAGAACTGAGCTGTTGAAGTATGGATCCTTATTATTGTGGGCTTTGAAGTGTTCATTTTTCTTTGCTGAGAACTCACATTCTCAGTGAGTCTTGCAGTCACATAAGACGCCATGCTTGGGATGTGGGGGTCACCGCTGCATTCCCCTGGAGTGAAATGTTAAATTATTGTGGCTTCTGTGACCTGAAAAAGGTGGGGGGGCATCCCATGTATCCAATGGGACTACTTGGGAGTAGGAATGCCTACTCATGTGTAAAAAATCATGACTCTCAATGAGGGTTAAATAAACACAAAACAAACAAGACTCAAGTCAAAGAATCAATTAACGCTACTGTCTACAAAAAGTATGTCTCAATGCATACAATTGCAATACACAAAAAAATGACAGCCAGACTAAACTACTCCTGAGTAGTCCTGTTAAAACTGAGTAGTCCTTTAGAGTGGCTCCTGGGTAGTACTGTTGAGTAACTTAATCTAAATTTTAGCCACAGTACCATTATCCTTATTTAGCCTACTTTCCCGTAGGCTTAAGAGATCATCCAGCATTCCATTTGTGTGTCCCTGTGTCCGCCCCCCGCATCAACTTTGCAATGCCTGGACCAATATGAACCAAATCGGGTACAGCTGAAGGTACACATAGGGACACCTCAACGCAATAGTTTGTGATGATGTCATCAACCCCAATTCAAAATGGCAGACGCATACACTTTTGAGGCACAAATGGGCTAACCTGTGAACGGCCTAACCAATTTGAACCAAATTTGCTACAGCTGTAGGGATACATACAGATTCCCCAATGGCATATTTATGATGATGCCATCCACCCCAATCCAAGGTGGCAGACACGTAAACATTTTAGATTCAAGTGGGCTAAAGTGAACTCTCTAACCGATTTGAACCAAATTAGGTACAATTGTAGTGAGTGACACACAGCGACACCTCAATGGCTTAGTTTCTGATGAAGGTGATTCAAGATGGTGGACACACTGGGACACCCCAATGGTGTAGTTTGCAATGATGTCATCCACCCTGATCCAAGATGGCAGACAAGTGAATGTTTGAGGTGCAAGAGGTCTAACTTGTGGACTGCCTAACTGATTTGAACCAAATTTAGTCCAGTTGTAGGGATAGTGAAAGGAAAGGAGGAAGATTAGTTCTTACTAGAACAACTTGTTCTACTGAGTATTATGAAAACGTCTGGACACAGAGAGAATGGAGAAAAGTGCAGACTGCTTCAACAGATTTTGCTACAAGGGCGCCATTTCAAATTTTGTAGGATGTGTGTTTGTTTGCGAGACAGGATTTGCAGCAAGGAAGGGCCTGTTTCTGCATATATTCAGAATTAAACTTCAAAAAAGTGTGGAGGGAGCTGCTTATTTTATATTAAACCTTTTGTTGAAGAACTGAGGGCTGAAACACATTCATGTGATATGCCTATTGCTGGACCATAAAATCTCAGTGGGGTGATTCTCACGATCAACAAAAATCGGGCTAGCAGAGGCTAGCCCAATTTTTGTTGACCGTAAGAACCACCGGGCTCACAGCCGAGCCTTGTGGTTCTTGAGTGGGTAAGCCGCTCGAGAACCCCTGCTAAAAAGCAGGTTTGCGGAGCAAGCACTCCAGCAAACCTGCTTTTTAGGATCGTGAGTAGCCACGGCACACCTTCGCGCCATGCTACTCATGAGTAGACCCCTGGCCGGGAGGCGAAAAGCCGCCTCCCGGCTCCAGGGGTCTCCCCAGTATGCCCTGCTCACTCGGGCAGGGCATACTGGGCCACCCAGGGCTCCCTGCCCACTCATGAGCAGGGAGAGTGGGCTTAGCCCGCTCTTCCTGCTCACTGCCCCAAACCAGTCTCACTGATCGTGAGACCCGGTCCAGGGTGTGGGGTTTGGGGAGATTTGACTATTTTTGTACATGCAGGTACATCACATGAAACTGCAGAACATGTTGTTTGGCTCTTAGTCTCCATGAGAGACATAAGGAGGATACTGAAGTGGCTCGATACAGAAGTCTGTGCAAAGCAAAGGAAGATACAAACCAGAAGGCATGGATATATTTTTAGAGAAGGGAGAGAATGAAGGGAACCAATTTACATCAAACCACTAAAGGGAGAGGAGAGCTGGTCTTGTGGTAGCAAGTATGAATTGTCCCCTTAGCTAAGCAGGGTCTGACCTGGTTGCATATGAATGGGAGACTTGATGTGTGAGCACTGTAAGATATTCCCCCAAGGGGATTGAGCTGCTCTGGGAAGAGCAGAGGGTTCCAAGTTCCCTCCTTGGCAGCATCCCCAAGATAGGGCTGAGAGAGATTCCTGCCTGCAACCTTGGAGAAGCCACTGCCAGACTGTGTAGACAATACTGAGCTAGATGGACCAATTGTCTGACTCAGTATATGGCAGCTTCCTATGTTCCTATGTTCCTAAGTCAATGAATGATGGAGTACGTACATACTCAGACACATTTAGGAAGAACATAAGAAGATAGCTTTTCCCAAGTCAGACCATTGACTGGCAGTGGCTGTCTAATGCTTCAGGCAGGTCTCCTTCCTAACCTGACCTGGAAGTGCCAGAGATTGGACCTGGAACCTGCTCTATTACTGAGCTATATCTCCAAACCCTCTAATAAATTGCAAATTTCCTTCAGTCACCCTTCCATTCTCTAATGAAATCTATGTACATATAACTGAAACAAATGCATTTTCTTCCCCTTACACTTCTCTTTATCTCCTTACTCTCCTTACTCTTCCTCTGTTGTCTCTTTGTGTCTCAGTAGTAAATCCCTCAAAGCAGGGCCCTGTCCTTTTATTCTTTGTACACTGTGCACATTTATGTATTATTTCTTTATGGATTCACCTTCAATTTTTATCCTTTATCCAGCTCATTACTGCCTATAGGCAGGCATTTAGGAGGACTGTGCCATTTCCTGATGATGGGCTTTATACAGGTGGACCTCATCACTTGCAGACCTTCATGTATTTATGGACAGGCAATGGAGACCCGAACTTGGTATATGTGGTTTACAAAAGGATTAAAATCTGTGTATCCACAGTTCATAGGTGGCAGGAAATGAGCTCACTTTGCTCTCATGTCTGCCTTTTAAAGTTTCTTCTCCTTCTCCTCCTCCTCCTCCTCCTCCTCCGCCACCGCTGCCACCGCCGCCTTCCAGGAACCTAATCCCTCACTTCCTATTGACTTCAGGTTTCATCATCTGCGGTTCCATTATCTGCAGATGTAGCCAAGAACGGAACCCCCATGGATAACCAGGTGAAAATCAGCACCTTGAATTGACCTCAGAAACAAATGGTCAGAAATACAGATTTTTCAGAGTGGGGATCACCCTGGACAGCTCCAGATAGCAACTTGGTTGCTGCATTCTGCATTAGCTGTAGTTTCTAAATACTCTTCAAGTGCAGACCCATGTAGAGCACATTGCAATAATCTAAACATGGTGTGAACAAGGCATGGGTGACATTAGTCAGGTCTGTCTTCTAAAACAAAGGGTGCAGCTGGCACACCAGTTGAAATTAAGCACATCCACTTGGGCATCCAGGGCCAATGCCATAGGGGTGTGCACAAAACTGGGTTGTCCAGTTTGGTTCGAGTCTGGACTGGGGAGGTTCAGTCCAATATCAATCCATCAAATTAAACTGGTTTGATGTCGAATGGTTTGGAATCAAACCTGTTCACACATCCCTACAATGCCGGGTCCAGAATGAGCCCATCAGTATTAATATTTCCACACTGATGTTGCCAGTGGAGTTTTCCTGTGTCATATTTGATGATAGAATTCCTCCTTTGTGCTTTGCCTATCTTTTGCAGGGAAAATACTCAGAGTACAGGTCAAATTCTATTCTGCAACCATTTAAAAACAAAATAAAAGGTTATTATGATAGATATTCCTCTTTCCTCTTTTCCAATGCAAAATCCATCTCCTGTAGGCTATTTGTATATTATTGTGTATTTAATTCAGTCTGTGAATAGTTCTTGAAAGTAAATCTGGGGAGGGGAACAAGCCATTAATCAACAAAAATACTTCTGTTAGATGAATAGTTTTTTAGCTAACCACTTACAGGCTCTCTGTTTTTGACCTCTGGGGTGTCCTAAATTATTGCTGGTGGTGGTGCATGTCAACAGGAGTAAATGCAATATCTGTGACCGATGATCCGTCTCCAGTATATACACACCAATAATGTTCTATAGGGTTTGAAGGGCTTTTATTATTTTCCTCTATATTAATGGACACAGAAAACTTTCTTGTTTAAGTGTTAGAAACAGTGATGCAGCAAACATTAAGCTGTGAACATGAAACTTCTTGTGGGAATTGCCCCTTAAACACAGACAGAAGGAGCACTTACAGTTGCATATGCACTGTTACGTTTCTTTCATTAGGAGACTTTCCTTCCTTTTTGCACTCGCTGCTAGAAAGTGCATGCCTGGAGCGGAGGGCTATGCTGTATGGTGCTTTGCTACTGTAGATACTGAACAGCTTTGCTCCAGTGAATCAATTGGCTGGGGATAAAGAGAAGTGGGGGTTATGGTTTGTTTGGTTTTCATTTGCCTGTTTAGTAGGCAGGGGCAGAACTATAATTGGGCATAGGGATGTGCAGAACCAGTTCGATTCGAACCTGACTTGATTAGAACTGGCCTGGTTCAACTGGTTCGGACTTCAACCAGACTAGACTTCTCAAATGGGTGCTGGCTCAAACTCAAACCAAACCAGCACAATCAGTTTGCGCACACCCCTAATTGGACAGGTGTATTCTAAGAAGTCCAGCATCTGGGAGCCACCTCTTGCCTCCTCCCCCCACCAGCCAGCTGGCCATTTCTATTGCCATTTCTACTGCCATTCACTGGCGGTACTGCCTTTCTCCATCTGTTTTCCCACTGTACCTCCTGCCAGCTGTGTGTGTCTGGCCCCACCCCTGAAGGATCTGGCAGGATGGGGGGCAGTCCTTGGGATCAGGCATCCTGGATGGGGTGAGCTCCTTCCGTGATGGGGCAATAAGAACAACCCTGCTGGATCAGGATCAAGGCCCATCCAGTCCATCATCCTGTTTCACACAGTGCCCCACTAGATGCCTCTGAGAAGCCCACAAGCAGAGGCATAGCTCAGGGAGAGGGGGCCCATGTTTGCCCCTCTCCTCAGCAACCTCTCAGAGTGAGGGAGATAATGAAGAAAATAGGAAGGGGTGGAGCTGAGGGGCCCTCAGTAGCTGGGGGCCCTGTGTTCATTGTTCCCATCTGCTCAGTTATAGCTACACCCCTGCCCACAGGCGTGAGGTGAGGGCATGCCCTCTCTCTTGCTGTTGCTCTCCTGCAACTGGTATTTAGAGGTGCCTCTGAGGCTGGAGGCGGCCTATAGCTACTAGACTAGAAGCCATTGATAGACCTGTCCTCCAAGAATTTGTCTAAGCCCTCTTTAATAAGATTGGAGTCAGTGCCCATTGTACTCTAACAATTTCCTGGAAGACAATATGGAGTTATATCTTCACATTGTCCATGTAGTAGACATGGAAAAGGGATGTTAATTGCACTGGAGTGCTGCTGGATCAGACCAAAAGTCCATCAAGACCAAAGCTCTGTTTCATATTATGTTTCCCCAAATAGAAGCCTTGGGGAAGCTCACAGGCCAGGTTGAAGTCATTGGACCTCCCTTGCTGTTGCCCAGCAGCAACGCAAATTCAGAGGATACTGCATCAGAAATATTAAAGTTCCACATAACCATCATGACTAACAGTGAATGGTAGACTTAGGAACACTCTTTCACTTGTTCTTAACAATGGCAGATCACTTGTACTACATAAACACATCACTATATAGGACAGACCTAGGGGGAATGTATGAGAATGCAATATGTCTGTGTGTAGGCCATCCACTATCAGGTGGATTAATGATCTCATAATCTGAATTTTTATGGCCCCCAAACTCCATTTGTTCTTAATAATGAAGCTGATTTTGACATTCCACTTGTGCTCTTATTTGGTCAGTATTCACCAGTCCAGGCCATCAGGGCTGCTAGTTGCTGTCAGCACATGCTCACTCAGAGTAGAGAGCCAACCCTGCCATAGCAAGCATAAATTGTCCCCTTTGCTAAACAGGGCTTGCCTGGGTTTACATTTGGATGGCTGACTACACGTGAGCACTGTCAGCTGCTATAAGTTATCCCCTCAAGGGATGGAGTCATAGCTCAGGGGTAAAGCATCTACTTGCATGCAGAAGGTCCCAGATTCAATCTCTGGCATCTCAAGTTAGGGCTGGGAGAGACTCCTGCCTGAAACTTTGGCCGGATGGAATAATGGTCTGACTCAGTATAAAGCAGCTTCCTATATTTCCTTTCAATCCTCTTTCTGTCACTCTTGCTGGTGTATTACCCAAGCTGGCAAGTGGATACCAGGGAGTGTTCAGTTCTTGGCAGAGAGGGCCCAATCTCTCACGAGAGTCTAGCCCAAGAAACATTGTTCCTGAATGCCCCAGTTCAGGAAACTGAGGTTCCAGGAGTTCTGGCCTGTCACACTTAATCTTGGTGTCAGGGCATGAATCCAGTGCTTCCATCACTGAAGATGGCTTATTTGAACTAGCTGTCTCCTTCCCATCTCTGTCTGAGGCCCAGGTCAACATAACAATGAATCAATTTATAACTCTTAGTGGGGGAAGTGAATTTGTTTCCCCAAACATTCATGAAGGAAAATTGCAATGAGTCACCCTTTTGGACAAAGAGGCACCTTTTAAAGTGGTAGATCTCTTTTACTTAGCAATTGTCCCCATTCAATCCAACATAGCATCCCTCTCTGCAACAATTGGTGGAGTCTCCATTATGTTTAATTTTAGATTTTCAGCCCCTTTGGGACAGGAAACGTCTTCCCATTCCTTTTGCTACGTAAACCATTTCAGGAACTTCTGTTGTTGCTGTAGAAAAATAGTATATAAATATCCCAAATAATAATTCGAATGGAGGGAGTGTTTGTATATCATGAGTGATGTTGCCAGTGCCACATAAAGTTGAACAGAGCTCACCGTCACTGGTGGGAGTAGAGAGTCTTATGTGCATCTGCCACATCACATGTGTTTGCATCATCTATCTATCTATCTATCTATCTATCTATCTATCTGCCATATTTCTATAATGCTCAAAATGCAAGTCTGGGCAGTTTACAACAAAACAATAAATATAAAAAAATAAAAGGTTAAAATATTACAATGATTTTAAAATGTAAAACAATGTTAAAACTATTACAAACAAACTTTTAAAACCACCCAGAGCCTTTGGATGGGGCGGTATAGAAATGTAATAAATAAATAAATGATAAAACAACATCTAATCAAAAGCCTGGGTGAACAAATGTGTCTTGACTGCCTTTTTAAAAATTGTAAGAGATGGAGAGGCTCTTATTTCAGTGAGGAGCATATGTAGATTAGGGCTGCTCAACTTTGGCCATTCTGCAGATGTTGGACAACAGTTCCCATCACCCCTGAGAACTGGCCCTTGTAGCTGGAATGATGGGAGTTGTAGTTCAAAAACAACTGTAGGGCCAACGTTGTGCAGGCCTGATGTAGATGTTATGCTGGAAATGTTGAAATTTTGAGATTTGGGCTAAGGTATGGAAAAATACTGTCTAGCGTGGCACTGAATCAGCAGCTGATCCATGCAGCTGCTGTATCTATGGGTGCAGAGAATGGAAAAAAATTCACAAAGCACTTATTCATGGTAAACACATGTTCCTATAAAGTAATTATATTCATGTAGGAGAAAAATTGAAGGTGTAACTAAATGTGTGAAACAGCTCCTAGTTGCACCAAATTTCATGCTGGGAAAAGATGGGGTGAACAACAGTCTCTGAAAGCACTTCATTTCCATCTTCCACTTCCTTTGGAACTGAAACAAACTGACAAAGGGGTAGAGAAAGGACAGAGATTTATTGCTGATCTCTTGCTGATTGGACTGCGCTGTTCGGCTCCTCTGGGAGAGAAGGTCATGCTCTGAATGGCAACCTGTGTCCCTTCAATAGACATCAGGATGACCTCCGCAGCTCTGGTGGTGCTTCAACAACGTACTACACAAGTACATAGTCCAAACGTTGAGCCCAGCATGTTAAGTGGCAGCTGCCTTGATGCAAACACTGCCTGTCTGGAATTCTTGCAGGCTCATTCAGTTTCGTGTAAGACCTTGAAAGCCTTGTTTGTGTTTGTATTTCTCTGGGGGCGTTGGACAAATGCTGGCCCTTGGGTGGCAGGATAGGCAGGGATATCTCCTGAAGGAGATTGGCTGACTGCTAGCAGCAATCATTTGAACACAGAGACATCTACAAAGTCACTCGTCCAATATTGAAAATATTTTGTGTCAATGGGAACTCATGCACTACGCTCTGGACATTACCCCTGTTTCCTCTTGACTTTAGCGCCCTATTCACATGTCATATTCAACACTTGTACAATCAGAACAGGCCCAGTGGTGCTCTTAGGACCAGACTTATGGGATGAAATCAGGAACGGAAGTGTGCCATGTGTGTGGCTGTGTATGGGGAGCGAGAGCCAAGTGGGCTTGAGACACTCGAGACTCATACTCAGCAGGCTCATGGCAGAGTCGTGCCTGTGCTCAGTCAGGCCTGGACAGGCTCACCAGCTGCTGCCACCATAGGGGAGGCCCACTCAGCTTCCAACCCCCAACACCCAGCTGCACACATGGTGGCAAAACCAGGCAGGTTTGGCACGGCAGCAGGGCGGGAGTGAGGGTTGCAGGGGACTTCTGGAGAGGCCCCACAGGACAGCTGGAAGCCCCGGGGAGTGGAGAGCAGTGTGTGCACACCATGTGAAATGCAGGTTTTTCTCCCCCTACAAAAACATCCCCCCTAGCTTTCCCTAAAGCAGGGGGGGGGCTTGCTGTTGGCAGTGGGCTCTGGAGCCCTTCATATCTGGGCTCCCAAAATGCCTAGGGAGCCCTGCTAGATCAGGCCCAAGGTCTATCTAGTCCAACATCCTGTTTCACGCAGTGGCCCACAAGATGCCTCTGGAAGGCAAGAGTGGGTGGAGAGGTGGTCTTCTTGTAGCAAGCATTAATTGTCCCCTTTGCTAAGCAAGATCCACCCTGCTTTGCATTTGAATGGGAGACTCCATGTGTGAGCATTGTAAGATCTGCACCTTAGGAGATGGGGCAGTTCTACAAAGAGCACCTGCATGCAGAAGTTTGTGAGTTCCCTCCTTGGCAGCATCTCCAAGATAAGTCTGAGAGAGATTCCTGCCTGCAACCATGGAGAAGCCACTGCCAGTCTGTGTGGACAATACTGAGCTAGACAGACCAATGGTGTGACTCGATATAAGGCAGCTTCCTATGTTCCTAGCTGAGGGCATGACTTCTCTCCTGCTCTTGCTCCCCTGCAACTGGTATTTAGATGTATTTTGCTGCTTAGGCTGGAGGTGGCCTATAGTCCTCAGACTAGTGGCCATTGATTGACTTGTCCTTCATGAATTTAAGCCCTTCTTAAAGCCATCCAGGCTGGTGGTTGTAATCACATCTTGTGGCAGATAAATAATTCTATGAGTTAATTATATATTGTGTAAAAGAAAAAGCAATTTCTTTTGTCAGTCTTAAATTTCTTGGCAATCAGTTTCATGGGATAGCCCCTGGTTCTAGTGTTATGAGAGTGGGAGAAAAAATTCCCTTTCTCCACTCTCTCCACACCATGCATAATTTTATAGACCTCTATCATTTCTTCCCTCAGTCATCCTATTCAAACATAGGGGGAAAGGGATGCTGTACTTGTGCATGACATCCTATAATATGCCCAGATGTCCGACTTTGGTGCTGATGCACCAAGAAGCATCACCCTCCCCACGCCCTCAAGTTCACGGTGTTTGAAGTGGGCCCTGGAACAAGAAGTTAAGATGGGCCCCTAGGCCTTCTTCTCCCCCACCCCATATCTTCACTACAGAAGAACTACATGGTCATGGTGAAAGACAAACATTATCAGCATGCCCTTTTCCTTGCTCCTTTGCAAATAGTATCACACACTTTTCACACTCTGATCAAGAGCCAGCAGTTTGCCAATGTCAGGGAGGCAGGAAGGAGGAGCAAAGAAAGGGCTGTCTCCCAGCTAGCAGGACCCCCTACTTCATGGGCCCAGAGACATCTGTCTCTCCGCCTTGTTCAGTTATAGCCTTGCCCCTGTTCAGCTGCAAGGGCCACCATGGAAACGAATATCCAGAAAATCTATTTACCGACCATCTATTTTTTAACTTCTTTGCTACAACTCTCTGTTGCAAAGAACACCCAAAGCCATGTACACATCAATTGTGTACTCAGCACTGATGAGCTCAGTGCTGTTTCTGGTGAGGGAGTGTTTCCTTTCCTTTCTGAAGCCCTCCTTATACAGACATTATGTTGTCTGTCTGTGTATACATGTACGTCTGTTTGTGTCAATGATTGTAAGTCTATTCATATTACAAGTCAACCTGGGTATGGCCCCATCCAATAGAGGATACAGATACAAAGCATATTGCTGTATATGTGTTCAACATAATGTGTGAATTATTGTATGTGCATGCTGATCTGTACACAGATTGTCCATGTATTGGTCATAACCTGTGAATAGGGCTTCAGTTTCTGTTTCATGGTGACTTCCCCTGCAAAATGCACACTCGTGTGTGTGTGTGTGTGTGTGTGTGTGAATGCATTGCAGTTTCAAAGTGTGAGTGAATTTCCTGGATTTTAGAACAAACATAAGAAACTATTGGCTGACTAACTTGACTAACTTGAGTAATGAGCAAAGCTGCACCAGCACAAGAAGATGGCATAGTTGTACTAGGAAGGATTGGTGCAGTTGCATGATTGCACAGAAGTTCCATTGAGGACCAATGAGACTTGTAGGAGTTGTGCATTGTTGCACAAGTGCAAGCATGCTTGAGGGTAGTGCAATATAGCTCTGTAACATGAGTTCCAGACTTTGTGCAAATAGCTGGAGTTACAGCTTTGCACATGCGCAATATCCTTCTGCAAATAACATTCCATGCAAATCATATCACATGCTCTGCACGTGTTTTGTTAAGCTGACAGCAAATGAATATTAATATCCTAATGTATTTTTAAAATTTTGATAACTGCTCCCATAATAACCAACACAAGAGCTTACTGTAAAAAAAATTCAAATTGATGGTTACCTAAGAATAAAATAAGGTTTGAGTAAGAAGTCCATGCGGTAATTCTCTAAAGTGACTATTCTAGAAAAGTGATGATGATGATGATGATGATGATGATGATGATAATGATAATGATAAGACCAACAGATATCATCCCTTAATACTGGAACTGAATAATCATCAGTTCCCCTGATTCTGAATAATCAATGACATTTACAGTGTCAAATATTGTGACCCAATGTCATGGGTTCTGACCTTTGAAAATATTCTTTTTCACTCTTAGGATGTGACAAATATTTTAAAACAGTTAATATGGTGCTGACATCCTCTCTGTGTTAAGGGGAGAAATAGCAGGAGAGAGGGCATGCCCTCAACTCCTGCCTGTGGTTTCCAGCGGCATCTGGTGGGCCACTGTGCGAAACAGGATGCTGGACTAGATGGGCCTTGGGCCTGATCCAGCAGGGCTGTTCTTATGTTCTTATGATATTTGTTAGCTACCATCTCATGTTTCTGTTTTGCAGATGTTAAGCAGAGAGACATCAGCCACTCCTGCCTTGCTGGCATGATCTTAATTTCTAGACAAATATCCCACCTTATATCTTCTAAACCCTGCGCTGATTTGAGCAAAGCAGGCTATATGATCACGGAACCATAGGCTGACATTCTGTGCACTGTGCAGTGATTTCTTACTTTCCTCCCCTTAGCATTGTTCTCTTTGTTACTGTTAAGCAGGCAAAGCTGTGTGTTACCAGCTTTTTCTCCCCTCCCTCCTGCCAATATGTGCTAACTACTGGGGAGAGTTTTAGATATAAGAGTTTCAGATAGAAGATATGTCTGATAAAAGTATCAGATATAAGAATGTGGATTTCAAACAGTGGAACTTCGAACACTGAGGCTGACATGTTTGCATCAAAACGTTTGTTCTCTGTTGTAGTTTTTACTTATGTTTTAATATTATGCAATAAAGAAGGTTTGGAGAGAAGTACAGTGTCCTCTTTGCTCAGTTAGCAGGGTTCGGGAAACAGCAGCAGCATCCATAACAGATGGCTCTCTAGCCTCTCTTTGAAGATCCCTAGAGAAAAAGAGCCCACCACTGCACAAGGCAGACCATTCCACTGTCAAACAGCTCTTACAGTTAGGAAGTTCTTCCTAATGTCTAGGCGAAATCTCCTTCCTCATAATTTCAACCCATTGGTTCCATTCCTGGTCTCAGATGCAGTAGTGAACAGGTCCTCTCATTCTTCTTTATGACAGTCCTTTAGATATTTCAGGACAGCTGTTATATCTTCCCTCATTTTCCTCTTCTTCAGGTGAAACTCGCCCAACTCTATTGACCTTTCCTCCTAGGACTTGGTTTCCAGAGCCCTCAACATCCTTGTTGCCCTCATGTGAACTTGTTCCAGTTCATCAAAGTCCTTTTTTAAAAAATTCAGTGCTCAGAACTGCATAAAAAATTCCAAGTGAGACCTGTCTAGCACAGAATAGAATGGAACTATTACTTCTCATGGTCTGGACACTATACTCTGTTAATTCAGCCTAAGATTGCATTTGCCTTTTTAGTAGCTGCATCACACTACTTTCTTATGTGCCACTGGTGGTCTACTAAGACACTTGTGGTCAACTAAGATATCTAGATCTTTTCAAAGGGACCACTGCCAAGTCAGATTTCCCCCAATATTTGCACATTTGGATTTTTTTTTAAAAAAAAAATATATATATATATGCTGAACTGCAGGAATAATCAAACACACAAGTATAGGGTGGGGGAGACCTGGCTTGAAAGCAGTATGTATGTAAATCATCTAGGTCAGGTCTGCTGAACTTTGCCCCGACCCCAACAGTTTTTGGACTACAACTCCTATATTCCCCAGCCACAGTGGCCGATAGCCAGGGATTATGGGAGTTGTAGGCCAACATCTGCAGGAGCGCCAAAGTTGAGCAGGCCTGATCTAGGTGCTCCTAGAGCACACTCATTCACTGAGATGTGAATGACATCTAAGCTCCACATATCTCATAATCAATAAAAACCCAAGTCCTACATTACGTCACACAGTGGCAATGTAGAACACCACACAAAGTGGAGATGCCTACAGCTGGAACAGACATCAAACAGACATTGATGTGCATTTTCAGTGGGGTCGTGAAGCAGACATTCCAGTTACGGCATAGTGAAATGAAATTGGCAGATACACAGATGGGCACACAAGTTGGCACATAGATGAACATATGCAGTTGTCCTCCACTGAGAAAGACCGTAAGGGACATCTAGCTCAGTATTGTCTAAAACAGTGTTCCTCGTTATAAGGTCCAAGAACTAGTGGTGGCTCCCATCAACCCTAAGTGTGGCTTCCTGACTAAGTGTTTAGGGGGCCTGTGCGAAGCTTCAGCTGAAGTGGAAGAGTCTTCACAGTCTCCCTGGCACCATGTGGAGGAGACTATTCCCACTGTGCTGTGCTGCACCTTGCCCAGTACTGGGGAGCTTTTAAGAGAGAAAGAGCCCTCTTGAACCCCTGCACCATCTTGGAGAGTGATTTCCTCCTAGAGCTCTTAGGAGGGGCTCTCACTCTCTTAAAGGGTCCTCCCATCACTGCCATGTAGTGGTCTGTACAGTGGGAAATGGCTTGCACATTGAAGGATTTTTTGGTCAGTGTGCCCACCTGCCACTGGAAAAACAGTGAAGATCACTGATCTAAAGTGACTAGCAGCAGCTCTGAAGCTTACCTTCTCCCTCCAATGCAATGGGTCCCCATGGCATTCCAGCAAATCCCAGGGTCCTAAGCACCAAGAGGAAGCATATAATGCAGGCTTTACAGGTTTTTAAATACGAAAATCTCTTCCCTGCAGGTCTGTTTGCTGCATCTATGTTTTTAAATGAAAAAGGCTGTACCCCAAATACCAGCATGACTCTCTGTTTTGCCCAGGTATTTTATTATCCATATCATCTGATTACAGCTTTGAAAATGTATCTTTGTGCAAACATCTGTGAGATGGCATAACACCCTGTAATTCAGCATAAGCTGTCATAATGCAACCCTTGCCGTATGAGTTGAAGTCAAAGAAACTGAGCCTTTTATTACAGCTGGTGGAGGCACAGGAAGGATCAGCTTGTGTTTGGCTGTTCCTGCTACAGGTACACAGCGACTAAAGGCTTAATTTCTGTATAGCAGCATTTGAGAAAATATGTTGGCAGTTTTAACAGTTTCAGATTAACAACAGTAGAATAATTTCATATGGGAGGGAGTGTTATTGTTGTTAGGGGTGGATCCGGGGTGTTTGTGCAAGAGTGCAGTTGCACCCCCTGTGAATTAATGTTGTGTGTCTTGGAGATAGGCAGTAGGGGAAAGTTTAAAAAAAAAAAAAGAGTTAACTTTTCTCCCAGCCCTATTGGTTTTCCTGGAGTCTTGTGCTCCTCCCCTGCTTGGAATCTGTATATAACTGCAGAGCTTTTCTCCATGAAGGAAAGTCAAACATTTTGTAAAAACCAAGTCTTTGCTGTTTGTTTGCTTTGTGTGTGATTTGTTCCCCTTGGTCAAGCTACCGTTTTGCTCTCCCCACCCCCACCCCCACGAACCATGTGTGTGTTTTACACATGAGAGAAATCCCATCCTGTGTGTGAGAGAGAGAGTTTTAAGCTTTTCTTTTAAACATTTTCAAAGTATGCCAAAACTGTTCTAGTGCAAACTTGTAAGAAAAACCCTCCCCATCCCAACAGTATACCTTCTTGTGAGGAAATTAGCCAGTGCATTCAAATGTATTAAAATGTCAGGAATTCTTTGACAAAATGGATCTGGTTTTGTCTTTGTTCTTGTTCCTGAAGGTACACTGCTTATAGCTCTAATCTGGTCTCTGTGTGTGGGTTTCTTTCTCTCCACCCCGCTGCCACCTTACTAAAAATATTTATATGCTGCTTTTTTAGCAACAGAGTTCTCAAAATGGCTTAAATAGAAAAATATGAGGAAATGGTTCTCTTAACATATTTCCCCCTTAAACATTGCTATTTTGTTTTGTTTTGCTTTGTGCCTGTAACATGCTCCCCCACCAAAAGTCTATTTTTCTACAATTGCTTCAAAATAAGGCTTTGCATATCAGTCCAGAAGAAAATCATTTCTAAAACTCCCTTGCACATGAAATGATTTGTTGTCTTTAAATTCTGCAAAATTTGGGTAACTCCATATATGACATTCTGCTGTCCTGTTTGAAATCAAATGGTGGCTTTCCTTTCTGTAGTGTATAGACACACACTATACATTGTATATATACTGTATGGTAGTATATAGACATACACTATAGTTGCATATGATTTTTTCTTTTCTTAAATGAAATATAGTCAATAGAAGAGATCAAACTGGATTGCATGCTGCTGTTATTGGTGTTAAAAGGGCTATTTGAATTTGCTTCTGAGTTTACATGCTTAGGATTGGAATACATGTGGGGCAGGTTTGGAGGGGAGAGAGATAGTGTCTCAGCTAAAGTCCCACAGTGAGTTTCATGACTGAATGGGGAACTCAAGTCCCACAATCCTAGTCTTAACACTCTAATCACTACACCACACTGGCTCTCAACTGTGTGTGTATTGATTGCAGGAGAAATCTGATGCAGGAGAAAAAGATTCATTTTTAGGGTGAAGCAAACTAGTGGGGAGGAGAATGTTGGATATCTTTAAGAGAGCATGAAAAGGTTTAATTATCAAAATGTGTGGAAGCTGTGGGTTCAAGCCCTGGATCTTTAAGTACCTAGCAACACCTCTGTTAAGAGAGAGATGAAGAGTGGTAAGATTGTCCAAGCAAAAAGCTGGTATTGTCAGTTATGTTCAGAATTTCTTCCAAAAGAATAGTAATTTTAAAAAATCAATCTTTCTCTGAGTGTATTTTAGTGTAAAAAGTAGTGAATTCAGCTAATTTAAGTGGCAGAAGTGGTGGTGGGTGGAGAAGGAATGAGAAAAAGAGCAGAAAGTATGAGGAAAACAGAAGGTGGTGTGAAGTAGGTGCAAGGCTATGTGTAGCTCCCCAGAGGTGCATCAGAATCTAATCTGGCCCAGCACCAGATTTGAGCTTGACACCCCCTGGCATAGTGCATTTGCAAGAGAGAAAATCCAAGCCCCAATATTTTTATGGGGGGGGGATCTTTTATGGGGGGGATTCCTGTTGCACCCCCTGTAATTTCCTGCTGGATCTGTCCCTGATTGTTGTGTTGCATGTTTGCTTATGATATGAACTAAGAATGATTTGAATTATCTTAACAAGTAAATTATATTTATAGCAAGCTCAGGGGTTGGGCAAGATGGCGTCCTGACTGGCAGCATGAAATCTTCATCTCTCAAGATCTTTATTATTCAGCCTGCTAAAAGTTTGAAACAGAAGTAAGGAGCTGATTTAATGGACTTTGAGGGTAGCCTGGAATCATTTGATCTCCCTACGGGGGGTGGGGTGGGGTCAACTGGCTCTGGACAATCTCATCCAGAATCTTTCCTTGGCGATATCAACTGCCCAAGACTCAGCTTGAGAAGATGAAACGCAAAGCGTATTCAAGGCCAGCCTGCCCACTCTCCACTCTTATTTAGTTTACATATATCTGCTTTCTCTTGAACTCTGAATTATCTTTGTAATGACTTCTGCCTCTTCTAATATTCAAAAAAAGCAAGTTTTATTTTTTACTTTCGCTTTCTCTTGCTTCGTCAAAGATCAAGACTGCTCATTAAAGCATTTTTTGTTTGTGCTTATCCACCGGCTGGATTGATTTATTGCACCTAATTGGCTTGGATTAGACGTTTTACTACTTTGGCTGTATTAAGGGCTACGCAGGATTTATGACTCCGTCATTTGGCTTGTATTTTTTTTTTGGTCTCTGTGTTTATCGTCTGGGAACCGGTGGCTTAAGTTTTTGCTTTGGCAAAAAGAGAAATTGGGATTCTCCCTCTTCTGCTGATTGGATTACAAATACCTAGTTTTACATGAAACATTCCAATTTTTTCTGGGCTTGTTGATAAGGATTTGCTTTGTTTGAGCTTTACTCTCCTCTTTTATTTTTTTCCCCTATTCTGGGGACTACTTTCTCTGTTGTGTGCTGATGTAAAGGATTAATTGACAGGCTGCAGGTCTTCCTCTTTCCCTTGGCTTTACTCACATTTGCGGTTTGGATTTGGAATTTGAACTCTCATTTGGATTGCTTATATATCTTGACTTGCCACACACTATCCCCCTCTGTGATATTAAGAAGAACCTTTTAATTTTTGATCTTTGACTGGATTTACTGGTTCTACTTGCGTATAATGCTGAAATCCCACTGGATCTAAATTTTCATTAAATATTCCCTCTCCTTCTGGCTGCTTTATTGCTCTTTTCACTGACTACCCCATGATGGAGTCACACAGAGGCCCAGGCCATGCAGAGGCCAAGTGTGCAGGTGTGCATGCTGCATAATGGCTGCCAAGCTGCTGGTGTCATGCCCCCATCCTCCGATAGCAAAGAAAAAGGGGAAGTTGGCAGTCTTCCAGCAGCTGCAGGGGTACCTGAAGGGCAGAACCAAGCTGTCAGCCCACAGGAGATACCTGAGGCAGGTCCGGTCAAAACTTCAGGATACGCAGGGCTGTCAGAGGCAACAGAGACAGGGAGTAGGGAACAGAACACTGAGGGAAACGGCCAAGCACCTCTGCCTCCTCACGGAAGAAGATTGATGAAATGTTGACAACAGATGGAAGTGCTCAAGAGAACTAAACAGCTGCTCAACAAGCCAGATAAACCCTGAATCTGTGCCAGCTGGCCGAAGGTGGAGAACAATTAAGCCACACTATAAACTAAGTCTGAAGGCTGAAGCCAAATGCTGGAAGAAATGTGTCTCCTGGAGCTTGCTTCAGCCAAGCCTCAGAGGAACCCCAGCTTCATGTTGGCCTCTAGAGACCCAGTCAGTCAGTCTGGACCCAGGCTTTTCCTGCTTTAACTCTGCTACCTGACTGAGTCCTGACAACAGTACCTAGCTGCACTGTCTCCCCGGGGAATGCCTTGCACCCCTTTTTGCTCTGGAACTGTGCAATCTGGTGAGTGTACTGAGTTTGTGCGGGAGGCTATCTGAACTTGATACTGAAGTAAATTGTTCTTTTGTGTTTTTCTTGCAGACCGAAGAGGATTCCAAGAACCTTCCAGTGATCTTGACAGAGACTGTGACTTTCACACCAGACAGACAGGCTCTTGACCGCCGGGTGAAGGCCGAAAACTGGCTGAAGAGCGGCTGAACCAGCCGAAGGGGGCACGAGGAAGGCCGGCAGGGGGAGGGGAAACCTCCAGGACACCAACCCTACCCCCGCTTCCTCCAGGACACCAACCCTACCCCCAAGGGGAGTAAAGGTGTTTTTTTAAAAAACCTAAACTAAAAATGGTCCGCAACCCACCCCGCACCCTGGACCGGACCAAACTGGGTGGGGTGTTTCAAGGAGGTGACAGACTGAACTGGCCCAGTTGGGTTTGAGGCTGGTCCGGCCTAGAACTGAACTGCGCCAGCTGGTTCCGTGCACATCCATAAGAAGAGTATGTAGGAATCTGCTGGATAAATCTAGTAATATGATGTGAGGGGATGTGAATGACCTCCAGTTGCAAAACATATTTAGATGGGACTTGTGAATGTGATACATGCACATATTCAAATACATAGAATCTACTAGTGGCATGGCTTTATTTTCTGTTGTTCTCCTTCATTGTGTTACTTACTATCTCTGTTAGACTGGATCTCTTGCTCGAGCTAGTTATTCCTATAACTAGTTATAGGAATGTGCGAACCGGGCCTGATTTGACCCAACCTTGAGCTGAAACACACACACACCAGCTGTTGCTCAGAGCTGTTTTGGAGGTTCTAAGGTAAAAAAAAAACAGCTTTAAGGACTCACCACCAGATTCTGGAGTGCTGTCGCAGCCACAGAAAGGTCCATCTCCTCTCTGCCCCACACTGCCGGCCTTCCCCCGCTCTTTAAAGGGCTGTTTTGGCCCATTTGGGGGCTGTTCTGGCCTTTCCTCCACCAGCGGTGGCCATTTTGGATGCTGCCACGCATGCAGCCTGGCTATTTGCATAACCTGAGGGCCAAGACACATGTGTTGCGGCCTCCAAAATGGAGGCCAAAACAGGCTGAAATGGCCCTTTAAAGAGTGGTGGACCCGTTAGTGAGTCCTTACATTTTTTTTAAAAACCTTATTGCCCCCGAGGCGTGTATGCAAGCTGAGCTGGTGGGTCTGTTCAGCGGGGTAGGGGGACACAAAACTGAACATGTCTTTTTGGTACAAGTCCTGTTTGGGCTTGAACCAAACCAGGCAAATCGGTTTTGTGCACACCTCTAACTAGTTAGACATGTCTATGCACCACTTAAACTGAGCCACCGGGGAGCACTTTGCACACAATGAGGGTTTTTCACTGAGCGTTCGAGTGTAGCCCGATTTATATTCGGGGTTTAAAAATCCACTTTTTGCGTCAGGATTTTTGGGCAACTTTGAACTCATAGTAAAGCCTCATGGTAAATTCACAGTAAAGAATGCTGTCTGAAAATGCTCCAAGAGATCTTATGCTCTTGTGCAAGAGCTCAAATACTTCTAAGAACTAGCCTGGGCTGTAGCTCACTGGCAGAGCATCCACTTTGCATGCAGAAGGTCCCAAGTTTGATCTTTGGCATCTCTAAAACAGGTGATAGTGGCAGTGGAAAAGGTAAGCTGGGTGATAGTAGCTTTAGGAACCCTTATGCCTCCTCCCCAGCTCCCAAATGTTTAAAGATATGGCCTTGGCTCAGTGTGTAAAGCATCTGTTTTGCATGCAAAAGTTGCTGGGCATGAAAAGATTAAAATATGTGAATGTAGATATTATTATGAGACTGTATAATGCTCATTGACTCAAAGCAAAGGAACCGCAAAAACATCCTAGTCTCGGTCAGCATGGAGCAGATTTGTCAAAGGCAGATCTTATTATGACTTCCAGAACATTTGGAGTAGGATTGAAACCACAATATTTGATCCAAATTACATTTGCATTAAGCCTATGATTGGGGGGCCCTTCAATCTGAATATAGCCACACATTTCTTCTGCGGTGTAGGACTAAGGTTGTTTTCTATATGGAGCAATTACGATCCAGTACAGTTACTCATCTTCCTTTATGCTTGTTTATTGCAGTGCTCCCTGATATATTATCTGCAGGTCAGTGGATATATTCTTAATGTTTCAGGATCTAATTTGAACTTTCCCTGCAATTAGAGTGTTGAAAGAAAATCATTTATGAACAAAAATGTGCCTCACTGGGGATGTGTGGGAGGGTTGATGTGCAGTAAAAAGACCATGAGATAAGATCTGAAGGCTGGGGGAGGACATTTTTCACCATTAAAGCTATTAACATATAGAAGATAAAAATGACTAATGTGTTAATAGCAAAACAGAGATACCGTTGTCAAGTCATTTTGACAGTATCAAAAGTGCTTGATGTTTAGCAGGCAGGCATGTGAAGAGAGAGTCCACAAGAGCTAGTAGATAGCAACAAGCTGGCTCACATGCACATATGGAAGAGAGAACAGCTTGAGCGGGGCACTGACTCTGGTGTTTGCCTCTGCCCCACCTTACTCCAGGTGTGTCATCTGTGGGACTGCTGCTGCTCCTGCTATAAAGAGCAGGCTGGGCCAAGGGCTCTCACCCTTGTGGCTCTCAGCTGTGGGGCAAGCTGCCTGGGGCCTCAGAAGACCTTCATCTTTTTCCATCAAGAAACCAGCATGAGAGTTTGACTGCATGAGTCCTGGACCTGGTTTTTACCAAATAGAGGAGCTGTGGTTGGTCAGGCTTAGGAGATGCGTCTGGGAGAGCAGAAAAGTGGGGTTGGTGAGGGGGCAGCAATATCACAGGTAGCGGGCAGAGGGAGGTATGGCAGTGTGAGTTGAGCAGGTTGTTACAGGGGGAAACAGTCCAGGCAATTAAGGCCTGTTCCTTTTTCCAGCTCTTCTCCCAACCCTCTGACCCTAGGGAGCTCTGAGAACACTTCCTCAAGGGTTAGGGCGCTGCTGCTGAATGCCAGGTCAGTCAATGCTAAAGCATCCATGATTTGATTGTGGATGAGCATGCTGACCTGTTATGTGTGACAGAGACCTGGTTGGATGAGCTGGGTGTGGTTGGTCTCTCTCAGCAATGTCCTCCAGGTTTCTTGATCATGCAGCAGTCCCACCCCAAGGGTCGGGGAGGGGGTGTTGCAGTCATCTATCGAGATATATTTCCCATTTCCAGGTGCCCGGTCAGGCAATGTCAGAATTTTGAGTGTTTGTCCTTGAGGGTGGGCCTCCGAGATAGGCTGGGGATTCTGCTGGTGTACCGACCACCCTGCTGCACTTCAGTCTCCCTACCTGAGCTGGTGGGGGTGGTCTCAGAGGTGGCCTTGGGTTATCCCAGATTTATTGTTTTGGGGGGTTTCAATGTCCATGCTGAGGCCCCCCTAGTGGTTTTCATGGATTTCATGGCCTCAATGGCAACCATGGGCTCATCTCAGCTGGTATCAGGCCCTACCCACATGGCAGGACATACTCTGGATCTGGTTTTTCCAACCAGGGAATAAATGATCTGGAGGTGGGGGAGTTTGAGATAACTCCCTTGTCATGGACAGATCATCATCTGGTGGTGTTTAATTTGACTGCTCCATCTGCCCTCTGCAGGGGTGGTGGACTGATTAGAATGGTCCGCCCCCAGAGGCTTATTGAGCTGCTTGGTTTCCAGACAGCCCTCGTGAAGTTTCCAATGTCCAGAGCTGGTGACCCTGCCGAGGCCCTGTTGAATCTCTGGAACAGAGAGACAGCCCGGGCTGTTGACATGGTTACTCCTAAACGCCCTCTCCGGATTGGTAGAGTCATTCGGCTCCTTGGTTTTCCTTGGGCTTAGGACAATGAAACAACTCGGGCAACGGCTGGAACGACGCTGGAGGAAGAGTTGTGACAAATCCAATTGAGCATGGGCTAGAGCCTATTTTAGAGACTACTCAGTGGTGGTGGGAGCGGCAAACAAAGGCTTTTTCTCCACATCCATTGTATCTGCTTAGTGCTTAATATTTTAATTGTGTCATTTTCATAATCTTGTTTTTAAATTTTGTGTAAACCGCCTTGGGATTGTTTTTAATTTAACAATAAACAAATAAATTAATTAATATTGATTCATTCATCAAGGGCAATTCTAGAACAACTTGTTTCGGGGAGCAGGCAAAGCTGCGGCAAAGAACATTGTTTGGGGAATGAGGATTTTGCTATACATTGAGGCTATTCCCATGTATACCCTTAGGCTGCACATGAGAACTACCAGGACTGGGTCCAATCCTGGTGGGGCAGTGCTGCCTAGCCCTTCTTTTAAACCCAGCTCTTAGCCAGGTTAAGGACTTGAGCAAGCCCTTAATCCAGGCTCCAGGATCGTGTGTTCCCTGGGGCTATGTTTAGAGACGGGTGCCTAGACGAATCCCCCAATGCATTGTGCATGTCATGCAGTGTATTATGGGATACCCACAGACCAGGACATGTAGTCATGGCCTCCAAAGCTCCGCGCTGTGGCATGCAGTGCGGATCGTCTGGGAGCACAGATTGCATTCGCACAACAGACCAATGCTCACCTAGGGGGAAGGTGAGTTGAACCAGCCTTCCTCCTACCTGCCGCCCTGCCTGCCTTGTTGGGTAAATGACCTCATTGAATACTTACAGAAGCATTGATACTCACAGAATTAACGTTCTGTAATATTTACAGAAATAATGTTAGTTTATTTACCTTATTAATGAAGCTTGCTTGATATTTTCAACTTATTCAGAAAATGGGCCATATTCCTCTTAGAAATTAATGTCTATTTGGATTAGGACAAAGCTTCCAGTCTGCTTTCCATGCTAGTTTCCTCTTCCTGTCCAATACTATGGCAAGAAAGTCTGGGCTGGGGAAAGAGGTCAATACCAGGCCTGCTGAAATCTTCAGGGGAAATGACCCTGCACCTCCCTGCATACAGGATCTTACCCAGCCCAATTCCTGGCCAGGAAGGAAGCTTAGTAGTTGGCCTGGCTCGTGGGAGGCTGGACAACTTCAAGTATATCCTGATGGGATCTGAGTTGTCGGTGACTGACCAGGAGAGGGATCTTGGGGTCATGGTGGACAGCTCATTGAAAGTGTCGACTCAATGTGCAGCAGCTGTGAAAAAGGCCAATTCCATCTAGGGATCATTAGGAATAGGACTGAAAATAAAATGACTAATATTATAATGCCCTTGTACAAAACTATGGTGCGGCCACAACTGGAGTACTGTGTACAATTCTGGTCACCACATCTCAAAAAGGACATTGTAGAACTGGAAAAGGTGCAGAAGAGGGCAACCAAGATGATCAGGAGCCTAGAGCACCTTTCTTATGAGGCAAGGCTACAACACCTGGGGCTTTTTAGTTTAGAAAAAAGACGACTGCAGGGAGACATGATAGAGGTCTATAAAATCATGCATGGTGTGGAGAAAGTGGACAGAGAGAAAATCTTCTTTTTCTCACATAACACTAGAACCAGGGGTCATCCTATGAAACTGATTGCCAGGAAATTTAGCACCAGCAAGCGGAGGTACTATTTCACACAACACATAATCAACTTGTGGAATTCTCTGCCACGAGATGTGGTGACAGCCAACAACCTGGATGGCTTTAAGAGGTGTTTGGATAACTTCATGGAAGAGGTCTATCATCGGCTACTAGTTAGAGGGCTATAGGCCACCTTCAGTCTCAAAGGCAGGATGCCTCTGAATACCAGTTGCAGGGGAGTAACAGCAGGAGAGAGGGCATGCCCTCAACTCCTGCCTGTGGGTTCCAGCAGCATCTGGTGGGCCACTGTGTGAAACAGGATGCTGGACTAGATGGTCCTCGGGCCTGATCCAGCAGGGCTATTCTTATAATCTTATGGAGAAGTCTCCTACCTACCTGGCTGCATTGGCTTCTGACTGGCTGAGTGGGCACATCTGTGCCATTTTTAATCTCTTTGAGGTATTAGGGCTGCTATCTGTCTGTCTCCCGGTCTCTGCTGGTCTCCCAGTCTCAAGTGGTCTACCTATATACTGCTAAATTTTGTGCTGCCTTTCATTAAAACAATCTCAAGGTGGCTTACATAACATTTAAAACAATGTAAGACTCTAAAACAGTTACACAACAAAATTATTAAATTTGAATATAAAAATACAAATCTAATTAAAATTCTTTAAAACATACATAATAGGACTATAAAAAACAGAGAAGCAGCAAAAAACACAACACTCATATAAAAGCCTGCGTTAAAAAGCGTGGTCTCTTGGTCACGCCCGGGGGGCTCTCGGTCGTGCCTGGAGCTCTCTCGGTTAAGGTGGCTTAAAAAACGTTTTAAACAATATATAAGACTATAAAACAGTTACATGATAACAAATATTAAATTGGAATTAAAAAATACAAATCTAATTAAAAAAATGTCAACATACACAATACGACCATAAAATACAGAGCAGCAGCAACAAAAACAGCACTTATATAAAAGCCTGGGTAAAAAGCCCAGATTTCATTTGCTTCCAAAAAACTGTCATGGACTTTCTGTCCCATTCATTTATCTCCAGTGTCTTCTCTTACAAAGCAGCCTCTCTTGCTTCCCGCCTGCTTTGCAGCAAAATTCTCTAGAAATCCAAGGCAGTTTGATGTAATAAGAAGTCCCTTATTCTGATGTAAAGTTATGTATTAACAGCTGTTTTGTGATTGGCTCTGTCTTTTGTGCCTACGATTTTAAGTGGCTCCACCTACCCAGGCCGAAGGTGCTTTGCCAGCCCATGGATTGTGGGAAGGAAGCTGCCAGGCCTCTTGTGAGTCTCAGGGTGAGGAGGAGGAGGAGCCGGAAGAGCCACGCCCAGAGCAGGCGGGTGGCGAAGAAGACAGGAGGAGGAGCCCAGTGATTGAATACCAAGCCATTCCTAGGTATGGAACAGCAAGTCAGGGCGGACTGGAGTCACTGAGAGGGTGGTGGAATGTTTGTGAGGAGGGTGCTAGGTTTTGAGCAGAATGGGTACTTAAGGGTGAGAGTATTCACTGCTGCCGAGTGAGGCAGGGCGCAGCGCACCGGGAATATGCCCTGTTGCCCTGTGGGCCAGTTTGAGCCTGCAGTAAGCCCATTCAAAGGACATTTAAGTGCAAAAAGTAATGCTTTCTGCATTGATGACTCCTCCCGCAGCCTAAGTAATCAGTACCTGATCAGGGATCACATGGCTGTCCATTACAATTACTGAAGGATAAAATCCTTCAAGCAAAAGCAGCTGTAGACTGTTCAGTGCCAAAAAGCAGGTTAAGCAGCTTAAAATGACTGTATCAGGCTTCATCTGATGATCAGATGGGCTGTTCTCGTGCTTCTTTTCTTTGTTGGTGATGTCACAAAAGAAAACTTGCTTGTCATTGAATCTGGTGATGTGCCATATATGGAAAACATTGAAGGTGGAGCGGGGGAGAGAGAACAGTTATATGATTATAATAATTAGAGACTGTTTTAATTGTTTGATGGTTTTTAATAATGTTGTTTTGAATTTTAAATTGTTGTAATGCTTTAACCTTTTTACTTGTTTTTATTGTTTTGTTGTAAACTGCCCAGAGACTTCAGTTTTGGGTGGTATACAAATATGTTGAATGAATGAATGAATGAATGAATGGGGTGGGGGTAAGCCTCAAGTCTACCCAGCAATGGTGTAGTGTAGTTGGAGAGCAACCTTTATGAAAACATGGAAGCGAGATGCATAGATGTAGAAGAGGACTGCCAGAGCTATTGGCATCATGGGGTGGAAGGATTAACGTTTCAGGATTTGAAGTTTGATGGTCCAGCCATGGCCAAGCGGGACATCCTGAAGGTCAGTCATTGATGGATAGGCAAGTTTCGGGATCCCCATAAGTTCTTTTGGAGGGCTGTGCCCTAGAAATTCACCCAGAGATGAGTGAGTTGAAGGAGATATAGCCGGCCTTTGGCTGAGATTCCCTTTACCAGGAAAGCTCAAAAAGACGACCTGAAGGCAGTAGCCCTCCTCCACCGTTGCTTCCCAACAGCTGAGATCTAGGTATTACATCTGAACATGGAGATTCCATTTCTCTCTTTCTAGCTTAATAGCCAACCCATTGATAAACCAATCCTACTCCACGAAGGCACCTTGGAGGTCTTCTAGCCCAACCGCTCCCCGCTCAGTGCAGTAAACCGCTACTGCATCCCTGAGAGATGAGCATCCAGCCTTTCTTTGAAAACCTCCAGTGAAGGAGATCCCACAGCAGTATGAGGCAGAGTGTTCCACTGCCGAACCGTCCTTACAGTTAGGAAATCCTTCCCAATGTATTGCCTAAATCTGCTTACTTACAATTTCAACCCATTGGTTCTAGTCCTGCTCTCGAGAGCAACAGAGAACAGGTCCACTCCTTCATCTGTGTCACAACCCTCCAAATATTTGAAGACAAGTATCAGATCTCCCCCTAGACTTCTCTTCTGCAGGCTAAACACACCACCAACAATTTGTTTATCTCCTTTAAAGCTAGTAGCCACCACCATGTCCTGGGTCAGCGAATTCTCTAAATCAAATATGGATTATGCAAAACATTTTCCTTATTGTACTGCCAATGCATTTCATTGGGTACCCATGAGTATTATGGGAAAAGGAGAGAAACATTCAATCCACTTTCTTCACATCATGCATCATTTTATAAGCTGTTGTCATGTTCGTTTTCTAAAGCAGAAACATCTAAATGTTTTTTACTTTTCCTTGCAGGAAAGGTTTTCCAACCCTATTATCATTTTATTTGCCCTTTTCTACATCTTTTGCAGTTTCATGATTCCTTTTTTGAGATGAGGGTGATGAGAATTGTACACAGTGCTCAACACCCTTATAAAGTGCCAGTGCCGAGATATGGTTGGCGGGGACTAGAAACAGGGCCTTTTCAGTTGTGGCCCCTCAGCTTTGGAATGCCCTCCCTGAAGAGCTTCGCCATGCTCCCTCCCTCAATGTTTTTTTAAAAATCTCAAAACACACCTTTTAAAGGAGGCTTTTTAATGTTCCATTATTGTTTTGTTATATCTGGTAGGTTCTTTAGCTTTTTATAATTTTCAGTTTTAATTTGATTCTAATAATTGTGGGTTTTTAAAATTTAGTTACTTTTATTACTTTTATTGTATCTGTTTATCTTATTGTTGTGAGCCACCCCAAGCAGTAGTGCACTGGAGGGTTGGGGTATAAATATTTAAAATAATATAATAATATAAATAATATAATAATAAATAATTAGTCTCTTGGTGACTGAGTCAAGAGGCACCTTTTAAAAGTGGTGATTCTCTTTACTGAGCAGGGGGAGAGCAACTGGCCCTATCCATCCCCAGCACAGGATCCGTCCACTGGCCGTTGCTAGTGTCTGTGTTATGTTTCTTTTTTAGGTTGTAAGCCCTTTGGGGACAGGGAGCCTCTTCATTCATTCATTCATTCATTTAATATTGTTTGTTTGTTTTGTTTGTTTTATATTTAAACTGCTTTGGGAACTTCTGTTGAAAAGCAATATATAAATATTCATTGCAATTGTATTTGTACTGCATTCCGACTAAGGCTGTGCTGCTGCATGCGTGGGGGGGGGGTGGAGGAAAGAGGGGATCAATCTCTTCTTTTTTCTGAGGCATATATTTCTGAATGGCACAGGTACCTATAGAATAAAGGGGAGATCATCCCGCCCACTTCATATGTGCACCCTTAGTTTCGAATGCAGCACTACTGTTGCACCAGTGCATTGCTAGTAAGGATGTTGGCCAGCATTAAAAAAAATAACTATTCCATAGATGTATCCCTCGGCATTACAATACTGGCCACTTTCCTTTCATCGTCTTCCTTAATGATTCCTAGAATGGAATGTATCTGTTTCACAGCTGCTTCACCCTCGGTTGTGTTTTTTGTTGAGCTATCCACCACAATCCCAAGATCTCTTTCCTGGATAGTCACAGCCAGCTCATACCTCAGTGAACTCCTGATGGTGAGGAGAGGGTTGAGTATCTTGAAGAGCTCCTTGCTCTTCCCCACAACTAGCAAAAAAACTGAATAAAATTATGCAAATTGGGATAAATTATGCAAACCTTTATAATGTGCACAGATTGCAGAATTCTGCTTTTTTGTAGCAAAGAAGATTACTAATCTTGGCACAGGGCTGATTTATTTATTTTAGCACTCAGCTTTTGACAATAGACATATGTCATCATATGCAACGGGAAGAAAAGACCAGGCTTTTGTGATGAGCCAGTACTCTTTTGCTGGAGACATTGCATGAGTGAAGTCTAAACTGCTGAATGATCTACAATAGAAGCGGGGAGAGATGAGAAATGTGCAGTCATAAATCACACGTCCCTTATGCTAACATTTATAAATTAAATGAAAATCTATAAATAGAAGAATCCAAAGTGGAATCTTTTCATTGCCGTAGCTTCCGCAAAAGATAACATAGTAACTTCCAGGCTGAACTTTTCACCCAGAGCCTCGCAGTTCTATCCTATTGTGGAGTCTTCCATTGTGCCTCCTTTGTTATGGAAGAATTATCTAAAGCCCAGAATAAGGACTGCAACTCCTGCTCATGCTTTGGCAGTTGCTGCTTTGTCCTCCTTCCTACCCAAAGAATTTCATTGCAACAGTCAGGCGTAAATGCAAATTGACAAGCACAAAGGATTTTTTTTAAGGGAGAAATGGGGGCGGGTGACATATTTTCCTTATTAAATGAAAATGTGAGGGGAAGGTCTAGGAAGTACAAATAAAATCCTGCAAAATCCCAGAAGAGTACAGTACATGCAAAGGTAAGAAAGAGAGTAAGAAGGGAGGGGGGAATCCAGGATAAACAGTCGGTTCATTCAGGTTTTAGACTTGCGAAATCTCTTTGTTAGACATGCATGACATGAAGGTTGATCCTCTCTCCTTCCTATGGTACAGGGACCTACATTCATAGCCTTCTGCCATAGAGAAATATAAGAACCAAGGGAGTTGCCTATGTGCCTATGTCTGCCTTTTACCAAGTCAGACCAGTGGGCCATCTAATTTAGTATTGTTCTACACTGACTAGCAGTGGCTCTCCCAGGCTTTGGACAGGAGTTTTCCCCAGCCCTACCAGAATATGCCAGGGACTGAACATGGGACCTTCTGCATGCAAACAAGCAGGTGCTCTTCTATTGAACTATGGCTTCATCGCTTAAGGGGAATATCTTTCAGTGCTGACATGTGGTCTCCCATCCAAATGCAAAGCAAGGCAGACCCCACTTCACAAAGGGGACAATTCATGCTCACTACCACAAGACCTGATCCCCTCCTATACTTGGTATGGAATGATTGAAGGAGAGCTGGTCTTGTGGTAGCAAGCATGACTTGTCCCCTTAGCTAAGCATGGTCCGCCCTGATTGCATATGAATAGGAGACTACTTGTGAGTACTGAAAGATATTCCCCTTAGGGGATGGGGCTGCTCTGGGAAGAGCATCTAGGCTCCAAGTTCCCGCTCTGGCTTTTCCAAGATAGGGCTGAGAGAGATTCCTGCCTGCAACCTTGGAGAAGCCGCTGCCAGTCTGTGTAGACAATACTGAGCTGCTGCTATGATGATGATGATGATGATGATTGATGACATTTATATTCTGCTCTTCCTCCAAGGAGCCCAGAGCGGTGTACTAGATAGACCAATGGTCTGACTCTGTATATAGCAGCTTCCTATGTTCCTAAGGCCCATGATAAAGCCACCTTCCTGAAACTAAGCTTGGTCAATAACTGGATGGTGAACACCAGGAACCCCATGTAAGCTGCCTTGAGCCCCCTATAATGGAAGAAAGGCATCCTGCAAACTTAATGAATATAATATAAATGCCTGTGACCCTCCTGACTTGAATGGCCTCAGCCCAAGCCATTCAACCTCAGAGTAACTTGAATGCAGGGAGACACTTCCATGAGGCAAGGAGAGGCAGTTGCTTCAGGCAGCAGATTATGGGGGCACCAGTGAGGCAAGATGCCCTCCTGCCCCCTTTTAAAGAAAGGGAAAAGGGGGGAAGGGTGTATGCAAGTTGAGCTGCATTTGGCACAGAGAGCCTCAGGCACAACTGCCACTGCTTGAAGGACTGTCTCCTCCCATTTGAGACCTGAAACAGGGTTTCCAAAAAGATCTTTAAAAATAGATAGGTTCATATGGGAGGAAACCACAGCAGTCACCAAGGTAGGGAAAGGTGTTGCTGGGGTACCTGTCCCAGCTGCTTGCTTGTGTCAAGAAACCAGGCTGGGCAGAAACTGCTGTCCGGTCCACATGCACATCTCAGTGGGCTTTTACTCTCAAGAGAGAGTGGTCTGCTCCAGAGCAACATCCATCATCATGTCACATGGAGTATCTCTCCTGTGACTGTAGGTAATACTGCTCCTGCTGAATGGTTCTTCTCATGAGTAATGTCCGAGACTGCATGCTTTTACCCAAGGTGAAGGGGGCCGGGGGCCCCTTCCCCAACTTTATTGTACAAAAAATAGATCGGTGCCATTCAAGAATACTTGGGCTGCCTTTTAAGCCCAACCCTGGATATCACTGCCCTGCCATATGTTATCTTTGCAGAGATCTAATTGGGTTGCCCAGTTTACGTTTCCACCATGACTGCATTTGCTTGTGAACATTCTTCTTTATTTATTCATTTTGGGGAGAGCAAAACACATAGTGCCCGCCTTGCCATCCCATCCCCCTTCTCTTCTGATTGCCAGAGGGGGAAACAATAGACAGCGTTAAAGTGGGCATCCCCCAATGTGACTTTTTCCCTTTGACAGGCTTAGAAGCTTAGGATGGGACAAAGCGGTGTCCTTGTTGCTAGGCAATGGCTTAAGTAGCGCATAGACAGGGGGAGGGGCAAGTTCTTGGAGAGGTTCAATGAGGATTCCCCTTACATGCAAGGGGGAGACCCCAAATACGAATAGGGGCTGGTGAGAGGGCATCTGTAGTCCCAGGATGTGGCTGTGGTGGCATGGCTTCTCCTCTCTGGGCCAGGACTGGCACTCTAGCATGGCTGGTTCCAGCCTTGGCTCATGCGCAGAGGCCATTTATGTGACTTCCACACATGTATGGAGGCCATTTGCATGATGATGCACAGAGGTCACACAAATGGCCTCCTTGAATGCACAGAGGCCAAAATAAGGCCATGCTGGAGCACCGGTCGCGGTCCAAAGAAGAGGAGCCACACCACCACCTGTAGCCTGAGGGTGCCGCAGTGGCAGTGGTGCAGCTCCTCCTCTCTGGACCGGGCCGGGAGTTCCAGAGCAGCCTGGTTCTGGCCTCTGCACATGTACGGAGGCTATTTGTGATTTCTGTGCATGTGTAGAGGCCATTTGCATGACGATGCACGGAGGTCACACACAAGACCTCTCTGGAGGCTGGAACCAGGCTGCAATGGTGCAGTGAAGAGGAGGCCAGAGAAGTACAGGGAAAAGGAGCCACCCTCCGCACTCTCAGATTACAGGTGCCCACTTGCCCACCCCATTAGGATTTTTTTAAAGGTAGGCAGCCCCCACCCCACTTGTAAAGGGGAAGCCTCTCTGGATTCCTCTTTACAGGCATGACCCAGACTGGTTCCGATCCGGTTCATTAGAACCAGGGCCAGATTGGCTCAGACTCAGACTGGCACCCCTTTTTGGGGACCAATTTATTTCATGCCCGAACTGATTGAAGTGGGCCAGTTCTATTTGAACCAGGTTCAAATAGTAACCAGTTCTGGTAACTGCATTCTAAAGAAACACTTCAATGGCTTTAAAGGGGGATTTGACAAATTCCTGGAGGACAGGTCTGTCAATAGATACTAGTTTTAATGGATATACTCTATGATATATTCAGAGTTCAGAGGCAATATGCATCTAAATGCCGGTTCAGGAGAGGGAGTATGCCTTGGGGTGGAGAGGCATTCTTGTGGTAGTAAGCATGAATTGTCCCTTTTGCTTAGCAGGGTTTACCTTGGTTTGCATTTGGATGGGTGACTGTATGTGAGCACTCTTGGCTATAAGACATTCCCTTTAGGGGATGGGACCATAGCTCAGTGGTAGAGCATCTGTCCCAGGTTCAATCTCTGATATCTCCAGGTAGGACTGGGAAAGAGTCCTGCCTGAAACCTTGGAGAATTGCTGCCAGTCAGTGTAGACAATACTTAGCTAGATGGACCAATGGTCTGATTCAGTATAAGGCAGCATGCTATGTTCTTCCCGCTTATTAGGGGTGTGCACAAAACTGGCTGGCCTGGTTTGGTTTGTGTCTGAATTGGACCTGAATCGGACCAGGCCAGTTCAGTTCTGCACCCCCTCAGACTCCCTGGCTGGGGGGGGTTGGTTATGATTATTTTTATAAATAAATAAATAAATAAATAATGTTTTGTTTACTCACCTCCTTTGGGGGGCTTCTCCAAAGTTGCAGGGGGGCCTCTGGAGTTCCACCTTCCTCCCCACTGGACTCCATTATGGTAAAAATCATCTGGTCTGGGTGGTCTTCAGCCTGTTCAGTCATGACCCAGGCACCCAGAGGCCCATTGGGCATGCACAGCAGCCTCCCAAATGGCCACCACCGCACAGGGCAGGCCCAGAACAGGCCGAAGACCACCGGGACCAGGCAATTTTTACCATGATGGCGGCCGGCGAGGGGGGGGGGACTCTGGAGACACCCCCCTCAACAACCTTGGAGAAGCCCCCTGGAGGGCATAAAAAAATTAAAACAGGTTTTTTCTATTTAAAAAATTGTGAACCCACCTGAACGACCAGTCGGCCATTTTTACATAAGAATGTAAGAAGAGCCCTGCTGGCTCAGCCCAACACCTGGATCATCCAACATCCCTAACGCTTATGGGCTGCCCAAAATTATCTGGTAGGCCACTGTGGAAACTGGATGTTGGATTATACAGGCGTTGGGCTGACCCAGCAGCACTCTTCTTACATTCTCATGTTCTTATTCCTTAGAACTTCCAGGAAAGCTATTGTGCTTTCTAGGACTGGTCAAACTGCTGGTTAAGAAACAGAAAGCTTTCCCCCCAATCTTAGAAGCTTCAATAAGGTTAATTGGGTCTGGCTGTTGTTGAGAAAGATGCTTCAGAGTGCACATTCTCGACTGTGTATTCACTTAAACTTTACTTAAAGAGTCCTCAAATCAATGTGTAAAGCTAGTTTCCTGGGGTACACACACACAGCCAGCATTATTTAGGTCTTCTGATTCAGAGACCGCTTTTTATTTATATGTGCTAAACATTGCTCTCCACGTTTTTGCTTTCTATTAGCTCATGTATGCAATTTTAATCCAAAAGCTGATTTGGGTGATTATTTGAATAATACAGAAGTCTGCATTAGAGCCATAGGAGACCATACACCAGTCTTGATCTGGAGGGTGTGGAGGTCAAGATTGGGTATAATTGAAAGCATTGCTTTTCTATTTCATTTTACATGCAAGTGGGTCTGCTCTACCAAATCCCCCACATTAAACAATTGGATTTGCTGGCATTACAATTAAATACTTAGTGAGGGTATTCTCACGATTGGCCAAAAGGGCGCTAAGGGAGCCTAGCCTGCTTTTGGGCAAGTGTGAGAACCACTGTGAGCCCAGTTTCCCCAAAGCAGGGAACCCGCTTGAGTACCCCTCACCTAAAATGAGGTTAAAAGAGCAAGCACTCCGTTAACCACATTTTTGAAATCGTGTATTGCCGTGGTGTGGCTCCACGCCACAGCAACACATGAGGAGATTGTGGCCAGGAGGCTGCAAGCAGCCTCCCGGGCTCAGGGGTCTCTCTAGCATGCCCCGTGCGCTCGCGCGGGGCATCCTGGAACTTCTGGGGGTCATGCGGCCCCTAATCCCTGCAGCCCCTGCCAGCTTCATGATGGAGCCAGCAGTCATGTGGGTGGCCAATCTGGCCATCCAGGGCTTCCCTTTGATCGTCTGCAGGGAGAGAGGGTTAAACCCGCTCTCCTTGCAAACCCCCTTCCGGCGAGTCTTACGATTGTGAGACTCGCCTCATTGTATTGATTTCCCAAATGAGAATGTATATTTTGATTGTTAGTTAATAGGTCTCTGTTATTTTTTTATTAGAACCTTGTGGTCTCCCCTTTGCATTATTCCTATGGACATGCTCAGGCTAGCCTTGGCTGTAAAGAACCCACAATGTACATGTGTTTGAGGTACATGGTGTAACAAGGAGCAATCTATCAGGAGCAAGCAAAGGCAAAGTCAAACAAGTAGAGGATCAATAACAGGGAACAGGAACTAGGCAGAGTACTTTCCCAACAAAATTGCCTCAGCAACATCTTACTCCAGACTGTAGCCTTATATAGCGCTGATCCAGGACCCTAGTCTCAGGCTCCTCCCCTATCTTGCAGAGACGGCAGAGGCTTAAAGGGACCAGGACCAATTTCACAGGTGTAGGCTCCTATGGTGAGGGGTGACTCCTCTACAGAGGGTTGAGGGTTAAGGGAATTTGGAGGATAAGGGCAAAGGTATATCTTCTGAGTGTGGCGAAGGCAGTGGGGTCTTCTCTGATGCCTTATCTCCCAAGGTCTCCTTGTCCATCCCTGACGGAGGTGGCCACAGGGTCATGTTAACGACAACACTGGCAACTCCCCAAGGGCTGTTTGGAAGCCAAGCTGTTTGGAAGCTGAGCCTCTGGTGGTGGACCATTCTAATTGGTCCACCACCCTGGCCTGCAGAGGTTGATCGAAGCAGGGAAGCTAAACCCCACCAGTTGATGATTTCTCCAATGCAAAGGAATTTCTTCAAACTCTCCCACCTGCAGACCATTCAGTTCCTGGATGGCAAAAACCAGATCCAGCATATGACCTGCCACATGAGTAGGGCCTGATATTAACTGAGACAGACCTATGGATGGCATGGCCCATGAAATCCCGAGCTGCTCCTAAGCAGTCATGACATTTCACTCCTGAGCAGCCATGAAATCCTGAGCCTAGGCATGGATATTGAAGTTCCCAAGATAATATGCCTCGGGGAACCCAATATCACCTCCAAGACAATCCCTGCCAGCTCAGCCAGGGAGACTGAGGTATAGCAGGATGGTCAACACACCCACATAATCCCCATCTTATCTTGGAAGCCCACCCTCAGGGACAAACACTTAAAATTCTGAGATGGCTTAACCGGCCATCTGGAAAGGGGATGTCTGTGCATATACTGTATTAAGAATGAAAAGGGCTTATGTCTTGGACCATTGTGAACAGGGCACCAGAAAAATTTACAGAGCTGCCTGCAAAGCACATTGGATTACTTTGCTGGGAATATCTGCCTCAGACATAACTACCAGTCATCTTGTTGAATCTCAATTTATTATACATTGGAACTGTTGAAACCCACAGAAGGCTAACAAAAGAGGAAATGGTTAAGACAGGTTATCATGACCTCTGCTCTGCAGAATCCAAGTTGATTGTCTATTTGGGAATTCATGGTTAAATTAATACTCCACCCTGCAATGAAGTGCTTGAGGTTTTCAGGTCCCTCTGCATTACTTCTGAGCTTAACTATGAAGTAGAAATGTGTCAGTATTAGACTCCCCTTGCCAATTTATGACTGAAGAAAAATAGAGAAAAAAAGACTGATGAGACATATTGATGGGGCCTGCAAAATGTTTGGCTCCTCAGGCATACCAGCCATTTGTGATGGCACTTCAGTGGGATGAGTAATCTCCCCCCCCCCCCAAGCCTTGGAATGCAAAAACATGGTGCTTGTCTTGTCAAGCATATACAAAAGAGAAAAAGGAGGTGAAAACCCAAAAGATGTAAAAAAAAATAACTCGACTTTAAAATGAAATATCCATAGGCAGAGTATATTATAGCTCTACAATACAATTGTAAAGATAGATATAATCTATCAATGGAAGTGAATATATATTTGCTGCAGTGCAGATGGATGTACATATCCAGTATATGAAATTATACACACACACACACATACACACATATATATATAGAGAAAGAGATATGCAAGTTCTGGGTGGTATAGAAATATTTTAAATAAACTACATCCAAAGACACAATATATTTCAGTGAGGTGCATTATTTTGGAGCACAAAATAAATTATCTTATAATAACATGGATTCCCACATGTTGGGACTATTCTGGGAAGTCTGCTGCTGGTGAGCTCTGTAAGATTTTTTTTTTTAAAAAAAATAAAATAAAATAAAACCCTTAAAAAAAATTAGCACAAAAATGGTTTTTACAAATAGTGGGCATTTCTAATGTTTATTCTGCACTGAAATGTGAGTGTGCTCCCGAGGAAGGCAATGAAAAGCACAATGAGACCTGATGATGAAAATGACTCATTACAGTCCCTTTGAAATCCTCCCTTCCCTCTGAAGCACTGTGTGCTACCTGAAGATATGTCCCTAAGGGTGACACAGGTGGCATGGACCATATTTGTGGATGTCCCAGAGCACTTCTGGAAAGAAAAGAAGGCTGGTGAAAATCACTTCCCCATGTGAGCATGAGCACCCTTGCTGTTTAGTCTGGAATGCCGATGTTGGCAATTGTGTTCTGGGCCATATGCATTAAGAAATGACCACTGCCAGGAAGCAGCAGCATATTGGAGCTCCTGCCGCCACTGACAAAGGCAACAAGTGAGCAGTCAAAAACAAGCCATATATATATATATATATCGATATGATGAAATTCAGCAGGGATGAATGGGGGCTGGAATGAAAGGGAAATGATCTGAACTAGACTTCCTTTATCAGAGGCAAAAGCACACCCCTAGAAGAAACTGAGTTCCCTTAAGGGTGAGAGCTGCATTTTTTTTCTAAATTAAAAGACCTGAATATCATGGGAATGTCTAAGGAAAACAATGCCGATGGACCAGTTCCTCTAGATCGGGGTTCCCAACCTTTTAAAATGAGTGTACCCCTTCTGTTACAAACCTTCAGCTCAGGTAGCCCATAGAGATTGTGTGTGCAAGTGTGCACAAATGTATGCACACACACACACACTTAAGTGTTATGGTTAGGGTCACAGGCGACTCCAAGTGCTGGCTTACATCCAGACTAAATTACTCATGAGTACTCCCATTGAAATTGCTGGGACAAAAAGACTTGTCTCATACATTTTAATACGACTGCTTATGAGTAACTTACATCTGGATTAAGCCAGTGCCTGGATTAGCCTGTCTCATAACTGTAACATTTAGATTTGGGGGGGTGTATGCATACACATATCAGGGCCGGTGCCAGACTCTTTTGCGCCCTAGGCAGACACATTAACACTCTACACTCTGCACCCCTCTGAGGTCTGCACCCTAGGCGGCTGCCTAGTTGGCCTAACGGTAGCACCGGCCCTGTCACATATATACATAAAACACAGACAGACTACCGCAGCCACTGGCTCACATCCACACTAAATTACTCATGCGTACTCCCCACTGAAATTATTACAAGTAAACTTATTCTTTATTTTGAGTTACTAATAATCTTAGTAACCGAGGAGGCGAGGCAGCTAGAGCTAGTAGAAGCCAGAGCAGGAGAGTGGTTGGAGCTCCTTCCCAAGGAAAAAGTGATGGAACACTAGGGCCAGGTATGTTCTCCTCACTTGCATGCCTGGCAGCAGTGGCAACTACAGAGAAGAAGGCATCCCAGCCAACTGCACTCTCCTTGCTATTCATGTGCCTGCTGGCGATGGCACAAACTGCAGCACCATGGAGCAGGGAACAGCAGGGAGCCAGAAAAGTAGCAAAAGCACCCCAGGGCCAGCCACTTTATCCTAATTTGTTATGTGCCCACGCTCCAGCAGCGGAGAGTGGTGATTGGCTGGGGAACTCCTGAGTAGCCCCAGGGAGACCTTAAAGTACCCTTAGTGGTACATGTTCCCCTGGTTGGGAACTGCTGCCCTAGATAGCCCCTCTTCTGATTATTTGCTGTGCTAACATTTCAAACATGGATACAGAAAATTACTAGCCTTAATTGTCTCCGAAACATCTGGCCAGGAGACAGATTTTCTCTCTCTCTTGTAGACCCAAGTGGCAAAGCAGTTTTGGGGGAAATAACACAAGCAGACTGAAAAATGTGAAAGACTGTAGCAGAATGGGGATTGAGGAAGAAGCCTGTTAAGGGTGAATATTCTCCAAAGCAATAGGAGATGACACAAAATTATAGAGGGTGTAATAAAATATGGGGAGTCTAATAAAAACCAGCAAGCTCAGAGGAAATATTTTGCATGGTTCATCAAGGGCTACCACTCATCTAAACAATCTGTTAATGGTTTGGCAATAATCTGCATTGTAAACAGTAGTATTCTAGGGGTGGCTTCTCTCCTTTGCCTTTGGAGCAGCAAGGAGAGCAAGTGAGCGGATTACAGGGACTGCCTGCCCGCCTGACAGGAGGTGCCTACTCACATAGGCACAAGGGGCAGGGGTGCCCACATGGGTGGAGGAGCAGGGGCACTCACTTTGCCTAGGGCTGGCCCTGCTCTTGTCAATGGTTATATATAATATCCAGTCGAAAATATGCTTATGGCTACAGTCACTGAAAAAGTGAAAACATGCATGATTCTATTACCCTTGGAATTGCCCATGGGGAGTGAAGGATTGATAATGGAAGGAAAGCTTATAAACCAGAGGGTCTGAGAAGAAGAACTCTCTGAGGGTATTCTCACAATCACTGGAAAGCGGGCTAAATGAGCTTAGCCCGCTTTCCAGTTATCATGAGAACCAGCGGGCTCGCAGGTGAGCCCGGTGGTTCCCTGGCAGCTAGCTTGCCAAAGTAGCCCTCTCCTTAGCCCAGGTTAGTGGAGCGAACATTCCGCTAACCCGGGCTTCCTGATCGTATATTGCCGCAGTGCGGCTCCACGGCGCGGCAACACACAAGGATACCCCTGGCCGGGACCCTGAAAACAGCCTCCCGGGCTCAGGGGTCTTTCCAGCATGCCCTGCACGCTCGTGCGGGGCATCCTGGAACTTCTGGGGGCCACGCAGCCCCAATCCCCGCAGCCCCCACCGGCTCCATGATGGAGCTGGCAGTCGTGTGGGTGGTTAATCCGGCCGGCCGGCCAGGCTGCTGCCTTGATCATCTGCGGGAAGAGTGGGCTAAGCCCGCTCTGCCCACAGAACACCTTCCGGCGGGTCTCACTGATTGTGAGACTCGCCTCATAGTGTCTCCCTTGAGTGTGTTAACTGTAACATGGCTAAAAGTCTTGGAAACTCATACAAACATAACATAAGAACAGCCCTGATGGATCAGGCCCAAGGCCCATCTAGTCCAGCATCCTGTCTCACACAGTGGCCCACCAGATGCCACTGGAAGCCTACAGGCAGTAGTTGAGGGTATGCCTTCTCTCTTGCTGTTGCTCCCCTGCAACTGGTATGTAGAGGCATCCTGCCTCTGAGGCTGGAGGTGGCCTATAGCCCTCAGACTCATAGCCGTTGATAGACCTCTTCTCCATGAAATTATCCAAACCCCTCTTAAAGCCATCCAGGTTGATTGCTGTCACCACATCTCCTGATGTTGAGTGTGTTAATGCTTACAACATAATCTGTTTACTTAGCCTTTGAAGAAGTGAGGCCTATTCTATTGTGAAGATCAAGGAACTGGTAGTACAGTCACACTTTATACTTCCTGCCAGTCAAGTGGCCAGTACTGCTCACTGACTGCTGTTCTCGTCTGTGTCTGAAGAGAGTGCTGAGCACAGACCACCCACAGGAGCTCATTAGTCTTTGTCTCAGGCTCAGATCTGAGGCGCCAGCTAAAGACCCTGGCAATATTGCTCAGGATGGGTTTAGAAACAAAAATGTATGTTCCAGTTTTTTGGAAAATAAATCATTTACCTATGCCCCTTTGAAATGGGCCAGGGATGGGTGGGTGGACGGACATGCCCATCAGTAGCTAGATCTCTAAATCTGGAAACCTTTAGATCTGTGCTTTGTTGTCCTTTCTGGAGATCCACTTGAAGCAAGGGCTGGCACTGATTTTTGAAAAACAAATATGAAACAGATGTTGGGGTTCTTCCCAAAAGGAAACATTGGAGCATTCTTCAAGGGAAGTCAAACGAGCTTCTGTAAGAGAACAGATTTCTTTTTAGGAGCTTCCTGCATACCCGACAACTGCATATTGAAATGTTACCAGGATTCTAGGCTCCTACCATGTAGGCAACTCATTAGTTTTCATTACCTAGTGTAGCTATTCTGAGTCAAGGTTCTGGGTCAAGGCTCCAACCATGTAGGCAGCTCATTAGTTTTCATGGCCTTGTGTAGTTACAAAACGTTCTGAGTCAAGTTTGGCCTTTGCTTTGGCAACAGTCAGCTGAACAATAGCCTTGGCTATCTGTCTGTATCACTGGTCCTTGTTCCCCTGCCTGCTGGATTTCCCACAGGTCCCTGTCCTAGAGATTAATCCCTCCTGTTCTTCATCCTGCCAGCTTTCGACGATGCCTCTGGACCAGCATTTCTATGCCTATATTGTCATCTATCCAAGGAATTGCACTGACCTTTATTCTGAGTAGGCTGCAATAATGTGATTACGACTGAAATTGGTTTTGCTCATAACACAGGAAGCATTCTTTTGTGGTGTTCCTTCTACATCTGTCTCATTAACTGTTTGCAAACATCTGGACTATGCTGTTGCACAATAAAGATCCAGGCCAGAGTTGATTAAACTCTACTGATGAATCACGAGCTTAAATCAATATACCAAACAAAAAAGAACCAGAGTACCAGTTGACTTTCTGTTTTCTTTTTCAATTTATCCCAGCAAAGCTGACAACATTGATCATCTGTTTGGAAGTTCCCATGCTGTTCAGGAGCATGATGGCAGACACTTTAGCAGGGGATCGAGAAAGGCAATCCTTGTCCTTCTTGGTTTGCAGTGTTATCTTATGTATAATCTTACCCAGCAGTGTCCTATAAAAGCTAGCTAAAGGAGCTTGGAAGGAAATACAGTAAGACCAGTGGAGTGGGTTTTCTAGAAACCTTTGAAATGGAAAAAAATTCTGGAAACTTTTCCAGTGCTCTAAATAAACTTGGTACTTTGATTTAGCTTGCTTGTTTGACTAAATAAATGAAGCTAAAATGTGTATGCAATGTTAATTTTACATGTTGTATACATGTCTCAAGTTCTTTCCCCCAAGAGCCCAAAGTATTTGAACTGAAATATTTGTTTAGGGGGGAAAACCCAATAAAGCAACAATGTGATTTAAATTTTACATTCAAATGAATACAGAGCATTATTTAGAATTTAGAAATTATTTATGTTAGAACACATATGTCTGCCAATTCAATAGCATGCCCTTCACAAAAGTGGTGGCCAATTTTTTTTATATTGCTATGAGATTAAGGACTCAATTTTAGGAGCTGTTTTACTGTTTTTAAAGTAATCTATCCTGGATGCTTGAATACTGTTTTATTGTGTGTTATTATCCGTTACTATTTGTGTATATTAGTTATATTTGTTATTCTGATTTTTATCTCTTGGCTGGCCAACGGCTGTAATAAAAATTGATTGATTGAATAGCATGCACTTCCCTAGTGTCTGAACTTTAAGAAGAAAGTGAAGGCATTGAACATGGGTTAATATGCTAATTTAAGCTCACCAAAAGAGCTGATGTTGGGTATATTATTATTGTTGTTCTTGTTAAAAATATTTATATACTGCTTTTTGACAAAAGTTCTCAAATATATAGATATCTCCTAGGTAGCTCTTCTTTTCAAATTCTGTCCACACCTTCAATAATTGAGTGGAAGAATGGAATCACACCCACCCGGGGCCGAATTAAGCTTTTTGCCGCCCATAGGCAGACAAACATTTGCCGCCCCAGTGGCAAGGGTTCCCCTTTACAAGTAAAGGGCTTGAGGGGTGAGTTAAATCTGTGGGGTTTTAAAATTTTAAGCTTGGTGCTGTGCGGCAGCAGCACAGCAGGGACAGTGGCAAGAGCTCCTAGTCATAACAGGTCGGGCTCTGGGTGGCAACGGAGATGGCAGCGAGAGAGCACCGCGCACAGGACCACTTTCCTCCCAAATGACACAGATCGGGCCAATTTGGGGCCTCTGCGCACATGTGCAGAGGCCCAAAAATGGGCCCAACCTGTGTCATTTGGAAGGAAGGTGGGCCCATGTGAGGAGCTCTCTCACTGCCACCATCCAGTGCCCGACCTCTCATGATCTGGGAGGCAGGCAGGCCCACCAGGAGCTCTCACCACTGTCCCTGCCATGCTGCCACCATGCAGCGGCAGTTTAAAAAGTAAAAAAAACATTAACTTTTCCTCACCTCCCAACATTTGCCTTGGTAGGCAATTGCCTCTATTGCCTATGTAGTAACCCACCCCTGTGCCCACCAGTTTTACCCCCTTCATAATACCTAATTTGTCCTTTTAACTCAATGAGACTACTTTGAATAATTTCCCTCAGTACATAGGTCATTGAGGTCATTCACACAATCAAAAACTGGGGCCATTCACATGACCGTGTGGGCGGGGGGAGGAGGGAGGCTGGTCCAACTCTCCTTCCCCCAGATAACCCATGCAATGTTGCTAGGAGTGCGGATTGTGCTCCCAGACGATCTGTGCGGTGTGGCTCAGCGCAGAGCTCTGGAGGCCGGGACGATGCATCCTGACCTCCAGATATCATTGTGGTATTCTCCAAGGATACAGGTGTTATAGGCACCCATTGCTCTGGCCGCTGGGGCTGAATGCAGTCCCAGCAAACACATGATCCTAGAGCCCAGGTTAAGGGTTTGCTTGAGCCTTTAACCTCGGCTAAAAGCCTGGTTAGAAAGCTGGACTAGGTGGCATTGCTCCACCAGGATAAGGCCCAATCCTGGAGGTTCTCATGTGCAGCCTAAGCCAGGCTGGGCTTCCTTAGCCTGAGTTGGGGTGCATGTGAGAACAGCCTCACTGTGTTCTACTTGGGTTTGGGAGCTGTGTGTGCTCCCAGTTTTCAGTTGTATGGAAGCAAGGTAAAAGGAAAACCCGGATTGTGTGGAAGCAAGCTAGGAGGAAAACCTGGGTAGGTTTTGACATTGAGCCATCAAACTGAACTGGTTCGATGTCGAACAGGTTCGGTTCTGAACCAGTTTCTACATCCCTATTTGGGATAGTGGCCAGCCATTTAGATAAGCCATATGAACATGTACCAACAAGATAGGTTGTATTTGTGTTGCCTTCACATGAGCAGAGGTGCACCTAGGTAATTTTGGAGCCTGGACCTAAAGGCCTTTGGAGGCCGCCCTCTCCTACAAATTAGGCATCATCATGCTCAGCTGGGAGACTAGGAGACCACACCAGATTAAAGAGGATTTGTGGGGCCCCAGGGGCTGTGGAGGCCCCTGGACTTTGGCCCAGAAGTCCAGGGGTAAGAGCACCTCTGCACATGAGTGAATGGTTGGGGCAAAAGTGAAGCCAAGCTAAGGCTGAAGCTGTGTCAGTTCCTTACAGTGGCTTGACTTCAGCCTTCTAAATATTCTGATATGCTAAGGAGAAATTATTTGTGGAAAAGGCTTGTGTGAGAGACTTTGGTTAGGAAGCAGCTTTATAGGTAGGCCGATACAGGATTGCCAGCAGTCAATGAGGGCCATTATGTGATTTCTGTAACTAGTCAGCTCAAAGATGCAGAATTCTGAGCACATTTCTCTTAAATGCAGAGGTTTTCATACTTTTAACCTGCAATGGATATTGCTCTCAAATTGTCTTCCTCTGTGAGCCAAAGATTTATTCTGTCAAGATGAAAATCATGCTCTAAGAGCAGTTATTCCCCACCCACCCCTGCCACCGATGAATAGCAGATGAAGATGATGTGGCAGACATCATCACAGCTGCCCCAGATCCTCAGTGTATTGCATACAGCTTGAGACTGCATTCTGGGATACACACTTAGGGCCAAGCTAGATGGGGTATCGTTGGCTCTGGCATGCTTGCTATACTTCCAAGGAACTCCAGGATCTCAAAGGACAGTTTGTAAACCACAATCTTAATGCATAAACTGATGTAGCTCTCAATTTGGTTATATGGTTAGGATGCTGGTATTTGCAGTTTTGAAACCATTTCAGTGAACTCCTCCAGACTATGCTGTAGTCACTATAATATTGGAGAGAGTAAGACCTATGCACTTTTGTTCAGCTGTACTGGCAGTTGCAAGATATGAGTATTTATATGCCTTATTATTATGAGAACAATAAGCATTGTTCTCATTGATGCCACAGAAGAATACCCTCTTTGAGTAGAAATGTGTCTGACTGCACTTGATTCCTTCCTTTTTGAAAACTGACATTTGCTTGATTTGGATCTCCAAGAACTTCCATAGCACCTTTGGGGCTCGTTTTGTCCTCTTCATCTTGTAATGTGGGACACTTATTCCTATGGACTGAACTATGACTTTTCAAGCAATTTTGAACTGAGTTTAGCTATGTTTTAACTATCACTGTATATCTTAAGGGTTTTTGTGAATTCGTTTGACATTTATAATACACTAGCTGGGCCGGGCACAGACCATCTGTGCCTCTAGCCACCAGCCTGATGCCGCTATCTCCCTGCCGCCTGCCGCTGCCGTTTGCCCACCTGTTGTTGTTTTTTCCTCCTTTCCCCTGCCTGACAGCTTCTTCCTTTCCCCTTCCCACCTGGCCACCAACCCACTTCTTCCTTTGCTTGCCCGCCGGCTGGCTTCTTCAGCCAACTTCTTCCTCCCCACCTGCCTGCATGCACACCAGCTGGTTTCTTCCTCTCCACCAGACAGCTGGCCAGCCGAGACTTCTTCCTCCCCACGCACCCGCCCTTTGGCTTGCCAGCTGACTTCTTCCTCCCTGCCCACCAGCCGGCCTGCTTCTTCCCACCAGCTGCTGCCATTCCCCCCCGCCTGCCTCTCCCATGGTTTTCTGGCAGCTCTTTGAACTCTTGCGAGAGCTGCCACACATGGGATTAGCCACGGGTACATTTTAGAGAATTAAATATAAAGATTCTTATTTCTTATTATTAATTGGCCAATTGTTGGTTTGGACTCTTTAGTGGCTTCTGTAGTCACTATGGACTACAGTTTACTATCATAAACTGAATTCAGGGGAGCAAAATAACGTTGCTTACAATGTTGAGATATGCAGCAGCAGAGATGACTATTGCTCTGATATTGTTTTCTATGACCATTATTCCAAAAAGATCACACTGATGTTCCTTATAGGCTGGCTATATGCTGACAGGCAGCATACCCCTCCTCTCTCAGTCTGACTGACAGGCTTCAGAAAGTTAGCACTGAGTACTCCCATTGACATTAATAGATTAATAATAATTTTGCTTGTCTTATTAATTTCAGTGTGAGTATGCACTGGGTAACTTGGTCTAGATGTAAGCCCATGACTAGAATAGCCTGCCTCATAACTGTAATATTTAGGGGGGGGCGTGTATGTGTGTACACACACACACACACACACACACACACACACACACACACACACACAATGCAGTACCTGAGCTGAAGGGGTACACTTGTTAAAATGATATATCAACCCCCTGGCACAATAGATATGTCTCTCTGTGTGTGTAAGTTGCTAAACATGAGGTTAAAAGTGTGTGTGTGTGTGTGTGTGTGTGTGTGTGTGTGTGTGTGTGTGTGTGATGGCTAGGACTTGCAACAGGAAAAAAAGAAATTGGAACATTGCAAGTTGAACAAATTCTGAGAGGATTTATAATATGGATAAATCTTTTTATGAGCCTTTTGTGTAAGTTGAACAATAGTATTAGCTTTTTTATTGTTGGTAGCCCCTCAGAACCTGGCTGCTCATGTCCCTATAACTATTAGATTTGACAGCAGAAGTCATCATTGTCTTCAGTTATGATCAAGGAATGACTGGACTGGGCATTAGTGACAGAATAATCTATGCATTTGCTTCAGTAAAAGCTTAAAAGCAATCACTGCCAACACCAGCTAATTTGCAGCTATGGAGACCAAGAAAAGATGACAGGTGTAGTCTGGGATAATAAAGAGAGGAGTGGACCCAGATGAAAAGGAGAGGGCAACTCTGCTTGTGGCATTTCTTCATGGACAAAAAGCATTCAGGGTAGACCTGTGCTACAGTGGTTTATTGGTTTTGCAGCCATTTCCTCTCCTCAGGGAGCTATGGGAACTGTCGTTCTGTATGGAGTTGAGGGAATTTATTGCTCCCAACCCATAATACAATTCTCAGAAGTCTTTGATGGTAGCCACCACATTTAAAATGGTAGGAAATTGATCAAGAGCCAATTCAAATTAGACCAAGCCCCATTGGGACATCCTCCACGAACGTCCTGATCAGGAACATTGCAAAATCCCCAAAGGATCTGGGGCTGGGCCTAGACTATTGTGGCATCATGGGTGCCACAACCTTTTTTTACCTTTAAGGTTTGGGTGGGGGCGGCAGTCTTGGTTGCTGTCGTTGCTGCCACTTGACACCACTGCCACTACCTTAAAAAGTGTACTGCTGCCCGGCATGTGAACTGCCCGCCTGAAAGTGGCACATGTGCACCCACTGCCACTTCCCTGCTTGCTTTTCACATGCCAGCAGCACGCTGGACACTGGTGACAATGGTGTCCAGAAGTGCCTTTCACCAGCTTTGGCTGGTATGCCAGCTATGAACCTGCTTGGAGAAATCTGATCTGATCTCTGTTACCCATGCATTGGTTATATCCAGGTTGGATTACTGCAATGCACTACAATAAAATTGTTTTTAAACATTAAAACAATTTTAAAACCCTGGAAGGCCAGTCCCAAAACAAGTTTAAGGGCTCTCTTAAAGGGCAGTAATGTTTCTAAACCACAAATATCTGCAGGGAATGCGTCCCACAACTCAGGAGCAGCTACAGAGAAAGCCCGGTCCTGAGACACCACCACCAGACCTTTCCACATGACCTCAACATGTGTTGGGGATCATACAGAATAACCACACTTGGTATTTTTCCTGGAAATGTATCAGTAGCCAGTGCAGCTGTTTAAGCACAGGCATAATATGGTCTCTCTGGGTTACTCCAAAGACCAATCTGGCTGCCACATTTTGAACTAAATGAAGCTTCCAAACTACATACAAAGGCAGCCCTATGTAGAGCGCATTGCAATAGTCACGCCTGGAGGTTACTAACTGGTGCACCACTGTTTTGAGACTGTTCTCTTCAAGGAATAGATGCAGCTATTGACTCAGCCAAAGCTGATAAAAGGCACTCTTATCCATAGCCTCCACCTGAGATACCAGTGTGAGGCCTGGATCTAATTGCACCCCCAAATTGCATACCTGTTCTTTCTGGAGGAGTGTAACCCCATCCAGAACAGAAAGATCTTTCCCACCCCTCAATTCCACCCCCCCCCAATGAACACCTCCATCTTGCTTGGTTTCAACTTCAATTTGTTATCCCCCATCCAGCCCATTACTGCCTGTAGGCAGGCATTTGGAGAATGAGTGTCATTTCCTGGAGGAGGAGGAGGAGGAGGAGGAGGAGGAGGAGGAGGAGGAGGAGGAGGAGGAGGAGGAGGAGGAATAGATTTGGAGTCATAAGCATACTGATAACACCCTGCACCAAATCTCCTAATGACCTCACCCAGCGGTTTCATGTAGATATTAAGCAGTTTTGGTGATAGATGCTTTTGGCATCACACATGAAATAGCAGATACAACATATAATAAATGGCTCTTTCCCTTCCATTCTCTATTCTCTTTCTTTTCTTTCTCCCTATGTCCACACCACAACTCCCTCCAGCACTATGTCATCAAAGTCTTCAATCCCTCATTCTCCCCACTGCTTATCTAATCCCCAGGACATGCCCTCACTTCCTGTGCAACTTTGACATTATCAAGTTGTGCCAAATACCACTATTTGCATTGTGCTTCTGCTTTATCAATAAATGTTATTTCTTTGTTTCAAAAACATTGGCTTTGAGTCTGTTGCTCCTCTCGGATACCCCAGTAATTGCCATTTGCATTTGTCCAGACTGTGGCTTATTTGTTATCCACATTTGCAAACTGGGTTCTTGAGCTAATTCTTCCAGGTTGTTCTAAAAAGCATAGCTAGGCACCCGAGCAGGGTATACCTTTGAAAATTGTGGGAACAATGCAAGAATGTGCAATGATTGCAAGTGCCGAGGCTTAGTTGCAGAAGGGTATGGGGATTTATGCATTTCTTCACATAACACGTAACTGATTTAAGGAAATCACTGCAACGAGATACTGTGATAGCCACTAGCTCAGATGACTTTAAAAGAGGATTAGGCAAATGTATTTATTTAAAACATGTTTCTGTGTCCCTCTAGAACATTGCTGCTCAGGGCAGCTTACCATTAAAGCAACAACAATAAAATAAGTTAATTTGAGCCCAACTGATGCAATGGGCGATCAGAGACTTTAAAAAATGGCTAAATTGTACTCAATCGTCTGGATTCTCTCTTCAGCCTTTGGAATTAATAGTCATCAACATTTGGCAGAAATAAAGAGAATCAGTATGAGTTTGCAGTATATTTGCAATAACAGTTGCAGAAAATTAGAAGGTGATACATATCTGTTACAGCGCTCTTATTCAAAACCTATTAGCTATTGAAGCTCTTCTCATGATCAGTGAGAAGAGCTTTGGGTGGGTCTGCAGGGAGAGTGGGTTAACTTATCCCTCCCCACAGACAATCGCCGAGCCGTCCCTGGGCAGCCAGATCGGCCACCCACACGATTACCAGCTCCATTACGGAGCAAGTGCGCAGGGCATTCTGGGGAGCCTCCTGATGCCGGGAGGCTTGTGGTAGCCTCCCAGATGGGGGTCTCCTTGTGAGTTGCCACACCACAGAGCCATGCCGTAGTGACTCATGATTAAAAAAAAACCAGAGTTAGTGGACCACTCACTCTGTTAACCTCATTTAAGGGGAGGGCTACTTTGATGGATAGCCGCCATTGAACCACCAGGCTTGCCCGTGAGCCCGGTGGTTCTCACGATAGAGGGAAACTGGTCTGGGCTCCCTTAGCCCGGTTCACCTCCATCGTGTGAATAGCCTCATTGTGTTTTGACTGTCTGCTGAACTTGGAAGCTGTCATACTCCAAGGGAGAGGAGGTGTTTCCTGGCCCTTTTTGACTCCAGAATCGCAGGGTGAGTACTGCCAAGTTCAGCCTCAGAGTAAGCCGGGGAGGAGGTTATTTCATCACCTTTGTCCTCCTACTGGCTTGCATAAGACAGACACCAGCAACGGTCACTGGAGGTACTGTGCTGGGGATGGATAGGGCCAGTTACTCTCCCCCGGCTAAATAAAGAGAATCACCATGTTAAAAGGTGCCTCTTTGCCAAGTTAGCAGGGGTTAATGATCAATGATTAATGATCATCTGAACTGAAAAAACATATATTCCCTACCCAAGATTTAAATACTAGATATAAAGTAGGATTAAAAATGTGTGTTAGTCACTATTATGTGATTAGATGATAGTCCGCATTTCTAAGAGGTGCTCTAACTATTGAGTTCAAACTAAAAACAACAGAGCTCAGGATATGATCATTCATTCTACCCATATTGGTCTATTTGTCTGATTTTGTTTTGCAAGTTGGTAAAAAAAACCAGCCCCACAGATATACTAATTGTGCATTTAAAAGTATCATCTGAACTGGCCCAAAGACTGTAAGTATCCAATACTTCATCAAAAGGAAAAGAAAGTCCATTGTGTTGCCCTTGGACTTCTCATTGCTCTGCAAGTGGGGAGCACTTAACAAAATCAAATGTTCTGGAGTAAAGTATCAGTCTCTTCAAAGCTAAGGAGAGATAAATCATGAGATGTTGCTGATAAGAAATCTCAGACCTTTGAAGAAGAAAAACAAAATCACAAGCTTTTCTTTTCACAACAGGGGAATGCAGTATTTAATTAGAGTGGGCTGAGGAATTTAAGGTCAGATTTTCCAGCAAAGATATGTTATTTCCCTGACACAAATGTGTACCCAGAAATATAATAATCAGTTGATGGCTCAGCATGTACTGGGAAGGCAAGAATTTCAATAACAAGGAAATGAACCTTAAATGAAAATTAAGAAGTTATGTTTTGAACTCGTAAAACATCTATAGTTCTGGATATGAACATAACTTTCTCCTTTTGTCTTTGAACATTCTTCCTCCCTTCACCACTGTCAACATTGATGTTGACCTCACAAGGGCTTAGCTTTGGGGAAAAATGCTTCCCCTTCAGTGGCTGACATCCTGACTAACAAAGCATCTCTGTGTGTAAGATTCCATCATCAGTGATCAGTGTTGGTGATGGATTTGACTAACGAGGCAGCGGCACTCACTTGGAGGGGAGCGGTTTTGGATGACCTCCCCTTTCCCAGGTGCAACCCTCAGGGACATATATTTGGATGACACAGAGGGATTCTGGGGGAAGGGAAGGTCATTGAAACTCACCTGCTGTAAGAGTCTGGAACTGTCTTAGTCTGGAACTCAGCTACAGCTCTGGCACATCTCATGTAACACTGGTGCTTTGTTAGGACATTGGCCAGTATTTATAAAGTTTTACCTTCGGGCATATGCAGTGTCTTTTGCCAAACAACAACAACAACTGGCCCTATCCACCCCCAGCACAGTACCTCCAGTGACTGCTGCTGGTGTCTGTACTATGTTTCTTTTAGATTGAGAGCCCTTTGGCAACAGAGATCCATCTTATTTATTTATTAATTATATCTCTATGGAAACCACCCTGAGCCATTTTTTTGGAAGGGTGGTATAGAAATTGAACAAACAAACAAATAAATAAATAATAAACAAACAACAACAACAACAAATATTTATATACTGCTTTTCAAAAAAAGTTTCCAAAGTGGTTTACTTAGAGAAGTAATAAATAAATAAGATGGCTCCCTATCCCCAAAGGGCTCATAATCTAAACAGAAACATAAGGCAGATACCAGCAACAGCCACTGGAGTGATGCGGTGCTGGGGTTGGATAGGGCCAATTGCTTCCCCCCTGCTAAATAAAGAGAATCACCATGCTAAAAGGTGCCTCTTTCCCCAGTTAGCAGGGGCATACTGGTATCTGGGCAAACACCCCTGAAGGAAGACACAAGACACTCAGAGGATTTATAAATCACCACAACATTAGGGATCTGCAATGAGATAACATATCTGAAGATCATTAATGTATGCATATTCAAGGATCTGAAATAACCTATAAATGACCATGAAAACTAACCACTGTCCTGCTCTTTCAGGAATTTGATATCTAATTTTGTCTAGGAATGTTGAAGTCTATGAGCTCCACAGAAATAATCCAGAACTTTTCCTACTGTCCTAGTCAAAGTGCTGTAGAGCCAAGCCAATGGATGAAGATCTTATCAGCCCATATCAATACCAGTGTCTTTAGGACCACCTTATGAAGTGAGTCCTCATGGGTAGGTGAACAATTCATTCTTTGTGAGGAAATGAAAGTGAGTCCCCACTAGACTTCTCCGCACCAAGTCTGCTAAATATGGTTTTTCCAAAGTCTTACAAAATTGCTAATATCTGGAAAGTAAGGTATAGAGGTTCTGGCACAACCAGACTGACAAGATCACAGAGCCTCACCCTGTGTAAAACTTACACCCTGCAGTTTTTGAAATGATCCTGTTGCCATGTAATCTGTTTCTGTTTTTGCCCCATTAATTTCTGCTTTCAGATCCCATTTGGTGATGAGCTGAAGCTGCCTCCTGTCCCCCACCCTGTGCCTGAATGCTGTGCTAAGAGCTTCTTTCTTTGCCTATATTCCTTTCTAATTTTATTTGAAAGTTTCTCTTGCTGTCTGCCTGTTTCTAGGACATTTCAATTCTTGTTGGCTCTCAGGCTGAAGTTTTCTTTGTTTTCTCTCCCCACAAGCAAGAGAACACTGCTCTGTTGCACATGAAATGCAAAACCCGAGACACCGATCCTTGTCACTCAACTGCCATGGAAGGCTCTGTTTTGGGCAATTCAGCTGCATTGCAGTAAAAATGGCATGTGCCCTGCTTGGAAAAGCATCAGTAATTTTTAATGTTTGAGAAGGAGGTGGATCCCCCCTCCCCGGGTGTGTGTATGTCAAATCTTTAAAATGCAGATTGCAACTAACTATAATAAACAAATTCTGGGAGACATTTATCGATATATTTCTTATCATATTTATATCCCCATCCTGGTCATTTTAAAAATAAAAATTCAAGGATGTTAACCACAGTCAACAATATTAAAAGCAAAAAAAAAAAAAAAAAAGGAGAAGAAAATCAAAACAGCAACAAAATCTCAGCAGGGGCACATGTCAACAGACAGAACCACAATCACCATCAGACTCCACCAGCTATGTAACAACCAGCAGGGAATCTCCTCTGAAAGTCAGCATGACCTTTTTAGCAAAATTTATATATAATTAAAACCTAGGATTTGTTCCACAATATAGAAATGATTTTCTGCAGTTATTTATATCAGAGAGAGAGAGAGAGAGAGAGAGAGAGAGAGAGAGAGAGAGAGAGAGAGAGTCTCAAACTTGAGGAGATAGTTACAAAAGTAGGGATGAGTAGACTTGCTGAGAAACTTTGCTAATCTTATTTTTAAAAATCACTTGAATTCCCTTGACATCCCTCAGATATCCTGCCCTAGTAGAAAAGACTATGCTTTAGCTTCAGTGTGCACCCCTCCTCCATACTATGTAGTAATAAGATGTTCAGGTTCAGAGGTGGCAGCTAGCCTCAAACCTGACCCCATAATACACGGGTACCCAAACTAAGGCTTTCCAGGTATTGTTCCACTACAACTCCCATCATCACCAGCAGCAATCAATTTTGGCTGGGGATGATGGAAGTTGGAGTCCAGAAACAGCTGGAGAGCATCAGGTTGTCCACCCCTGCTTAAGGGTAATATAGCGTAGCAGGAGAAGGTCTCAGGGAATGGGAAAGAGAGAGAAAAATGGCATCCTATTCCACATCCTTCTTCCTGAAGCACTCCCCGTGAGGGCTGAACAGGAGAACAATGCTTCTGTTCCTGGCTGGCTGCAGCCCACATCAGGAACAGTACTGTTTCGGGCTGGGGATTCACAGCAGCATTATAGTGCAAATCCCACATTCCCAGCAGTACTAAATGTGAGTACTTAGATCTTCCATCTGAGGTCTACCAGTCTGGAAACTAAATGGGGCCACGCCCAGTGGATAATGCCCAGTTCATTATTAGAAGGGGGCCCATGGTGCATGGGTCCCCATTGAATTGTCCAGAGCCTCAAATCTCACCAGGCACCACCCTCCTCCATGACTTCTTCCAGAAGGGAAGAGCAGTAGTGGAGACTAGGGATGTGCAAAAAATTTCGGGCACAGAACGATCTGTGCCCGAAACGAACAATTTCGGGTGATTCGGGGCCGAACCGAATCACCCCCGATGTCCCCCGATATTTTTCGGGCACGAGCCGAATCACCCGAATTTCGGGCATGAAAAATTCGGGTGATTCAGTTCACGGTTGATTTTTGGTGAATTTTTAAAGTTTTAGTGACTTTGGGGCAGTTCGGTGGCATAGCATGGGATCTGGGCAAAAGGAGTGGGGTGGGGTGGTAGAGCCTAATGGGTGCAGGCTACCACCCCAATTTCAGGGGGATTGGGCCAAGGGCTGATTTTTGGTAAATTTCTGAAAATTTCATGTCTTTGGGGCAGATTGGGGCATATTGGGGCAGAAAGTGGGGCCTGGGGCAGAATAGTGGGGTGGGGTGGTAGTGCCTCATGGGTTCAGGCTACCACCCCAATTTCAGGGGGTTTGGACAAAGGGCTGATTTTTTGAGAATTTTTGAAGTTTTAGTGACTTTGGGGCAGTTTGGGGGCAGAAAGTGGATCTGCCCCAAAATAGTGGGGTGGGGTGGTAGTGCCTCATGGGTGGAGGCTACCACCCCCATTTCAGGGGGATTGGGCAGAGGGCTGATTTTTTGAGAATTTTTGAAGTTTGGGTGTCTTTGGGGCAGATTGGGGGCAGAAAGTGGATCTGCCCCAAAGGAGTGGGGTGGGCTGGTAGATAGTACCTAATGGGTGGAGGCTACCACCCATCCCCAATTTAAGAGTGATTGGGCAGAGGGGTGAATTATGGTGAATTTATTTGTATGAGGTTTGTCTTCATAAGGTGAAGTGTGCTAAATTGATTACTTCCTCATATTATTCATAGTAAAGGAAAGTGTGAAAAAGTGAAAGTGGGGTCATGAGAGTTGTTTAATTGAAAAAAATCTCATTTGCTATGATAGAATGAGAATTCACACCTCAGAAAAACTTCTGAGGTGTGAATTCTCATTCTATCATAGCAAATGAGATATTTTTCAATTAAACAACTCTCATGACCCCACTTTCACTTTTTCACACTTACTATGAATATGAGGAAGTAATCAATTTAGCACACTTCACCTTATGAAGACAAACCTCATAAAAATAAATTCACCAGAATTCCCCCCTCTGCCCAATCACTCTTAAATTGGGGATGGGTGGTAGCCTCCACCCATTAGGCACTATCTACCAGCCCACCCCACTCCTTTGGGGCAGATCCACTTTCTGCCCCCAATCTGCCCCAAAGACACCCAAACTTCAAAAATTCTCAAAAAATCAGCCCTCTGCCCAATCCCCCTGAAATGGGGGTGGTAGCCTCCACCCATGAGGCACTACCACCCCACCCCACTATTTTGGGGCAGATCCACTTTCTGCCCCCAAACTGCCCCAAAGTCACTAAAACTTCAAAAATTCTCAAAAAATCAGCCCTTTGTCCAAACCCCCTGAAATTGGGGTGGTAGCCTGAACCCATGAGGCACTACCACCCCACCCCACTATTCTGCCCCAGGCCCCACTTTCTGCCCCAATATGCCCCAATCTGCCCCAAAGACATGAAATTTTCAGAAATTTACCAAAAATCAGCCCTTGGCCCAATCCCCCTGAAATTGGGGTGGTAGCCTGCACCCATTAGGCACTACCACCCCACCCCACTCCTTTTGCCCAGATCCCATGCTATGCCCCCGAACTGCCCCAAAGTCACTAAAACTTTAAAAATTCACCAAAAATCAGGATTTTGCCCAATCCCCCCGAAATTGGGGTGGTAGACTCTACCCATTGGGCACTACCACCCCACCTCAAAATTTTGCCCCTGGGCCCCTTTTTACCCCCCCGAATCGATTCGGATTTGGATTCGGATTAAATCCGAATCCGAACCGAATCAAGGGTGATTCGGGTGACCCAGATTCGGGCACAAAACAGAACAGGGGTGATTCGGTTCGGGTCCGAGCCAAATCACCCGAAATCCCGAATTGCACACCCCTAGTGGAGACACCTGCATGGTGCATGCAAGAGAGCTTCTTGCTTCACTTAGCTCTCTGCTAATTCCACTACCATAGGTGCTGTATTATATTAGATACACTTTAAAATGTAATTATTTTTGGGGAGGTATGATTGTGTGCTGTTATCACAAGGGTGGTTGTGGGCCCAGGGCCCAGATCTTTTAAGTATCTAGCAATGCCCCTGGATAAAGCATGCTCAGTGACTTCCAAGGCCTACAGCAGCTAAGGGTAGTAGAACTTAGGGGTGTGCATAAAACCGGCTGTCCTGGCTTGGTTCAAGTCTGAACTGGACCTGAACCAGATTGGGCCAGTTCAGTCCAGCATCCCCTCAAACCCATTCAGTTCTTGCGGGGAGGAGGGGTGGAGGCTTGTGAGCTTTTCCTTTAAAGAATTATTTTCATGACTCGGTTATGCAGAAGCCCATTGGGCATGCGTGGCAGCCTCCAAAATGGCTGCTGTGATAGGGGTGAGGCCCGGACTGGGCTGAAGACTGCCCAAACAGGGCAATTTGAGGCATAATGGAGGCCCATGGGAGGAGTGGGCACCTACACACACACACACACACACACACGGCCCTGGAGATGCCCCACAGAGGGTTTTAGTTAAAAAGAAGAAGAAAATGTTTTTTTCAAAGAAAAAGCTCGCAAACTAGGATGTGCAAACAGGTTCAGTGTTGAACAGGTTCAAACTGAACCCCCCCAACAGCTGGGGGGGGGGGCACAGTCAGTTTGAACCTGTTCAACATTGAACCTGTTTGCACATCCTAGTAGGACCAGGGAATATTGAGAGTATAAGAATAAAAATGGAAGGAGCTGGACTACTTGAGCCCCTAAGAGCTTTCTGGAGGGAATATTAGGGTTAAAGGGATGCATCTCATGCGGTTAAAAATCTCTCATCTGTTTGGATCTCTATGTTGAGAAAACATGGGGTGGGGTGGGGAAACAGGGAAAAAATGAAGAAAAAAAAAACAGATTGAAAGCAGCTCTTGAGAAGAAAAGGCTCAGAACAGGGAAGCATTGTTGCCCAGAACTTTGCTAACCGGAGTATGCAAACAGATATTGAACAAGTTTGGCATGGAGTTTAGTGGGGACATGTGTGGGGAGGAACACAAATGGTCCCTGTTTAACACAAAGGAGGAGAAAGTACTCCTTTATGATACAGTGTATATCCTTGTTTATCACAGCATGAGAAGGTGAGTACTATCCCACTTTTTTACTTTTTTTTTGAGGCCAGAGCTTAACACCTCTAATTAGCTGACAACTACTGGGTGCTTCCCAGTGTATAGCATGGAGTGTTGCATGTATGTCTGTCTGCTTGAGGGGTGGAAGTCATGGGTGTGTGCTCAGTGCAAAGAGCTCCTGGCTCTCAGGAACAAGTTGGTTCCCTCAGAGCCAAGTTAGCTGACTTGGAGAAGCTCAGGGAGGTAGAGAGGTATGTGGGTGAGACCTTCAGAGACATGATGGAGGCATCTCACTCCCAGGCTGACAGCTCCTTTGCTGTCATGGAGAATGAAGGTCTCAGGTAAGAAGTACATCAGTCTGAGGAAGAGGTGAATGCTCCCTTAGAAGGGACCCCTTCCTTGGGTGAAGCAACCATATCCTCTTGTGCAGAGGATACACCTCCAAGGGTTGGGTGCCTCCTAGTAGCAGGTGATTCGATCATTAGGGGCATAGAGAGATAAATTTGTGACCCCTGTGTAAACCTCACAGTGACATGCCTGCCTGGTTCAAAGGTTGTGAGCATCATGAAATCTCTCGACAGGCTGTTAGGCAGTTGTTTTAAATGGATCCCAAAAGAGCTGGGTTTTTATATGCAAGTAATATATATTCAGCCAAGGGTACCATATCCACTTTTTATCTTGTCCTTTTTAATATATCCAAAATTTATGTCCATAGAGGATTATGTGCTTTTGTTGTTGTTTTTGGCGGCGGGGGTGGGGGGATTGCGGTGGATTTTTCATATTATTAGCCTGCTACAACACCAACCAGGGGCATAGCTACACCTTAAACAAAGAGGGGGGGGATAAACATCCCTAGATCCCTGAGGAAGGGGGACTTGCTCTTTGCTTTCTCCCTTCTGCCTCTCTGAAAAAGAAGACAGGGTCCCATATTCATTTTTTGTCCAGGGACCACTCCAACCTTGCTACACCCCTGTGATTTATTCTTCCTATCGACAATTTAAGCTTTGAGATTGTCTTTACTGCTTACATTGTGTGGAAGTTAAGATGACCATCTTAGCTTGCAATTTCCATGATTTTAAAGTGCAAATGAAAATTGTACCAATCTTAACTTCCATCTTAAAGTAAATATCACACACACACACACACACACACACACACACACACACACACACGTCATTCCAACTTCCAACTTCTTCAACTGCTCTGATGTTATAGGCAAGGTACAGTATATATGTATCTTCCCTGGAACACCAGAGCAGTTGAAGAAAGCAGAAGCTGAAATGTCTTGTCCATTATTTCTGTGAAGTTAATCAACAACAAATTTATACTATTTTTTTAAATTAACAGCATCCTTCTGGTATCTAGATATTACTTTTATGTAGTTCTGTTTGCAGCTTTAAAAATCCAATCTCTCTCTCTCTCTCTCTCTCTCTCTCTCTCTCTCTCTCTCTCTCTCTCTCTCTCTCTCTCTCTCTCTCATTTTCTGTATAATGAAGATAGAAGCTTTCAGGAGAATGGGAATAGGAATGTAAAAGCAATATTCTTTCTCACCTTCTGAAACCTTCTACCACTCTGCAACCTTGAAACAGCCCTACAGAGCTTGTCTTCCAGGCTAATTGAACAGGGGCACTTATGTTAAGAACTGGGGGTACACTGCAATGGGTACACTGCAATGTTTTGTTGGGGGTCTCCATTTATAACACCTTGTTAGCATTCCAAGATGAAACACTATGTATCTAAAAAAAAAAAATCTTTCTGTACAGTGTGACTACTGAAAGAAATAGACCTCTGGGGTGAAGTGCTCTTACCACCATGGTCCTGCACTCAAAGTCGTTACAAATGAGTTATCGCATTGTACACAAAGTGCAGTGGAATGCTGTGTTTCCTCAAGGAGACTCAATACAAAAGTCTATCTTATTGCAATGGTTATCTCCCCAGGATTCATCATCTGTGATATTTGGAAAGAGATGGAGGTATTGGACATTTCTAGTTTCTGATTATAGAGTAAGGAAAATGAGCCTTTTCCATTTCTGTAGATTGAAGTTAGTTATCTTCAATTTCAACAAACCAAAAGGGTCAGGAGAGTAGCAAAAATAAATAAATAAATAAATAAAATCAACTACAGAAGAGAGCTGTTGTGGGAGAAGGAGAAACAAAGATTATCAGCTCTTGAAAACCTGAGTGAAGTGATATGTGCACAGTCCTGGTTCCTGGATCAGCATTGTGAGCTCATGGAAAGGTGAGCACAGCATCCTAGTTATGCTGCATGTGCATAATTTTGGACTGAGGTGATTGTGTGTAGCACACTGATCTGGAGGAGTGATGGTTGAAATTCCTCCATCTTCCCCCTGACTAACTGTGCAGCCATGCAGTGGGTAGAAGCATCCCTGATGTGGAGAGCTTCCAACGCACCACAATGTTCATTGCACAAGTGAAGGCAATTTTAGCTAATCTTTCCTTCCCCCAGAATATTCTGTCCCTGGAGGGTTTGGTGGTACAGGGCATTTCCAAGAGAAGGAAAGAGGGTGAAAATTGCGCCTCCTTCTCATGCAATAGACATTGCGGAGCTCCAAGAGTTCTCAACAGCAGGGATCACAACACACTGTTATACACTGTTAAGTCAGGAAGTCAGCCGCCAACAACAACAACATAAATTAAAGAAGCCAATCTCACACTTCAAGCCTCACTATTAAATATATATCTCCTGCCTAGAGTTGAAGAATAAAGGATGGGAACCGACAGTGTGCTTTTCATATTCTTCCTTTGTAAATACTACATCCAGGGGTAGCAACATGCAGATATAACTGCTCAAGAGATCAGTCTGTAAGCATGACCTGTGTAACAACAGCTTTTTTTTTCATGAACAGAGATTTGATCTGGATAGTTTGGTCAATTAATAAACCGGTGGCCCTTGTAATTTGTTGTTTCAGCACTTCTGGTTTTGCATGTCTGCAGCTGGACAATATATACCCAACCTTGTTTTCTGCATTAAGCAGTACTGAGTATTTGCGGTTTTCAGTGCATGCGGTACTGCCCTTTTATGGTTGTGCTCTTGATGCACATGCTCATGGGTTGTGAGAGGAGTTTGGAGGAGGATGGTGAAGTGCTTTGATCTGGGTTTTTTGAGTTTTTTGGTGCTTCTAAAAGCCATTTGGGGTAGCATTCGGCAGCCTTGGGTAGCCCTTGGTATCCTTAGAGAGTCATTGGGGGCCTTTTGGAGCCATTGCTCTGGAGCTTTTTAGAGCCATTTCTGTGGAGCCTTTGAAAGCCTTTAAGAGCCCTTGGGAACCTTTCCTGAACCATTCCTGTGGAGCTCCTTGGAGGTGGAAGAACACTTCCAAACCCATCAGGAGGAGTTGACGGAGGAGGCATTGGAGGACATCATCCAGACAGCTACTAAGAGTGAGGAAGAAGAGGAGAAAGCGGAGGAGATGCTCCCCAAGCCCTTCACCACAAAGGGGTTGTCTGAGATTCTGCAGCTGGAGACGGCCTTAGCTGACTGTCAAGGCTGACTGTCTTGGCTGAAAAGGTCTTCAGACCTGATCTCCTGGTGGAGCACAACATCAAGTTCAAAAGGCAGCTGGAGGTCCTTATAAGGATACCTACTGGGCTCTGCCAAGCAAGACCAAGCAAAGAACCATCACCAACTACTTTGAAAAGGGAGCCACACCCAGCACCACAACTCTGGAGTCATCATCAGAAAGCGACACCCTCACTTTCTATGGCTTCAGGGAGGGTGATGATGATGATGATAATGACAAGGCTGGCAGCAGGTGTGCCTCTCCAGGGCCTTCTTCTGCTACCTGATCTGTGCAACAAGCAGAAGACTGAAGTTGGAGTGCAATGAGCTCTAGCACCACTGCAGTGGAGTGAGTAACTCCTCTGCATTTGATTTTTGATTTTCACTGCTGCAGGCCAGAGACTGGAGAAAGCTGGAGTGGTGCAAACTCTATCAGCAACCAGCCCAAGTGGCTTGTGCTGCTAAGTCCTGGACTTCAACAGAGAGGCGAACAAACTCCTTTGTGTGTGTTTACTTGAATTTAATTTTATTTTGCGCAGCCTCTTTGGCCAACCTACCAACCAACTGGGCCAAGGTGCATGGGCTGCTGAGTGCTGGACTTCAACTGTGGGGTGAAGAAACGTCATGATTATGCATCACTGGTGGAGCCAGGAGCATTCTTGGAGGAACTAGAGTGGGAGAGCAAGAGAGCCAAGGTGGCCAAGGTATAGTGATGTGCTCCATCCTTGGTTATTGGATGGTATTGTTTTTGGTTATTTTTTAGTCAATTCCTGGGCTCCAGAACCTAACCTCCCCCAATTTCCTTTGACTTAGATTTTCATTATCTGTGGTTAATGAGCCCTTATGAATAATGAGGGCCTCCTATATTGCTTTTTCTTTAAAAAAAAATCTTTTCAAATATGAATAGTAATTAAACAGCCCATATTTCATGGAGAATAGTTGGTCTGCTGAATGGAGGAAGGGTTGAGTCACACATGCACAATGATGACTTTTCTCTCAGTGACCTAAGCATGAGAACTCCTTCCATTGAGAAGTATCAGGTTAACATAAAGAGCTGCGGATGTGGCTTCTGGTGTTTGACCAAATTATATATTTCAGACAATACAGATTTTTCAGTGAACAGACCATCACTATCACACTTGTAATATGCCCATAAAACACAGCAATTAGACTGCTGCAATTCTGTATAGTATATTCCCCATATGCTATCACATTTCTCCTCTATAAATTCTAGCTTGTTGTCCAAGCCACAAAGTCTTGGATGACAAGAATCCATTTCGTTCTCCAAAGTTGTAATAGCAGATAATTAGGAAGAGCAAATTGTCTCAAAATGAAAGCTGTGGTCTTTGACTGTTTATTGAGAGTTTCCTTATTAGACTCTGAAACATGGGATTCCAGACATCTGGGATTCTACATCAACTTTGACTTCTGCTGAAGCTATTTCTCTTTGCTTGAGATGATTCTGAATGGGCTTTCTCTTTCTTCCCTTCCATGGCATAATTGTTATTTATAGTCAAGCTCTTGACTTGAGAGATAAAACAGCAATAATTACAGCACGGAAAACATCCTCTCAATTGGGCAGAGATCCGCACAGTTATGACAGAGCATCAGACAAGTAGATTGGATGTGGAAGGCGGATTAGGTTAGGCAGTTGATTAAGATTCCAGACCTGTCTCTGCAGGATTGGAGACTGGAATGCTTTCTGCTTTCCCCCAGCAGAGAACTCCAGTATAGCCTGAAAAAGAAAGGAAAGATTGTACCGTTGAGCCAAATCCTCCTCCAGATATGCTAAAAGGAAACTAAATAGTGCTTGGGAATTCTTTGTGAATGCTTTCCAAGGCACAATCAGCATAGGGATAGGTGAAACCCTCTGGAGTAGTTTAGCTGGTTTTCTCTAATGGACAATGTTTATGTGAATGCCAAAGCAGAATCATCTGCCTCCTAGTGGTATCTGGGAAATAGAATCTTTTGGAGTTCTGCTAAAATGGCTATCTGTGTTATAATTGTGAGAGCTTTCCAGCCTCGCTATATATAGTAACAAACATATTGTTCCCATTCTCTGAAAAGCCAGAGGCCATCACTAGAAATTTACTGCAATATTATGTGAAAAATCATCCACATTCTTCCTATGTGAGAGAATCTCCACATTAGTCTTGAACACCATGTACATGAACTCTGTACGTTAACCCTTTTTCAAAGGGTTACTTACATCTCAGTATACTTGTATACTCAGGACACCTCAGGTTATTTTACCTGACTACTGTACTGAATACTAGAAATTAACAGAATGGGATTGATATACCATCTTCAGGTCCTGTTTGTGAATCCGAAACTGGGTTTAATGTGGGTTACTGACATTTATGTGATTGGGCATACCCATGCCAAGGTGGTTTATGGCCCAAGATGAATCTGAGATTCCCACCTTGGTGTGGGCACACACAATCATGCTAATGTTGGTAACCCACATTAAGCTTAGATTCAAAGAATTGTGTGAATCAGGCCCCTGAGCTGCCCAGTCACTAGCTTGTATGAGCTCAAACCAGGGACTGAAATATCTTACTCGCTGTATCACCTGATAATGCAGAGCAGTAGGGGTTACTTTTGACCTGCTCTCTGCTGCACTTCAGCATCACTGCAGGTAGCCAGAAGGTGATACTACAGCTGCCAGCTCAGCAAGGGCTCTTCATGTGCCTACAGCATCCTGATCAAGTGCTTGCCCCTAATCTCCCTTTGCAAAAACTTGAACTTTCTACAACCAGACCTAATTATCTGTCCTCTGCACCATCTGCACCAGTCCACTTGGAAATCGTTCATTTGGAAATCACAGTTCTTTCATTCATTGACCTTTGCTTTCATATCACTTAATAGGGATTTCTTGAACAGATACAATACTGTTAAACACTCTTCTGGAACAAATGTGACAGCAGTGGCAGGAACGTTTTCTGGACTTGGTATATTTGTAAACCTCTTGTAGTTTCTTCTTGATCTGGAAACTTGTTTATTTTTATGTATTTAACATATTTGTATACCACCCAAAATGCACGTTTTGGGAGGTTTACAACAAAACAATAAAAACAACAAATAAAAAGGTGAACACATTACAACAATTTAAACTTTAAACCATTAAAACTATTAAAACTCATCAAACTATTAAAACAATATATAATTAAAAGCCAGGGTGAACACTTCCAACTAGTGAAAAATGTCTGGCTTGTCTTTTAACAAGCACGGGCTGATATTCTCATTTATTACCAGTTTTGAAGCATCTGCGCAGGCTACCAAATTGTTTCCAACTCCACTTCAAAGTGCCACATTGGCCACATTGGCGACCACTTGGTTCAGGGCCTTTTTGGTGGTGGTTCTAACACTTGGAACTCTTTTCCTAAAGAGAACCAGACAGCCCCCTCCCCACTGTCTTTGTAGAAATTCTTTTACTTCAGAAGTCCTTTGAAATGTTGATTTAATGAATCATCTGGGTTTTTACAGCTGTTGATTTTAAATTGTAAACTGTTGCAGAACTCTTGATGAACAGCATACACTGTAAACATTTTTAAACACTCTCTCTCTCTCTTTCTCTCTCTCTCTCTCTCTCTCTCTCCAGTTTAGACTGCAATATTATTGCAGTATTGAGTGTTTTCAGTGGAGTTATACCAGAATTGCTGGGGTGGTGAAAGCATATTCAGCTTTGGCTGTCTCTTCCTAATATGTATATCCTGTGATGGTTATAAAAGAGATGAATAAGCTTAAGTAGAAAGAATTTGACTTACTTCCATTTTAAATGTGAACATTATGATTTATTTATGTCCCCATCCATCACATTCACATTGGCACTGGCTTCTTTACCTGATTCCATCTTGGACTGAAATGTTTCATTAAGTTAGAACTCACATTGTAAATATGGAACTCTTCCATCCATTTCAGGAATGATCAGAAAATTGTTGCTATGAAATAGTTTTTGAGAACCAAAATAATTAAAGTTTTCACAGCCATCTTAGGCTGGAACTAGAAGCTATGTGTAGTCCCACGTCTCCCCCAGTAATATTTCCTAATGCAAAATATGTAATGATGTCATGGTGTCTCTGGGATGAGAGTTACCTGCCTTGCTCTATAAATGCCAGCTAAATTGGTGAGGAAGTTCACAATGTGATGACATCCAGGGGTTGATTAAGCTTTTTGCTGCCCATAGGCAAAAAGGCTTTTGCCGCCCTTTCACCTTAAACAAAAGCTTTGCCTTTTAAAAAATAAGATAAGGGATCGGGACTTTCTCCTCTCCCACTCCACCCTTGCTTGAGGAGGGGCAAAATTTGCTGCTCCTCAAATTTTGCCGCCATAGGCAAATGCCTACTCTGCCTCTCCATTAATCCACCACTGATGACATAATATCATAGTGTACACCAGTGTTCTCTCTAACAGGGGTTCCCAGATGTTGTTAACTGAAATGGCTTTTGCTGCAATGGCTTTTGCTTGGGGATTATGTGAGTCATAGTCAACAACATCTGAGGATCCTTGTTAGAGGGAACATTGGTGTACAGCAGAGAATGCACAGTGTATAGCATACACCCACACCTCTCCAGTGGGACCCTCCTTCCTGCCTTCTTCATCCAGTTGCCCCAGTTCTTAAATGGACATGGAGTGACCAAGCACACACACTAGATTCCAGGCATTCTCTGAGAGCAGTTCAGGAAACCCTTCCTCCATCACCTTTTCCTTCTGTCTCTTCTAGGGAGCTCTCCAAACTATGTCCATCTTCACACATGAGTAGGTGCTTGTTTGTGTGAGTGCTCCTTTACTCCCAATCAGGCTATAGTCAATACTCGTAGCTGGAGAATCATTTTGGGCCATGACGCTAAGAGCCTCATGCTGGAATCTTCCTGAGTCAGCTGCTAGGAAGATGTGCATGTTGTACGCAATCGTTGTGAGGGACTGATGTTCTCTCCACCGTTCACGCCTTGAGCTAGTCCCCATCTCCTCCTCCCTGACATGAATCCCATTTCTGTGAACCATGCATGCCCACTGAACTCTTATTTAAGATTTGATTCCATAAATTATTGTGCTGTCCATTAAGTCTCTCCTAATATGCTGTGAAAAAGAGTGTCAAGCACCCTAACAACATTTTTAAGCACAGTCCTAGGTGGTTTGTAGATCAATACATTCTTATCAGTATGAACAGAAGCCTATAGACTTGATCTGTGATATTAATAGCCTGTCATAATGGTATGTATCCAGTGTAACACGCTGAGGCCACCCCATCTGCACACTGTGCAGCCATGGTAATAATCATATATGTCATTTTGTGCAACACTAGCTAGGTTTCATTTTAAAATGTTTTCTCCAATTTTCAGAAAGGGATTAGACCCAGCTAGGGGTGAAGAAAATTATCTGCTGTTGAAAATCTGTTTGAATTTCAGGTTCTTATGGGAGGAAACTTGAAGTTTCTCTTCAAAATATAGTTTCTCCTTAGAACAACCCTGAAATTATCTTTCAAGAAGTTTCAGTTCTAGCTGTAGATCCAGCATAGCTCTACCTGTGGGTTCTTGCTGGTGTCTCCCCTGTATTTCAATTTAGAAATACAATCCCTTGGGATAGGGAACCATTTTCTCCATCATTTTGCTATGTAAACTGAGAACTCTTTGTCATCGAACAGCGTTATTTGTTTATTTATCTATACTGCTTGTCATGTGAATTTCTAGGTGGTGCACATAAGTTAAAATACAACAAATATAAAAATAGGATAAAATGATGAGAACAATTTTGTGATATAAAACCATTTAAAATGGATTTTCAGGGAATGAATAACAGGGAGCTGCTTTCAATTGAAACTGATATTTTTAATGCATTTTATTTATTGAGTTTTTTAATCTGCTTTATGAATTCAAATTATTTTATGTTGTCTTATGTCTTAACATTAATATTATGTCTTAACTTGTTCACTGCCTGGAGATTTCTATATCAGGCGGTATAGAAATTCAATAAATAAATGAATTATAAATAAAATTCCAGAGCCCCAGGGCAGCCACAGAGAAGGCCCAGTCCTGAGTAATCACCAAACAAGCCAGTGGTAGCTGTAACCAAACTTCCCCAGATGATCTTAAAAGGTGAGAGGGTTCATGACAAAGGAGGCACTCTCTTAAATATCCTGGACCCAAGCCAGTAAGGGCTTTACCACCACTTTGAATTTTGCTTGGAAACACATTAGCAGCCGGTATAGTTCTTTTAAGATCAGTGTTATATGGTCTCTTCGGGTTATCCTGGAGACCAATCTGGCTGCCACATTCTGCACCAACTGTAGTTTCCAGACTATGTACAAAGGCAGCCCCATGTAGAGTGCATTACACTATACAAGCTTGGAGTTAACTTGCATATGTAGCACAGTTTTAAGGTCACATTCCTCCAGAAATGGGCAAGGCTGATAGATCAGCTGATAAAAAAGCACCCCTGGCCATTGCCTCAACCTGAGAGATCAGGCAGAGTTTTGGATCCAGGAGCACTCCCAGGCTATGTACTTGTTCATTCTGGGGGAGTGTAACCCCATCTGAAAAAGGCAGATCTAAATCATCTCTCACCCATCAGTACCTCTATCTTATTTGGATTTAATTTAAGTGTTTTATCCCTCATCCAGCCCATTACCACCTCCAGGCAGGCATTTAGGGAAGTTAGGGTTCTGATGAAGTTGATATGGAGAAATAGATTTGGGTGCCATTAGCATACTGATAACACCCTGCACCAAATCTCTTGATGATCTCTCCCAGCACTGGAGAGAGATTGTGTAGATGTTAAACAGCATTGAAGACAGGATGGAGCTTTGTGGAACTCTATGCTTTAACTCCTGCATTGCAGAGCAACAGTCTCCAAGCGACACCATCTGTAATCTGTCAGTGAGGTAGGAATGCAACCATTCCTACCTCACTGTAAAACCCTGCCACCCAACCCCAAATCCCTCAGGTGACCCAGAAGGATACCATAGTCAATGGTATCAAATCCACTGAGAGATCCAAAAGGATCAATGGAGTCAAATACCCTCTGTCAATACCCAATTGGAGATCATCCGTAAGGCCAACCAATCTATAAGGCCAACCAAGGCCAAACCAATAGCCTGCCCCAAAGCCACTTTGAAGTGGGTCTAAATAAATCCATTTCCTCCAAGACTGCCTGGAGCTGAAAGACCACTACCCTCTCAAGGGTGGTAGGTTCCATTCCTACCTCTCATCTTGCCCAACCATGGAAGATTGGAGACAGGTCTATAATTGGCTATCTCTGAGGGATCCAGGGCAGATTTCTTCAAGTAAGATCTAATAATAGTCTCTTCAAGGCAAGAAGGCATACAACTCTCCCTCAGAAAAGCATTTATAATATGTACCAGACCCTTTCTGATAGTACTATTGGCAGATTAAATTAGCCAAGTTGGGCAAGGGTCAAGAGAACAGGTGGTAGGATGTAAGTCAGAAGCAGGTTATCCACATCCTCAGGAGACACAAACTGAAAGTGATCCCACCTGATCCCATAAGAGGAATTGCTGGACACCTCCCTAGTAAATTCTGCAATAAATGTGGAATCCAGTTAGGCCTGAATATGAGATATTTTATTCACACAGAAATAATTAAAAATGTCACAGCAGGTGATTGAAGGTTTCAATTAATGTTTGGGGGGCACCCACTAGCCCTCTCACAACCTAAACAATTCCACTGGACATGAACTTGCAGAAGCAATGCGATCAGAAAAGAATCATTTCTTTGCCACTCATATCGCCAGAGCATAGATCTTCAAATGTGTTCTGTATTGTAATATATTGGATTTGGGTTGAGTCTTCCTCCACTTGTGCTCTAGTCTTCTACCTTGACACTTCAGCTCCTGTAAGTCTTCCAAATATCACAGTGCTAATTTTGTAGAAGGTTGGAGAGGATGCTTAGGAGCATTTATGTCCACTGCTCTAGTGAGTTTGTTATTCCATGTTTGCACCAGAGCACTGACAGAATCACTAGCAGAGCCAGCTCTAAACCTTCCAAGGCTTCTTAGAAACCTATTGGATCCAATAACCTTCTCAGGCAGACAAACCTAACAGGTCCTTCACCCCTGCCGAGATGGGTTTTGGCTGCAAGTCCTACCTTAACCAGATGGTGGTCTGTCCGTAACAATGGGGAGATGACCGGAGTCTGCACCAGTGTTCTCTCTAATTTTTTTCATCTGTGAATGGAATGAGTTTTGTTCTGGGTGGAAGTATCAAGGCAGTATGTGCACACATGTATTCAGAGTGGGACCTTCCTGATTCAACCTGAGCAGGATCTAAAATTAACTGAGCAGACATTAAAAAAATGTGTGAGTGCACACATGTGCCCACACCTTAGAGTGAACACTGGTCCCTACCCATAGAACATCACCTTGATCAGAGCAAAAGACCAAATTGAGTATGTGGCCAGCATCATGTGTCGGTCCAGGGATGAGTTGGGATAGGCCTGTAGTCATCATGGCCGCTATGAACTCCTGAGCCGCTCCTGACAACCCGGCCCTGAAATGAACATTGAAGTCCCCCCGCCCCACACCAGCCTGGGCAACTCCAATGCCAACTCTGCAACCAGTTCGGATCTGTCACCTCAGTTAAGGACTCTGTTGAGCAGCAGTGTGATCAGTACACCAACAGAAGTCACAATCTATCTTTGGTCCCTAGACTTAGGTACACACATTCAATATAAGACAATTCCCTGACAGGGATCCTGGTAACTGAGATGGTATTCTTGTAGACCGCAGCCATACCAACACCCCACCCGCATCCTCTCATCTGGTTCACCAGGTATCTCACTTGGAGAATCTGGGACCAGACTGGACCTAAAGCCTCTCCTGACCAGTTCTCCATAATGCATACCAGGTAAGCTACTTAATCCACAATCAGGGCATGAATGATCTTAGATATATTTTGGACCAGCCTGGCATTACAAAGTAGCAAGGTGAAGTTCTGTGGGTGATTGGCACAGTTCCCCAAGGTCAAAGAGCTGGTAGGTCAGCTGGAAGGAGAAACAGCTATTAAGTTTCTAATTTCCCTTTCCCTGTAGTGGCCTGCTGACCTACCAATGCCATATCTTTGCTGGTTCCCCGCCACCACTGGAATAGCCACCCCGGAGTCACCTCCTCTCTCCATCTCTGGACAACCCAAGACACATATCTGCACTAGGCCCAACAACATGTTTGGCAACAATAGCACCATGGTCAGCAGGAGTGCCTCCTTTAGGAAGCAGAGTCTTCCTCAGCCCACAGTCCCCACCTCTGAAGGCCATCACCAAAGACCATCCCCCTTCAGGCAACCCTGCCTACCAGCAGGCTGCAACAGTGGCCCTGACAGGAACTGCACCCCTCACGGTGTCCACTATAAAGGTGTTTATATGACCAGAAGTTTAGAGAGTCCAACAGGAATGCCTCTCATTCATCCTATCAGACAAACTTGGCTGAACTGCAGGTTGTTTTAGCAATTAGGGCAAGCAAGCAAGAGATAGCATTTGGAAGGGAGGATTGATAAAATTCCAGCTGCAACCCAAGTCCCTCTCCCAAGCCTGGGTGTGTGTGGGAGAAGCCAAATTAAATTAAAACTCCTATTCCACAATGTAATAATAATAATAATAATAATAATAATAATAATAATAATAATAATAATCCCCCAGTGAGGCACTACCTCGGCGTGGTTGTGGGGCTTGTGTGCTCTGAGGAAGATGAGAGCTATGCAAGAGGTCCAACCATACTGGACAGGTCTCACCAGAGGAGCCAGACAAAGAGTGCCTCTCCCATCAACAATATGGTGAGATGTAACTTTAATAAATCTATACCGGATCGGTCGTCGCCCGGGTCAACAAGGACCGTGCCAGATGCTATAGTCCCTGGACATCTGGTGGCAAGTGGGCAACAGGACTCAGGATCTTCAGTTGAGCAACCAGGGCTGAAGACAGCAAAGTTACTGGAAGAAACGTTGCTTAACCGAAAAAAATATACGGAAAATGCCAACAAGGAAATAATGATCTGCTATTACAAGTCTAGTCCAACTAGAAGAGGTTATTTAAAAAGAATGTACCAAATTTGGAAAGAGAAGCATCCAGACACAGAAATAACAGAACAAAGGCTAGCAGACCAGAGAAGATTCATAATAAGAAATAAAGTATTCACAGGAGTAGAGCTGGAAGAACTGCAAAGAGCAACACAGGCTCAAGATATGGAAGAATTATCACCAATTGAAGAAGTTGCTCAGGCGCAGGTGGAGGAGGTGTTGGAAATCGAGGATGCCACTGTTGCTGAACTGTATCAAAATCAAAACCAGGCAACCGCCACTTTGCCTTCACCTCAAAAACCCGAATGCCGTTTAACAGAAAAGCAACAAGAACTCAAGCAAAAAATAACTGAGCACATGAACCAAACAACCACCAGGGTTCGACTTCTAGCTCTAAAAACAGTTGCCAAAAAACAACTTGCACAGGCATTAAAAGATGTCAATGCTGCACTTGCAGAAATAACAACCAATAATTTGCAAGAAACAAACAAACTAATGTATAGTGCAGCAACAATAACAACACAAGAGCTCGGATATAAGATCAGTGGACCTGTCAAAAAAGAAAGCAGTACATCACCTAAATGGAAGATTAGATTAGAAAATAAAATCACAGCAAATAACAGCAGTGTCAAAGAAGATTATCAGATATGAAGCCAGAATTACACAACACAGGCAAAATCTCCAATTCCAGTCGAATCAGAGACATTTCTACCAAAGCATAGAAGGAGAAACTGCAAGAAACCTAGAAACACCAAATAAAGAAGAAACAGTGCAATTCTGGTGGAAATTATGGGACAATCCAATAGATTATAATAAAAAAGCAGGCTGGATGAAAGAGGTCAAAAAATGTAACCAACAAATGCAAGATCTAATAATAACACCAGAATTAATAAGTGAAAGAGCAAAGAAAATTAAAAATTGGACTGCGCCAGGCAACGATGAACTGCATGGCTTCTGGCTTAAACACCTAACACGCCTTCATAAACAACTATCAAAACAGTTCAATCACATTATGAAAGGCGGTGATATTGAACAATGGCTAACAACTGGGAAAACTCATCTTATCATGAAAGACCCAGCAAAAGGTGCAGTTCCAAGTAATTATAGACCGATCACCTGCCTGCCAACCATGTTCAAATTATTAACTGGAATAATAGCAGATGAAGTGATGCAACACTTATTAACTAACAAACAGCTTCCAGTTGAACAGAAAGGAAATTGCCCGAACACCAGAGGCACAAAAGACCAGCTGCTGATAGACAAAATGGTTTTAGAAAATTGCAAGAGAAGAAAAACAAATCTAAGTGTTGCATGGATTGACTACAAGAAAGCCTTCGATTCATTGCCTCACACATGGATACTAAAATGTTTAGAAACAACTGGTGTCAGCAAAAACATTCAGATATTTATAAAAAAGCAATGAGCATGTGGAGTACACAGTTAACAATCAATGGCGAGACACTTGGACAGGTTAGCATTAGAAGAGGCATTTTCCAAGGGGACTCACTATCCCCTCTGTTGTTTGTAACTGCCATGACCCCACTTTCACAAATACTAAACAAAACAGGCCTTGGATACCAAACATCTAAATCATCAAGTCAAATCAACCATCTGCTGTACATGGACGATCTGAAGTTGTATGGAAAGTCCCAGTCAGAAATCGAATCACTGCTAAACACTGTCCATATATTCAGTAGCGATATAGCAATGGAGTTTGGACTAGACAAGTGTACTGCATTAATAATGAACAGAGAGAAAATAACAAAAACAGAAGGAATAGAACTGCCCAATGGAAGCAAGATCAAGAACCTGGAAGAGAAAGATCATTACAAATACTTGGGCATTCTCCAGGCTGATAACCTGGCACACACTGAAGTTAAAAGAAAAATTGGAAGTGAATACATCAGGAGAGTTAGAAAAATCCTCAAGTCCAAACTCAATGGCGGGAACACCATACAAGCCATAAACACCTGGGCTATACCTGTTATCAGATACACTGCAGGAATAATAGACTGGACCCAGGCAGAGCTAGAGACGCTAGATCGTAAGACCAGGAAAATCATGACCATCAATCATGCTCTGCACCCCCGCAGTGATGTAGATAGGCTATACCTCCCTCGCAGCTCAGGTGGAAGAGGAATGCTGCAAGTCCATCAAACAGTAGAGGAGGAGAAAAGAGGCCTTGAAGAATATATCAAGGACAGTGAAGAAGATGCACTTAAAATGGTCAAGAACGAGAAACTATTCAACACCAATGAAACAAAGCAGGCCTACAGGAAAGAACAAGTCAAGAACCGAGCATAAAAATGGAGAAATAAGCCCCTGCATGGTCAATATTTGCACAATATAAGTGGGAAATCAGACATCACCAAGACCTGGCAATGGCTTAAGAATGGCAACTTGAAGAAAGAAACAGAGGGTTTAATACTGGCTGCACAAGAACAGGCACTAAGAACAAATGCAATCAGAGCAAAAGTAGAAAAATCCACAACAAACAGCAAGTGCCGCCTTTGTAAAGAAGCAGATGAAACAGTGGACCACCTGATCAACTGTTGTAAGAAGATCGCACAGACTGACTACAAACAAAGGCATGACAAGGTAGGAGGGATGATACACTGGAACATCTGCAAAAAATACAAGAATTGGTGGGACCATAAAATTGGAAAAGTTGAAGAAAATGAAGATGTAAAAATATTATGGGATTTCCAACTACAAACAGACAAACATCTGCCACACAATACACCAGATATAACTGTAGCCGAGAAGAAAGAAAAACAAGAAAGAAAAAGCAGCTTTACTGGGAACAGCCTATATTTTGCAACGATATCTATAATAACCAACAGTATTGATGATAAAATTCAGCCATCCCAGGTCCTTGGGAAGTACTCGATGTCTGGATAAAACAAACCAGTCAATAACACCTTTCTGACTGTGTAGCAATAGCAATAGCAATAGCACTTACATTTATATACCGCTCTATAGCCAAAGCTCTCTAAGCGGTTTACAATGATTTAGCATATTGCCCCCAACATTCTGGGTACTCATTTTACCGACCTCGGAAGGATGGAAGGCTGAGTCAACCTTGAGCCCTTGGTCAGGATCGAACTTGTAACCTTCTGGTTACAGGGCAGCAGTTTTACCACTGCGCCACCGGGGCTCTTTAACCCCGTGTAAACAAGAAATAATTAATAATAATAATAATAATAATAATAATAATAATTTTCTTTCTCGAAAAGAAAGAAAAACAAGTTAAAATAATCGACATAGCAATACCAGGGGATAGCCGAATAGAAGAAAAAGACATAGAAAAAAAAATCACAAAATACAAAGATCTACAAATTGAAATTGAAAGGCTGTGGCAGAAAAAGACCAAAATAATCCCAGTGGTAATTGGCGCCCTGGGTGCAGTTCCAAAAGACCTTGAAGAGCACCTCAACACCATAGGGGCCACAGAAATCACCACCAGCGAATTACAAAAAGCAACTTTATTGGGAACAGCCTATATTCTGCGACGATATCTATAACAGCAACAACATTGACAATAAAATTCAGCCATCCCAGGTCCTTGGGAAGGACTCATTGTCTGGATAAAACAAACCAGTCAATAACACCTGTCTGACTGTGTAAACAACAACCACCACCAATCAATCAGTAAGTAAGTAAGTAAGTAAATAATAGAGCACCATGGGTGGTTAAGTTATTGTGATGCTATCTCTCTCCATGCCCCTGTTGGGGGCCAGTCTCCTTTCAAAACTGGGCCTTGAAAGTTTTAAAAATGCATGGTGGCAGAGAGAAGAAAAGGTTGTCAGCAGCCTCCTCTCCTTGTTCGTTTTGCAAGCTTTGCATACATTATGAAATAAATGTTATGTACAACAAAAAGTATAAATGAAGTTTATATTCAGAAGCCGTTAATTACACATTTGTCATACAGGGATAGATGCCTACTTTGTCTGATGGGCAGTGGTGGTCCTCCCTTTTGCCCTCTTGGTAGCTGCCATTTTATTTTCCCACAGTGCTTCAGATACAGCATTAGTCTGGAGGATTGTGGAAAATAAAATGGTCGGCCCCATTTGGTTCATTTTCCTTTCACTCTGAAATCAAATGTTTTTTGCTTGCAAAGGTCAAATCAGTCCCAAAGAGTTCCTCTGAAGGCAATGGTGGGAGGCATCCTACCACCCTGCTAGCACCCCAATGATCCACTGCCTGAAGTGATAGCCTCCCCCCGCCTCATGAAA